>NC_048237.1:21986089-22053082 GCF_002007445.2 Ailuropoda melanoleuca
CCCCGGCCCCCCCCCCCCGCCACCCACACACACACCATATGTTAGGAGTGTCAAAGAACTTGTCTCTAGTTTCACATGGCAACAGATGGAGGGGAATTGTTGCTCAGCAACTCTTCTTAATGGATTAAATGAAGAAGCCTCATCTGCACCTGGATCTGATTTAGATTTTGGACTTTGAATTTAGAGGATGAGATTATGCACTTTGACCTGATGCTGTAATGGAATGAGACTTTTGGGAACCTTGAGAAGGTTAAATGTATTTTGCAATTGGGGAGGACTTGAGTTATTGTGGGCCAGAGGACAGACTGTAGAAGACTAATAAACCATGTATTTGTTATGATGGTTGGGTTTTATAAACTTACTTTAAACCCATAGAACATAGCTTCTATCACCTGTAATTTCATTTGGAAATACCATGACTACATATAATTTTAGTGACTGAATATGTTACTTTGATTCAAAAAGACTTACATTCTTCACTCATTTAAAAATAACATGCACGTTACAATTTATTTTTGGACAGATTGGGCTGTCCTTAATAACACATTACTTATTAGAAGTGCTTTTCTCACTGTTTGTGAAAATTCTCACTGTCAGAGAAAAGAAGAAAAAAATGTGGGGGTTGTCAAATCTTGTAAAAATATTTTTCTGTCTTTCCCAAGGAAGTTTAAAGAATGGAAAAACCGGGATTACAAAGTAGGAGATGTTTTTCATACTTGTCTAAATTTTGTGCACTTGTGAATCCATTCTCACTGCAGTGAGCATGCTGTGTGTACTACATGGCTTTTAAAAAATCTTTTCACTTGTTCACACTACAGAGAACATATTGCAAAAATGGCATTGCTTATTTCAGGGTACATAGTTATTAATAAATGTGTCATGATTCCCATGTTATTCAAGAAATCTCTGTGAAACCTGGCTTCATGCTGTCTACACGGTAAATGGTTTAGTAATTCAGGCTATAGAGTAGCTGATAAAAAATGGAATCTATAGTCACATAAAATAGCATGTTAGGGTATATTATTAAAGCTAATTTATCTATTCTTCTAGAGTGTTGACAACATTTATGTAAGCATAGGTGCCTAATATGTGTGCTGAGATACAGTAGATATGAATCAAAAAAATGGTGGCTGGTAAAAGAAGTCAACAAAATGATTTCAGATTTGCAGTCTGATTGGCTAAGCAAACCACATACTCTGACATGTGGAACTGTTACTGAAAAAAATTTTTTTTCAAAAATTTTAACAATCTAATTGGAAGATAAGGAAATAATCCTTCATGTAACACTAGAAATATTTGGTGAATTATTTCTAAGAGTCAAAGGAAATCAGTATGAAAAATTATTTCCATAAAATCTTTACAATTAAAAATATCTTGGACTGAGTGCCTAACCTGTCTGGTAATTCATCTTCAATCTACAATCCCTGTGTAGATGTAGTTATCGATGTTCAAGTGAACATCTAGATTATCTAATTTGTCAGTGAAATATTTTTATCCAATTGGAGTACAGGTCACTAATGATTTTCTGTTTGTAGAAAGCTGAATCCAGGAAAAATAAAAAAATAGTCACAAAAAAAATAAAACTGTAACAGCTCATAGGTTGCAGTTCTCCACCAGCAGTTCGGTCCCCCTCCTGCACATACATTTTTGGAGGTTTCATATAAACTTTAACAAAATAAGAAATAAGATGAAGGATTAGTTGCTTTGGTGGTAAAATATCAAAGTTGGAAGAAGAATGACTGGAGAGGTAGCCATGGCAATAATAACAGGTAAACTCATATAGCCTATTTTTGATTTGTTATTGTAGTTTAAAAATATTAAAACAGTAGGTTTTAACTCAAGATTCAATGTTCCTTCAAAGTACAGCATTTTTGTAATTGGTATTTAAACTGTTTTAAAAGAAAAAAAAAACTTCACTCTGCCTTTCATAGGTTCTCTCTCTCTCTCTCTCTCTCTCTCTCTCTCTCTCACACACACACACACACACACACACACACACGAATCCATGTCAGCTAAACCAGTGTATGAAAGGTAGAAAGTGAGTGACAGTTATAAATAAAAGCCTGTGTTACTCCAGGAATACTTAAAGTCAATTGTCTATTGCTTTTCTAAGGCCATTAGATTATGGAAATTTGGTTCTGAAACTTACCTCATAATAAACATTGGAAATCATTTAAAGTAACATCCATTTGTTCTTATATGGTAATAAATGCCTCATCAAAGATCTCTTTCCCTTCTGGTAGATTTGGGGAAAAAATCAGCTGAACAATTCCAAGGCTAAGATAAATTAAAACTTTATATAAAATTAAATATATAAAGTGTTACATTTTATACATCTTCATATATAATCTTATATTTTATATATTTTATATATTTAAAATTAAAGTAATAGCAATATTTATTGAGATATAACTGATATCTCAATGACATATTGGTTTCAGGTGTGTAGCATAATAATTCAAGGTAGGTACCTGATATGATCACATAATAAGTTTAACATCCATCACCACACATAGCTACAATTTTTCTTCTTATGCTGAGAAATTTTAAGCTTGCTCTCTTAACTTTCAGATACACAATACAGTATTATTAACAGATGGCTTAGGTTGTCAGATTGTCAATACATTGATAGGAGAAGAAAATGAAATGAAATGGTTTTCCATGGGGCACCAGGTGGCTCAGTTGGTTAAGCATCTGCCTTCGGCTCAGGTCATGATGTCAGGGTCCTGGGATCAAACCCCATGTAGGGCTCCCTGCTCAGTGGGGAGTCTGCTTCTCACTCTCCCTCTGCCCCTCCCCCCTGCTCATGTGCTCTCTCTCTCTCAAATAAGTAAATAAAATCTTTAAGAGAAATAGTTTTCCATGAATCTTGGACTTATATTCAACCTCATTAAGAATAGCATTTTACAACATTTGAGAATTATTGATTTTGGTATAAACTTTTACTATTTCTTTATTACCAAATCAAATGTTCCACTAATAAATGAAATTCAGAGATAATCATTCAAACATCTTGTTTTGGCTAATTGCGACAACAAATCTCCCCATTTCCTGAAATGTGCATTCTTTGCTTAATGCAGTTATTATGTGATTGCATGAAAAACAAAAGGTGAAGAGACTGGGGGGGGGGAAGATTGGTGTTGGGAAGAGGGGATAGAAGATAAACGTCAGTAAGGAAGTTAATTCCCAGAAAACTGAAAACTGACTGCATACAGAGTCTATTTCCTGCTAACTTGTAATCACGATTCTTAAGTGTGGCAATTACATTGACATTACCATGTTTTGTCATTGTTTCATGTATCTAACATGTGTATTCCTTCCTGTTCTTCAATTCATATTCCTATATTTATGAGCTTAACTTTTTTTTTTTTTTAAAGATTTTATTTATTTATTTGACAGAGATAGAGACAACCAGCGAGAGAGGGAACACAAGCAGCGGGAGTGGGAGAGGAAGAAGCAGGCCCATAGCAGAAGAGCCTGATGTGGGGGCTCGATCCCGGAACGCCGGGATCACGCCCTGAGCCGAAGGCAGACGCTTAACCGCTGTGCCACCCAGGCGCCCCTATGAGCTTAACTTTTTATTACTTTTCACAAATTCTAGTTTTACCCCCCTCCTAGGTCTCTTTTCCTTAAAATCTATTGATAGGCCTTGTTATTTTATTTTATTTTATTTTATTTTATTTTATTTTATTTTATTTTTACTTTAACTCCATATTTATTTATGACATTAACATAGAAACCAAGTTTCTAAATTTCCTCAGCTTTATTCACTTAAAACACCTCCTGTTGATCATAGTTGGAGATCTTAAATTTTTCCTTCCTTCACTGGGCCATAATTTCTGAATGGTAAGGAAATAAGAATGTATAGCTGAGTTCTAAGTTTTAAACCACAGTTCTAGAGTTCAGAGGCTCCCAGCACTTTAAAAGTCTGTAGGAGCCCCCTTTATTTGTTAGCAAAATTAGGATTGACTGTTAAAAATCCCTTTGCGTATTTTGGACATTGGTAAAACCATACACACCAGGCTGATGGACTGACATTCCACTGGGGTGTTTTTAGTAGGTCTATGAGCCTGCCTTAGGGCCTACAACCAGCATGCTGAAAGCAAAATCAATGCAAGGCCTTGAGATTTTATGCAACTGAATATGTAAGTGATAAAATTGATAAGGTTTAAAAAGAAGAGAAACAGAAGGAACAAAGCTTAGATAGATGGCCATTGCAATGGTACACATACTCACATGAGCTGATTTGAGAGAAGTACTGAGAAAGACGAAGTATACAATCTGGAGAGACATTTTTGGGAAATACCACCATCAGTGAGATGCAGTGAGAAGAGATACGTGAAATGAATCTAAGTTTCCAAATGTAAAGATAAGGAGACAAGAATTAAGCTGTTTTGTGAGTGAAGTTGTGATGGCCAACTGGAAATCAAGAGAAGGCAGTTAGAAAGACTTTACTTGAACTCCAATTGGAGGAAATGCCTAGAGAAAAATTTAGTCAGACTCTTGGAGATAGAGGAATAGAGAATAAAGGCAATGTTTTGGAGGAATATGTATAGTTATGATTTTGAGTTTATTAATTTATTCATCAGAATTTTACTACAGACAGTATGTGTAGGCACTGTGCCGGATACAAGAAATACAAAGTAGAAAATAGAATGACCTTTTTATGATTCATGGTCTACTTGAAAAGAAAGAAGTGCACATAAATTCAGCTTAATGTGGTGTATTAGTTTGTTAGGGCTTCCATAACAAAATGCCACAGACTAGGTGACTTAAACAACAGAAATTTATTTTCTCAGTTCTGGAGACCAGAAGTCCAAGATCAAGGGGTCAGCATATTTTATTTTTTCTGAGGTCTGTGTCTTTGGCTTGCAACAACTGTGTTCTCAGTGTCTTCACATTGTCTTTCCTCTGTGTATGTGCATCTCTGGTGTCTCTTCCTACAAGGGCACCAGTCCTGATGGATTAGAGCTCTATGCTGATAACCTCATTTAACCTTAATTATTTCTTTAAAGTCCCTGTTGTCATATACAGTCACATTCTAAGGTACCGGGGAGTCAGAGCTTCAACATAAGGGTTTGCATAAAGTCGGGTAAGGTATATGAAAACTATAATTGCATCCCAGAGGACAACTAAGTCCATATGAATGAAGTGGGAAAGAGATTCACAGAAGAGACAAAATCTAAGTTAGTGAATCTTGAGCAAAATGTGTAGACTATTTTACAAATAGGAAAAAGCAGGTATGTGAGAATGAATCATGTTCAGGAAATAGTGGGTGGTCCAGTGTCAATGGAAAGTCCCTCCAGGACATGCTAGGAAACTGATCTGTGTTCTGTTGGCCCTTCTCCTCCATCTGTCCATGTCCAATTCACCAGATAAATTTTCTTTCTTTCTCAAATCTGTTCCTTTTTTTTCTGTCTCTGCCACTGTGTTCTAAATATCCCAACCCCTTGTCTAGGACTCTGAAATCCTTACATCAGTCTACTTCAACTTTTATTTAAGTGTGATCTTTTCATAATTTAGATTTAAAATTGTATCCCCTCTGTTCTTAAAATCCCTTTAGGGCTTTCAGTGGCTCTTAGGATGATAATCTTCAATATTTCTCTGAAGCTCTGCATTGACTAGACCCTTCCTACCTCTCAAACCTCATTTCTTTCTGTAGTCACATCAAAATTATCTCAAATACTATGTTTTTTTCATCCCCAAATTTCTTTGCATGCTTTATTTCCTCTGCTTAATGTGTTTCCTTAGTCTTTGTACCGAGTTAATGCTAGCTCATCCTTCTGAACTCAGCTCATATCCTCTTTTTGGAAAAGTCTTTTCCTCACTTTTCTAGTTAGATCAAAGACACTATTATTTGTCCTTAAGGTAAGCTTTGCTTACTTCTTTTTTTATAGGATATATACAGTGGGGACTTAATATCATCTGACCTATAATTTTATTTACATTTCCTTTGTTAAGTGTACAATCTCCATGAAAATAGAAACCATGTCAAATTTTGCTCACAGTTATTTCCACAGCACCTGGTAGACTTTGCAACATTTAATTAATGTTCTTTTAATACTTGTTAAATTATGATGTAGGTCCCAAAATATGTAGTGGTTATTGATCTACCATGAGCATTGGTAATTTTTCTCCCTGTGCAATATCAGTTTAATGAGACCATAACAGTAATGTGGTCCTCTTTGGAAATTCATTTATTCTGTGTGACATAGTACAATAATTGGAAGAATTTAAAGCGACAGAAATGACTCACATACCCACTTTTATTTAAAGTACTTGAATAGTCCATGGTCCCTTTAAGTAGGCCCATTTTCATATAGATCTACCATAGCTGTAATAATAGCATATATAAATCTTGAGATTTAGATTTTCCTTCATTTTGTTGAAAAAAAATTTTAATGCTGCTATAATAGCTCATAACCTTTTATAATAGTTTGATGTACAATAATTACCTTGATGCTTGGGATGCATCAAACTTTTGGGATGTTTCTTATTTTTTTTAAAACAGACTTCATTTTTTTTGGAATAGTTTTAGGTTTACGGCAAAACTGAATGGAAAATACACAGTTTCCATATGCTCTCTGATGCCCCTTTCCAGACCCCCAGCCTTCTCAAGTGTCAACATCCTGTGCCGAATTGGTACATGTGTTACCACTGACGAACCTACAATGACACATTATTATCACCCCAAATTCATAATTTACACTAGGGTTCATTACTGATGTTGAACATTTATGGATTTTGACAAATGTACAGTGACGTGTAGTCTCCATTATAGTAGCATACAAAATAGTTTCACTGCCCTAAAATTTTTCTGTGTCCTTCTGTTCATTTCCTTCAACCTTTTACAACTGCTGATCTTTATACTGTCCCATAATTTTTTCCTTTCCAGAATGTCATATACTTGAAGTTAGAGTGTGTAGTTCAGATTGGCTTCTTTCACCTGAAGATTCCTCCATGTCTTTTCATGACTTGATAACTTATTTCTCTTATCATTGAATAATATTCTTTTGTATGGATACATCACAGTTTATCTACTCACCTGCAAAAGTTCATCTTGTTTGCTTCCAAGTTTGGGCAATTATAAATAAAGCTGTTATAAACATCCATGGACAAGTTTTTTTGTGAACATAAATTTTTAACTCATTTATATAAATAGTAAGAAACACAATCACTGGATTGTATGGTAAGAGTATATTTAATTTCGTTAGAAACTGCTGAACTGTCTTCCAAAATGGCTTTGCCATTTTGCGCGTCCACTAACAATGAATGAAAATTCCTGTTGCTCCGTATCTGTTTCTTCTCCTCCTCCTCCTCCTTCCCACTACTTTTACCATTAGTACACAGCAGTTAAACAATCTTTTTCTTTTCTTTTTTTTTTTTTTTTAAAGATTTTATTTATTTATTTGACAGAGAGAGAGACAGCCAGAGAGAGGGAACAGGCAGGGGGAGTGGGAGAGGAAGAAGCAGGCTCATAGCGGAGGAGCCTGATGTGGGGCTCGATCCCATAACGCCGGGATCACGCCCTGAGCCGAAGGCAGTCGCTTAACCGCTGTGCCACCCAGGCGCCCCAACAATCTTTTTCTTTCTTTGAATGATTTTCTTAGAATAAATTCCTGGGGTAATATTAATTAGGTTATAAGGAAAGGCAAATAAAATAGGTAAGTCCCTGCCCTCCACCTGCTATTGTTTTTGGTATTATTATTTGTATTTTTACAAGAGAAATTGGCATTGATTTCTAATTCTAGAAGCAAAGAATCGAGTTCCCTTAAATAACTATTTATCTATTTGCATGGTGTATCTTGATTATGCATATAAAAAGTCAATGGGAGGCGCCTGGGTGGCGCAGTCGTTAAGCGTCTGCCTTCGGCTCAGGACCTGATCCCAGCGTTCTGGGATGGAGCCCCCAATCGGGCTCCTCCGCTGGGAACCTGCTTCTTCCTCTCCCACTCCCCCTGCTTGTGCTCCCTCTCTCACTGGCTGTCTCTCTCTGTCAAATAAATAAATAAAATCTTAAAAAAAAAAAAAAGTCAATGGATACCAGCTGTTCTAGGGTGAGATATACAGGCTGAAATTCCAACTCTGTAGCTGTATTGAATTACATCTTACACATATGGAATATCCAAGAAATAGAAAGTTTTGTGATTACAATATGCAAATTTGCATAGAGGCTAAGGGCTCTTTTGGAGGACTACTATTGTGACCATTTTCCCTTTGTAATTCAATGCTCTTAAAATATCTCTATGGATCAAGGTGGCCCCAACTCTGGGAATGTGATAGGAAACAATACTAGAAGCCCGCAGTTCCAGCACAGAGTCTTTGTTAGGAAGGAGGTATCTATCTAGTCTGGTGATCATGATGACAGAGAATCAGCTCAAGGTGTCTTGTGAAGAACTGGTTCAGAAAAGAGGTCTTGGGGGGCGCCTGGGTGGCACAGCGGTTACGCGTCTGCCTTCGGCTCAGGGCGTGATCCCGGCGTTGTGGGATCGAACCCCACGTCAGGCTCCTCCGCTATGAGCCTGCTTCTTCCTCTCCCACTCCCCTTGCGTGTGTTCCTTCTCTCTCTGGCTGTCTCTATATCTGTCAAATAAATAAAAAATCTTTAAAAAAAAAAAAAAAAGAAAAGAGGTCTTGGGGTGATATTGTGATTAATTTCCATACCCAGCCACCCTAGCCCCATGGACACATATTTTGACAACAGCTAGGCAACAACTCTTGTAAAGGGAAAGAATATATAAAGATTTGTGACGTTGGGATGCTCTCCATATGTTAGGAAACTACTTTCAAACTGTTCAGCAGACAACAGGGTCTTTGTCAGATAAACAAGGTATTTTCCTCCATTTTTTGAGAGAACATGTGCAAGATAACCACTATAGACATGATAAGTATCCTCATTTATATTTGCCTTGATGCAGAAAGAAGGCCTCTTGTCATAGGAAGGGATCTGGAGCTAGAAAGATATATTTCTATTATTTCTTGGATTTGTGCGCTGACATTGCTCTGTAACTCAAGTTGGTAAAGACAATATATCAGTTATATCACTAAACCTCTAAAAAATGGTTGCCAAACATGGTCTCAAGAGTGAGGGTGTAGGAGAATATTACCTGCCTAGATGCCATATTTTTGTAATGGCTAGAAGACTGCAGGAGATTCAAATCAAAATCAACTTTTTTTTTTTTTTAGCTTTGTTCTATTGTGATTTTGCTACACTGTGATTTTGTTACACATAAGTATAGTCAAATACTGTTCTATTACTTCCAGTTGCTGTTGGTGGTTTAGAGATACAGCTGCTAAATATTGCTCCCCATGTGTATTTTTTAAAAGAATTTTCAACTCAGGCATTTATAATATATAATTACAGGAATTTTAATTAATCCATCATTATGATATAGACATGTATACTCAATTTTTATCATAATACAGCAGTTATTTTAGGGAGTGTCAATGTAATTTTGCTTTCTCGTCATGGTAGATACCAGATTTATTTATGAAAAAAAGTTAAAAATTGAAATTAACTAGAAAGGACACTCAGAATAATAACCTATTTTTCCACAATACCCTTCTTTTTAATACCATGGGAATAAAAATATGGCTAACTTTATATCATTTCTAATAGTAAGACAGAAAACAAAAGGGCATTTTCTTTTCTATTTTAAATCTCTTAAATGTATATATGTATATATAGTACTGATAACTTACTCTTTCAGACTAAGTCTCGTGTTTTAAAATATTTAGCTACTTATTATAAATAGTTAAATTTTTTATTATTGTATTTTCCTGTGGATTTATTTCAGACTTAGAAGAATAAAAAAATTAAATGATTTATCTCAATTTACATTTAATTCAGAAAAATCCACAGAACCTCCATTTTATATTATGTAGGTGGCAGGTTTTGAGACACAAAGTTTAATAAGAAAAAGCCTTTTCTTCTGTGGGGGTCATAGGTTATTTTAATCCCAGCCTTATAAGTAAATTTGTAATTCCGTATATATGTATAAACCCATTACTACCCCTTAACCAAGTCTATTATCATCTCCTGCCTGGACTACTGTAGTAGCCTTCTAAGGGGTCTTCTGATGTTTACTTTTACTTCCAATCTGTTTTGAAGCCAGGATGATGTGTACAAAATACAAATCTGGTCAAGTCCCTTTCCTCCTTAAAATTCATCTATTGCTTTAGTTGAAATCCCATAACAGCATTCCAAAGTTTTCCATAATAACACCTGTCTTTGTCACTAGTCTCATTTCTTATAATCCTCTCCCTTTGTCCATTTGCTCCAGTTATTCCGGTACTTCTAACATTTCATCTTATGCAGAAGCATGTCTCATCTTCACCACTTTCAGCATATGGCTTCCTTATCAGAGTATAGTCTTCCCTATCTTTGTTTTACCTGGTAAATTCTTCATACTTAGGTTCTTTTTTTCCCCCAAGATCTTTTTAATTCCCTTAGAAAGTAGATTAGGATCTCTTCTTTTATGTACCAGTAGTTACGTTTTGTAATATTTACCAATATAACTTGTTTAGTATATAATTTCCCTTCAGATTTATTTCTTCTGACAGAATGAGTTTGAACATACTACACCTCATTCGTCTATATGTTGACACACTCGTGTAAGGGAAACTTAATTCTTTTAAACAACTTCACATTTTCAAGGTTTGAAGAACCTCTCTCTGCAGAAAATGGCTCAACCTTGTAGTCTCAGCTCTTACTTCAAGATTCATCTTTTTCTTGAAGATTACTCAATTCCACTCCTGGAAGCACATATTAAGTAATCTGCCAATATGTATAATAAAATTAAATCCAGGTCCTCCAGTGTTGTCAGTGGAAAGATAATCTCTAATTTTAAGAGGATTGTGGGAAGAGGAGTGGTTGGACTTTAACTCGTTCATGTGGTGAGAGATGAATTGACATTTTTTCCTTCAGAAAATCTTTTGTAATTACCTCAGGCTTTGGGAGCTGGGGAAGCTTATATCTTTTCATTCACATGCAGTTGTTTTCCATAGCATATACTTATGAGAAACCTTTCTTATTTTCATAAAAATAAATCATTCTTATCCTAATGCAATGATTTAAAGTATTAGCATGTTATATGTGCAGTAGAATAACTTTGAACTGAGAACTTTATGTAAAAACACAAATATAAAATAGCATAAAAGAAAAAAAAATTTAAGAGTTATGCTGATTAAAGCTTCTGTGTGTGTTTGTATGATTGGAGCCCTAATATCTTCACCTTATGTCTTTCCCTGTTGCTGTCTCTGAAGCACATCTATAGAGCTACTGGATTTATCGACATATCTAGGAGAGATTTGGCTGTCATGTAGCCTAGGAATGGTTAAGTTCAGGCATAGATGTCACCATTGACCCATCTTATGATTAAGGTAGATGTTTCTAAGAATGCTTCACATTCTTACCGTCTGAGCTTTAAGGTCACATAAACTCTGATTAATTTTCAATGTGGCTTCATGTAATCACTTCCATGAATTCAGAATTGTTCCATAAAGAAAAACCTATCTGCCACCTCTGATTAGTATAAGCTCCCTCATTTTACACTGGGTGGAGCGATGGCAGAGTGGTGTTAACTTACTTGCCCAAAACCATGCTAAAAGGTAATGGAATTTGAAACAGTACAAGGCATATCTATCTTCAACATTTGTATATTAACACATGGAAGATAATTCAAAAAAGACAGGGGCAGATTGTTTTTTTCTTTCATGTAGAAAATATATATCCAGGGAGGAGTAAGGTGGCAGAAAAGTAGGGGGGGCCCTAAGCTTGTTTTGTCCCTTGAACCTAGCTAGATAGTTATCAAATCATTCTGAACGCCCAAGAAATCGAATGGAGGTCTGACAGAACAAAAACTACAAGTCTACATGTAGGGAAATACAAATCAAAACCACAGAGAGCTAACACCTCACATCTGTCAGAATGGCTAAAAGTAACAACACAAGAAACAACAGGTGTTGGTGAGGATGCAGAGAAAGAGGAACCCTTTTGCATTGTGGTGGGAATGCAAACTGGTGCAGCTACTCTGGAGAATAGTATGAAGGTTCCTAAAAAACTAAAAATAGAACTACCCTTTGGTCCAGGAATCACAATACTGGGTATTTACCAAAAGGATACAAAAATACAGATTTGAAGGAGTGCATGCACCCTGATGTTTATAGCAGCATTATAAACAATAGCCCAACTATGAGGAAAGTCCAAATGTCCATTGACTGGTGAATGGATAAAGAAGATGTGGTGTATATATACGATGGAATATTACTCAGTCATCAAAAAAACTTGCCATTTTCAATGACATGGATGAAACTAGAATGTATTATGCTAAGTGAAATAAATCAATTATAGAAAGACAAATACCATATGATTTCATTCATATGTGAAATTTAAGAAACAAAACAGATGATGGGAAGGGGAGAAAAAGGGGAAAGCGAAACAAACCATAAGACACTTTTCAGAATAAAGAACAAACTGAAGGTTGATGGAGGGAGGTAGGTGAGGGATGGCCTAGATGGATGAGGGTTATTAAAGAGGGCACTTGTGATGAGCACTGGGTATTGTATTAATTGATGAATCACTGAATTTTACTCCTGAAATCAATATGGCATTTGTATGTTAAAGTTTAAATAAAAATTTTAAAAAAAGAAAATATATATCCATTTCAGTACACACTGGGTATTTTTTTAAGGAGTAGAAGGGCTTCTATAGCCCATTGTCATTATTAAATGATGATTAAGAAAATACATGAACAAATTATAACATAATCCCTTTTGTCCTCATATGTTAACTTTTCCTGAATGAGAGATCCTGCTTTATAAATGTGTTGCTCCATTATCAATTTGCTGAATTTTTTTAGAATTGCAATAATAGGGAGAAGGATGTGAGGTTAGGGTCAAAAAAAGGAAGATGATGGAATTTCAGGGGAATGGTTGGTTCTTGTGAAGGTCTAAAAAGCATTGAAAGCTCTTATTTTACAAAGTTATTCTAAGCCAAAACAATACATTTTTGATTTCATTTCCTAAAGGCTTTGACAGAAATTTAAAGACTTGCAGCTCTCACTGAACTTTACCTTGGTCCTTAAATGTAATGTCCTAATGTGAATAATCTTGGGAACATAAATATGTTGACAGCTTAATGCTCTGACATTTTATTCTCATTGTCTGATTTTATTTTCTTCTTTTCCACTGATGCTTGAGCGTAATTACAAGCACTGCCTTAGAAAGGCATTATTCAAAACCCACAAAAGGCTATTTTGCATTAGGGAATTAAAGAGTCATTCGCTTTGGAACACAGGGAAACAACTTTGATTTTAAAATGATTCTCCCAAAGCCCCCATCACATTTAAGAAAAGGATTTCTACAGGAAATGTTTGGCAAATTCCGATATAAAATATCTACAGAATCAGCAGTTTCCCTCTGTTTGCTAGTGCATTCAGTACTTTAGTACAGACTATACTTAGAAACTTATACAAGGAGTGAAAAAGGTAGATTTTGAGTGTTCACAAGGGAACAGTATAACATCAATGATTTGTTGAATACCTTGACTGTCAACCCTTGAAATAATTATATTTTATAAATGGAATACATAAAGAACTCATCAGTAATTTTGTGATATATCAATGCTTACAGAAAAGCGATTACAGTGAGTTTGGGCATAAAACTTATTTTCTGCCGTGTCATTGAAAAAGACCCTATACTATTTGGAAAATTATATATAAATATATTGCCCAATCAGTAGACCCTCCTTATAGAGGTGTTTTTGTTTGTTTGTTTTTAGCAGCCATGTATTTTGTATCTCTAGTTCCCTGGCTTTTGTTGTTGTTGTTGTTGTTGCAGTTTAATAAGAATTGTAAGATTTTTATGAATTCCAAATTGCAATAGTTTCTTTCTAAGCAGTGTTCTAAAAATAACCTTTATTATAAAAGTGCCACATAATTGAATTAGTGCAATGGTATAGGGAAAATTCCAAGATTTTTAGGAAAATTACTTGGGGGAAGCCTTTACTTTTATCTTACCCATGAGTAGGGCATTAGGGAAAAATTTCCATCTCTCCATGTGATAGAATAGTATCCATCTTGAAGAGAGCAGTTTCAGGATAGTAGAAGGAATTGCTCCATGAACTGTTCTCATTTAAGTCTCTCTCTAGGGCTAGTTTATAACAATAATTGAGGAATGCATTACCCTTTTATTTTTTTTTAAATGGAAGAATTAACTAATTAATAGCAATTAAGAGGTGATTTGACATTTAAAGAAGATAATGTTAACTCTTTTAATAAATTTATTTCATTTGCAGCCTCTGAAAAGTTATATTATGTTTTCAGAAATTCTTTTTAATAAATGCTTTATTTACTTATTTGAGAGGGGGAGGGAGTGGAGGGAGAGAATCTCGAACAGACTTTACTAACCGTGAAGCCCAACATGGGGCTCAGTCTCATGACCCTGAGATCATGACCTGAGCTGAAACCAAGAGTTGGACATTTAACCTACTGAGCCACCCAAGTGCCCCCTCGGAAATTATTTTCATAAAGAATCTTGAAATTATTTGTTGAATGAAAAATAACTAGTTTACTTCTAAGAGAAAACATGCTATTATAGTAAGAGATGTAAAATACAGGTTAGTGCACTATTTTTGCTATAAGAGGTGAAAATTTGACATTTGATTTCAGTTTGAATTCTAGTTCCATAACTTTTTAATTGTGAGTCCTGTGTAGTTTACTTATTCATTCTAAATCCTATATTTTTATCTCTATAATTGGGATTAATACCATATGTAATAGGTTGTTTATATGGCTATTTTAGGATAATATCTGGTATTTCATTTCCTCTTTAGTGAAGACATCCAGTAAATGGTAATTCCAGTTGCCGTTGCTATTATTAATTATTATCATAAAATCATGCTGAGTTACTTGATCCTTCCTTCCATCAGGATGGAGTTTGAACTTACCTAGTTTTATATTTTATATATATATATATATATATATATATAAAATACAATATACACTATTTCCATATCATTACATATGTAGAGGCCCATGTCTTATGAATATGTTAATAATATAAAAAAGGATCCTTGTGAGAAGTGGATAGGTAGTGAATACAAAAGTGATGGTAAAGATAAACTCACAGTAGTCGTGGCACTAATCTGCTTTACACTTCATTGGTTCCTAATTACCTACAGATAAATTCAAACACCTTTCAGACCCCATATAGCTTTTGTCAACATGGTCCTGTAACACCTTTCTACTCATGTTTTTTTTTCCATATAAACTATTTATTCATAAATATTTTTTAAAATGAAGATAAGTTTACCCAAATTCATGTTTCCTTGTTCATCTATTTATTCAATTATTTATCTGTTCATTTAATAACTGAACAATTTTTAAATTTCTGTTGTGTATTAGGTGCCGTAGTAGGTATTGAGAAAACATCAAGACTAAAACAGAATTGCTGCTAAAACTGATCATGTGGTCTTACAGAATTGGCATCCAGAGAGATAAATGGTAACACAAAATGATAAATGCCATAGCAAAATCATGAACAAATTTATATAGAAGACTGAAGGAGAATAATTGCACTTACAAAAACAGTTTATAAATGGCCCATACTGACAGTTGAGCTGCACATTCAAGGGTAAGGGGGAGATGTTCAGGTAGGAAAATCAGGAAACATAGGGCAGAGAATAGTACATGCAAAAGTAGAGCCTAGAAAGATAGAATGATTCTATAAAATTGATTTATAATAAGGAAAAAGTGGTTGTTATCCAGATGTCCAACAATAGAATTTTAAAATAAATTCTGGTACATTTATATAATGCAATATTTAATAATTGCTGAAGTTATATCAAAATGAGAAATTGAAGGTAATATAATGTTATGTTGAACAAGTAGGAAGTCAAACTGATTATATACTGATACTCAAATTGAGTACAATCAATTTTATAAATATGTACACTGATAAAAACTAGAAGGAAGCACATTATAATTTAATATTTATCTAGATGTTAGAATTGTAGATTTTGAAGACAAATTCAAATGGCTAATAGTTACATGAAAAGATGCTTGATCACTAATTGTCAGGGATATGCGAATCAAAGTCACAATGAAAATTATTTCTTACCTGTCAGATTGGCTATCATCAAGAAGTCAAGAGATAAGTGTTGGTGAAAGTAGAGAAAAGAGAACCTTTATGTACTTTTGGTGGTAATGTTAATTGGTTCAGAAACTGCAGAAAACTTTATAGAGTTTCCTCAAAAATATAAAAAATAGAGCTACCATATGATCCAGCAATTCCATTTCTGCATATATAAGCAAAGAAAATGAAAACAAGATATCAAAGATGTATGCACTCCCATGTTTATTGCAACATTATTCACAGTAGCCAAGATACAGAAACAACCTAAGTGCGCATCAGTGGGTGAATGCATAAAGAAGATGTGGTGTAGATAGATAGATAGATAGAAATAAGATAAAAAAGGATCTTTATGAGAAGTAGGTAGGTAGTGTGTGTGTGTGTGTGTGTGTGTGAGTGTGTACATGTATATACATACACAATGAAATATTATTCAGCCATGAGAAGGACAGCATGGGTAGACCTTGAGCACATTATGCTAAGTAAGATAAGTCAGAAAAAGACAAATATCATATGTTATCATTTACATATGGAATCTGAAAAAGCCAGAGTTGTAAAAACGGAATAAAATGGTGGTTTCCAGGGGCTAGGGGGAGGAGAACTGGGGAGATGTTTAAGGATTTAAACTTGCAACTAGTAGATAAATGAGTCCTAAGATCTATGTAGCATAATGAATATAATCACAATATTGACTTCTAGTCGTCACACTTGCTAAGAGACTAGGTTTTACTTATTCCCACCACAAAAAAAAGAAATGATAATTATGTGACATGATAATGATGCTGACTATTGTTGCAAGGCAATCATATTACAATATTTAAATATATCAGACATGTTGTACACCTTAAATTTATACAATGTTACATGTCACATACATTTCAATAAAATTAATATTCTTTAAATTTATTTTGTAGCTTCAGGTTTTTATTTGAATTCCAGTTAGTTAACGTATAGTGTAATATTAATTTCAGGAGTAGAGTTTAGTGATTGATTACTTCCATGCAACACCCAGTACTCATCACAACCAGTGCCCTCCGTAATACCAAATTGTTGACATTGACATTAAATTAACCACTACAATGACTGATTATTTGTGAATTTTATAATTCAGGAATAAACAAAATTATTTTATCAAGTTAGAGGAAGATATTGGACTGGAGTTTTAAGTTTGGTAACTTCATCTCATAGATGACGGATGAAATTGAAGAGATTGGTTCAGAAAATAAAACTGAGTATGTTTTATGGCAAGGCAGAACGGTCTTTTTGGCTGATTTAGCTGAAGAAGAGAAGCAGCAGTTTAGTGTTGCTAGGTCTGAAGCCAGACTGCCTGGATTTGAATCCCTTCTCTGCCAACTATTGGCTGTATTACCTTGGGTTACTTAAGCTCTCCGCTGCATCATAAAGTTGTAAGGATTTAAAAAACTGTTATTTGTAAAGCACTTTGTGATTAAGCAAGTACTATATCAGTATTTTAAATAAATAATTTTCATTATCTGTATACTTCTATATTTTGATGTTTTTAACAAAAGCTTACTAGAAAAAGGCTATCTAAATAACTTTAATACCTATATCATTACTCTATTATACAGCATTTATTGGATTTCAGTTTTTCACTATTATAAACAGTGTTTATTTTAGAATCTTCATGGAATGCAAAGATGGTGCAATTATAGAAATGTATCTGGGTACTTTATAATATTAATAAGTGAAAAATAATTATCTCTACAAATGTTAATGAAGTATTTGAGAAACAATTACATTTATTTTTGTTAAAAATTTTTTGTAAAAATAAACTGATGGATTCAGACTAAATACTGAAATGTATATTGAATTGAAAGAACATTGTTCACAATGGTTAAAAGAATTCTCATTACAATAGGATTGAAAAGGATGACTGTTATTTCCATAATCATTTAACATTATTCCAAAATTACTATGCCATGAAATTAGTTTGTAGAAAAATTTAGGAACTATAATTATTGGAAAAAACCAAAATTTTAATGATCTCTAAATGGTATGATTTATACCTTTTACCCTAGAGGAACCCATTGAATAAACTATAAGAAATGATAAAACAATTAAAGGAATAGATATATAATTACTATTAAAAAATATATACCTGCTAGTAAGTAAGAATCACTTAAAATATAATAAAAAGAACCATTTGCAATAGCAACAATAACGTCACAAAATCCATAAAACAAAACTCTAAAGGAAAATAATATATTTACTTATATAAAAATTTTACTTTTTATTTGTTTAAAACCATAAATAATATGAAGACAAAAGTAAAATGTCAATGGAGGGAATATTGAACCATAAGTCATGAAAAGGAGAAAATGTTTTTAATTTTCAAACTGTTATGAAAAAGACAAATAGTAAAGTAGAAAGAGGAGAAAGATATATTAAAAGAAGTCCTGGGGATGCCTGGCTGGTTCAGTCAGTGGAGCATGTGACTCTTGATCTCGGAGTTGTGAGTTCAAGCCCCATGCTGAGCATGGAACCTACTTAAATAAATAAATAAATAAATAAATACATAAATAAATAAATAAATAGATAAGAAATTAAAAAAAAAATCTAAGGTAAAAAAAAAGTCCCTAGGGGGAAAAAAATCAATGCCCCAAAACCTTGATATGCTACAACCCAACTCATAATTAAGTACATGCATATTAAGAGAATATCATGATACCATTTACATTTATAAGACTGGCATATTTTTTTTTAAGTGATAGTACTCAAGGATGGCAGGGAGGTAGAAAGATTGGGAGGGAAATTTACCAGTATCCATTACAATTTCAAATGAACACAATCTGATTTTCTAAATCCAAATCTAGGAGTTTAACTTAAAGACATATACAGGTGTACAGCTGTGTACACAAAAATACTCAACAAGAGGCAGATAGCATGGCAGGTAAAATGTGGGTATAAATGTGGGCTCTGGATCCATAATGTCTAAATGGGAATCCTAGGTGAGTTATTTGTCCTAAGACTGTTTGCTTATCTGTAAAATGAAGAAAAACAGTGGTATGTACAGCATATGTTTGCTGTGAGAATTATAAAGAATATTGCACAAAAATGTCTCAGTAGAAAAACAATATAGAGGGAAAGATAAGTTTAATGGTATAAAAATCTAATCTTTCCACGGATCAAAAGAAACCAGAAAGAATAAAAGGGTAAGCCACAAACTGGGAGAAGATAAAAAATTTATATCCTGCAAATCAACAAGAAAAAGACAACCAATTAGGATTAGATAAAAGTCATTATGTAGAAATTTGTGTGCCCCTCCAAATATACTTATCTTCCTTTTCCGTGGCGCTCTCTGACCCATGAAGCTGACTTGTGTGGCTTTATCAGCAGGCCTCCCATGTCTCTGTATTCATTTTGACTTTGGTCAAGTAAGAACTGAAGATAGTAAGGAGGGAGAAGAGTGTTTATTCCCCTGGTTCCCTCCCTGGGAAGTCACTTCCGGCTCTATTTTTGATAAAAGGTCGATGAATTTTTCGAGGTTGCCAAAATTACATAGCTCCTTTTTTGAAAATCTCATTTGAAAGTCTTAATTACAAAGACAGATATTAAAACTTTTTGATATTTTTCTCATTATTCAACTCTAATTTTATGGTATCAGTGTGATAGTTGGAGGTAATTTTTCAGGTTGAGCTTTAAAGACACTAATTCTTTAACTGTTTCCATTCTGACTTTTAAAAATTTAAGGAGATTTTTATTTTAAAATTATACGTATATATTTTAATTTTATAGCTTTGTAACTGATATTTTTCATAATTTTTTTTTTGCTTTTTAACACTACATCATAAATATGCTGCCTTCTTTATCTTTGTGCACATGTTAAATGCACTTATTCTATATCACTGTTATGATTACTCTATTAAGGTTTAAGTTCTGCAAATTGTATTTGCTAGTTCTATTTCAGTGTCTTGGCTTTCCTAAAAATATTTATTTTTCTTGATTTTGACCTTATGTTCTTTACATTTATTTTTGTTAAAAATTTTTTGTAAAAATAAACTGATGGATTCAGACTAAATACTGAAATGTATATTGAATTGAAAGAACATTGTTCACAATGGTTAAAAGAATTCTCATTACAATAGGATTGAAAAGGATGAGACTGCAGTTGAAAAATACAGTGGTGCCTTCCATTTGCTTTCTACTTTTGGGTGTTAGTAACATATTTAATTAGCAGACAGTTCTTCTGATTTGTAAGGATGATTATAATTTATCATTTAAAAATATAAATTTAAAATAAACTTTCATCAAAAGTTCATAACTGTTTTTTAAATTTTTTTTTTTCTCATCCGAAGGTCAGGGAAATGTTTTTGTTCTTACTTCATTTCACACATGATAGGGTTTTGACTGTTTCATTTAATTTTTTTCTCTTGAGCATTATATCATTGTATTCTGGTCAGAGTTATGTATTTTGTACTTTTCCGAGTTTTGGAATTTATTGAGATATCCTTTGTGGATTAAATTAAAAAATGCTTTTAAACAGAAATTAATCGAATTATTAATAAATTATTTAAAACATTTCAGAATAAATATTTCATGGTGATTAAAAATTACAACCAGATAATTAGATTAATCTTAAATGCTCACAGAAAACACTAATATTTTTCTAGACACAATCACAATATTCTCTTTATATTGTATTAATATGAAAATGGTAAAGAAATATAGATTAAATTACTATGTGTCTTAGGAATAGGATATTCTAGGAGTGCCTGGGTGGCTCAGTCGTTAAGCATCTGCCTTTGGCTCAGGTCATGATCCCAGGGTCCTGGGATCGAGCCCCGTGTCGGGCTCCCTGCTCAGCGGGAAGCCTGCTTCTCCCTCTCCCACTCCCCCTGCTTGTGTTTCCTCAGTCACTGTCTCTCTCTGTCAAATAAATAAATAAAATATTTTAAAAAAGAAGGAATAGGATATTCTATATTTCATAGCTGTCTTAGAATGGTTTGGTGGTGATCATAATCCCTGATCTCGAAACTATTTGTGAAACCAATTTCTGAAAACAAGATCCAAATAAAAAGAAAGACCGTTTCCACAGTGCTGGTTTATGGTTTATAAGTAATGCTAAAATATAACTGAAATAAATAAAAATTGGTCCCATTACTTTTGATACAAATTATGCCTTTGAGAAAAATTAAGCTTTGTTTTGTAGTTTATTTAGCTGAGCATAGTACATATTAAAGTGGATTTTGGTGTGAAATTTTACTTTAGGGAACAATATTGTTATGGTGTTGAGTTTTTGAGTAGTGATTAATGGAACTCTTAATTACAACCATATTATCTCTATGGTGTATATTCCTTGAGCAGTCAAATCACTGGTATTAATAAAAATCTCACCAGTAGTATTACATGCATTTCGGTCATAGTCTAAATTTGAAGCCCAAGTTAATGAGACTCATAGAAAGAAGAAAATATAATGAAGAAATCAGTGGGAAAATTCAGTTTAGATGATGACACAAGAAAATCTGATACTTTATCCTTTAAGTTCTTTGTAGAAAATATACATGTAGGCTATAAAGGAATCCATAGGGCATTATAAAGTGGTCTTTAGAAGTCAGCAGAGAAAGTTGTAATGGTAGAGTTGTTAAAAGTCTGAGTGGATAAACCATTTGGGAATAAAGACCATCTAATTAATAATAATCTTTCAAAGTAATGGGTGGGATGACCTAATGAGACATTTCCATTTCCAAAGTCTGTGAACCCTGTGGTTTCATTGCACAAAGCAATAATTTTTTTCTGTAGGAGTTATATGGTGAAATCCCATGTATTGCTTTGAAATTCATGGGCTAGTGGCTTAGCCAGCAGAGTAATGATGTGTAAAGGCAATTGAGAGCCTAATAAAATTGGACTTCTGTGTAAAATGGAGGCAAAATATAATTTTATTGTTCACTCTGAATTGTACATTGCTTAGAGGTGGATCCATGTACTGCCCATTTAGATAAAAGTTAATTCGTTTCTGGGGGACGCCTGGGTGGCACAGCGGTTAAGTGTCTGCCTTCGGCTCAGGGTGTGATCCCGGCGTATGGGATCGAGCCCCACATCAGGCTCCTCCGCTATGAGCCTGCTTCTTCCTCTCCCACTCCCCCAGCTAGTGTTCCCTCTCTCCCTGGCTGTCTCTATCTCTGTCAAATAAATAAAATCTTTATAAAATAAAAGTTAATTCCTTTCTGGGACAAATAGTAGTTTCATTGATCAATGTCTATATTCATAATCGTTGTAAATAAAAACAACAGAAATGTTAAATCCTAACTGGTGCTAGCAAAATTTAGTTGAGCAAAATGGTTTATCTTGCTCAGAAGTTTCACTTTTAAAATAAATATTTATCAAGCCTAAATAGTAGAAATTATTACCTATATATGTATTTCTCTATCACATAGACTATAGCTTAAATCTTAAATTTATTCATGTGTACCTTGTGTTGTCTTTTTATAAATCTATTTTCCTGGGCATTTTTCATCAAGTAGTGGGCTACTGTACTCTGTCTCAGTGTTCAGAAATTCTATCAAAATGCCTTTTTAGGCTACCAAAAATTTTTTTATATCACATATAAGATTTTTTCTTAGGCATAACCCTTTCACAAAAAAGAATTTTTCTAATTGCTTTTTTACATTTGAAATTGCAAAAAACAGTAAAATAAAAGTCTAAATACTCTTACCAGATTCAACATTTGTTTATATTCTGCTCCACTTCTAATTGCTTTATCATTCTCTCTCTTCTCTCTCCACACACACACACACACACACACACACACACACACACACATATACACACACACAAATGCAGATCTTAATATAGTTATATGTTTTTCCTAAACCACTTGCAAGTAAATCGGAGATACAGTGCACCTTTACCACTAAATGCTTCAGTATGTATTTCCTAAGGCTATTCCCTTACATAGCCACAGAATAAATTCCAAATAAGTTCTATGTTGGCATAGTATTATCTAATCTACACTACATACTAAATTTTTATCATGTCAATTCCTTACCCCTCTTGCTCAGGATCCAGTCTAGGATCAAACATTACATTAGTTATCATGCCTTTTAAATATCCTTTACCGGACTTCTTTCTTAGCTTATCTTTGTCTCTCTTGACTTACATTTTGAAGAATATTCCAGAATTTCCCTCAATTTGGGTTTATCTGGGTTTCTATGTGATTAGATTCAGATTACAAGTTTTTGGCAAGAATTCCACAAAAGTGATATTTTGTCCCTCTCAATGTATCCTATCAGGAGGCATGTGGTCGCTTTGTTCCAGTATTAATGAAGTTGGCTTTGATCATGTGGTTCAAGTCTTTTAATTTAATTGGTGAGTAGATATTTTGAGACTCTATAAATCAACTCATCTCATCAAACTTTTTCCACCATTTATAGTATCCATTAACGATTTTTCTAACTCCATAATTCCTTCTCTATAAATTAGGTGGCATTCTACTCTAAGGAAGAAATTTCCTTTATACTTGTGAGATATATATATTATATATATCTATAATATCTATATTATCTAATATATATATCTATGTGCACATATGTAAATATATATGTATTCTCCATAGATGTATGTATATTTATATATATGTGTATGCTTATATACATTTATTTATATATGTATATGTCATATATATTTATATACATATATATTTATATTTATATACATTTATTTATATATGTATATATGCATTTATTTATATATACATATATACATACATATATACATGCATACATACATATATACGTATATACATACATATATATACTATATATATATATATATATGAAGTATCATGGAATCTTAGTATCATGGAATACTCCATAGTATCGGGGACATATAGAGGAAATCACAAACCCTAATTATAGAATTTGTTGCACTGGCAAATGCACACACATATATAACCAACCCCTATCAAAAATATAGTACAGTTCTGTCACCTGAGTAACATCCTTGGTTCCACTTTCCAGTTACCCCCTACCTATTGAGAAGCAACCACTTTTTAAATTTTTTTTCATTATACATCAGTCTTATCTATTTTATAATTTCATGTAAATGGAATCCTACAAAATCTACTCTTTCGTATCTGATTTCTTTCACTTAGTCTAAATCTTGGAGTGCCATACATATACTATGTATGAAAATATTAGTTTTTTTCTCTCTCTGAGTAGAATTCCATTGCATCATTGTGTGGATATCTCAAAATGTCTTTCTCCTCCTGTAGACTTGGGTTACTTTTGCAGTTTGGAGCTGAGGACAACTACATTTTACTATATGCCCTTTCTGTGGACTTAGGTTTTCATTTTGGGGCGGGTTGGTAAATACTTAGGATTAGAATTGCTAGGTCAAAAAGTACAAATGGTGACTAGCATAAAAACTGAAAAAGATTTTTTTTAAGTGATTATATCATTTTTCACTCCTACCAGCAAGGTATAAGTTTCCATTGCTTCATATTCTTGTCAATATTTGGTATTATCAGACTTTAATTTTAGCCATTCTAATGTGTGTGTGTACTGGTATCACACTGTGGTTTTAATTTGCATTTTCATAATGACTGGTGATGTTCAGAACTGTTTTATGTGCTTATTGGCCTTTGTATATCTTCTTTTGTGAATTGTCCAAGTCCAAGACTTGTCCAAGTCTTTTGACCATAAAAACGAAACAAAAAACTTGCTGTCTTTCTATAGTTGTTTTAGGTGTTCTATTGTTGTTTTAGGTTGCTCTGCCTAAGAATATTTTCTACAAGTCTGTGTCTTGAGTATTTATTTACCTAAATATATTTTTTGTTTTGCTGATTTTTAAAAAGTCGATAAAGTTGTACGTATTAAGGTTTTTTTAAATGGTATTATTTCTGTTTCTTTGTCTACCCCATGGTAGGAAAAATACTCTTCAATGTTTTCTTTGAAAAGTTTTATACTTTTACTTTTTATGTTTATTTTTATAATTCATATAAAATTAATTTTTTTCAAAGTTGAAAGCTAGAGATCAAATTTCTTTTTCTTTCTTCCTTCCTTCCCTCCCTCTTTTCCTCTCTCTCTCCCTTTCTCTCTTTCTTTCTTTCTTTCTTTCTTTCTTTCTTTCTTTCTTTCTTTTTTTTCTTTCTTTTCTTGCCTCATATGGATATATAGTTGTTCCAGCACTATTTGTTGAAAAAATGTTCTTTTCCCTATTGAATTACTTTGATGCCTTTGTTGAAATCAATTAACTTTATATTGATGGATCTATTTCTAATCTCACTATTCTGTTCCATTGTTCTTCCTGTCTATCCTTATACCAATATCATAATCTCTTAATGAATCTTCTATAGTGAGTTTTGAAATCAGGTAGCCTTCAAAGTAGGTCCTTTTGAAGTCATTTGGTAATTCCAGGTCCTTGGCATTCCAAATATTTTTAGGATCAACTTGTTAGTTTTTACGAGAGAACCTGCTGGAATTTTGACTGAGATTATGTTAAATCTATCAGTCTGTTTGGGGAGAATTCACACCTGAAGTCTTCTAATACAATAGCATGAAAGGCCATTTCTTTAAATGTTCTTTAATTACATTCAGAAATGTTCTGAATTTTACTGCTGAAGGTTATATAAATTTGATAAATTATTCTTAAGAATTTTATGGTTTTTCACATTATTGTAAGTTGATTATTCTTAAAATTTTATTTTTATGGTCTGCTGCTAGTATATAGAAATACAACTTATTTTATATATTGACTGTTCTTTGATTTTGCTAAATTGAGTTAGCAGTTCTGGTAATTGCTTTGTTGATTACTTAGGATTTTATATATAAAAAATCATGTCACCTGAAAATACATTTTTTTCAGTCTTCTTTTTTTTTTCTTCTTATTACGCTAGATCAAATATCCAGTACAATGTTAAATAAAAGTATTTGAGTATGCACATCCTTGTCATGTTACCAGTTTAGGAGGAAAGCACTCAGTATTTCACCATTAAGTATGATGTTAGCTGTAGGTTTTTCATACATCCCCTTTTTTAGAGGAAGGAATCATTTTCCTCCCTTCTCCCTAGTGTGGTAGAAGGGTTATTTTTTGTTATTTTTCCTTGTTGTTGTTGTTGTTTTAAATCATGAATGGATTTTAACTTTTATTGGGGCATGCATTGAGGTAGTCATATATATTTTTTTCCTTTTTTCTGCTTATAAAATTGACCACATTGATTTTCAAATGTTGAACCGTCATTTCAATCCTCAGATAAACCCCACTTATTGTAATGTGTAATTTTTTACATATTGTGCTAGCCAGACTAATACCCTAAAGATGTCCTCATCCTAATCCCTGAAACCTGTGAATATGTTACCTTACATGGGAAAAGACGCTTTGTAAGTACGATCAAGTTAAGGATTTGAGATGGGGGGCTTATTTTGGATTATCTAAATTGGTTCAATGTAATTACAAGGGTCCTTATAAGAGGGAAGCAGGAGGATTAGAGTCAGAGATGAAGATGTGACCAGGGAAGCAGAAACATGAGTAATATGGAGCCATGATCCAAGGAATAAAGGCAGACTCTAGAAGCTGGAAAAGACAGGACAGAATCCCCCTCCCCCAAACCTCCGAAAGAAGTACAATCTTGCTGAAAACCCATTTAAGACTTCTGACCCCCAGTATTGTAAGATATTAAATTATGTTGTTTTAAGTCCTGAGTTTTTAGTAATTTGTTACAACAGCAATAGGAAACTAATACATATATTTTTAGATTTGATATTCTAATATTTTGAAGAGGATTTTTGAAATTATATTTATAGTCATAGGGGATATTGTTCTGTACATTTTTATTTTTTGTTACATTGTTTGATTTTAGTATTAAGATTATAATGGCCTTACTAAGCAAATTTGGAAGGAAGATTTCCTTCTACTCTATTACCTGAAGGAACTTGTGTAAAGTTGGTATTTCTCTCTTAAATGTTTGGTAGAGTTTATTAGTAAAACATATGGGCCTGTTTTTTGCTTAGTTAGAATATTGTGTAATTAAATTTAATTTATTTAATGTAGTAATTTTCCACATTAAAAAAAATCTTTTGTTGAGGTATAATTGAGATATACAAAAACTTGCACACAATACTATTATCACAATCAAAGTACTAAACATGTTCATTACCTCTAAAATGTCCTTATGTTCTGCTGTGTTTATTTATTTATTTGGTGGTAAAAATACTGAATTTGAGATTTATTCTCTTAACATATGTGAAATGCACAATACTGTATTGTAAGTTACTATGTGGTACAGCAGATCTCTAGAACTTATTCATCTTTTTTTTTTTAAGACTTTATTTATTTGTTTGACAGAGAGAGAGAGAGAGAGAGCACAAGCAGGGGGAGTACCAGGCAGAGGAAGAGGGGGAAGCAGGTTCCCTGCTGAGCAGAGAACCCCACATGGGCTTGTGGGGCTCAATCCCGGGACCCTGGGATCATGACCTGAGCAGAAGGCAGACGCCTAACCGACTGAGCCACCCAGGCGTCCTAGAACTTATTCATTTTGCACAACTGAAACTTGGTGTCTGTTGAGCAACAACTCCCCACTTCCCCCTCCCCTCAGCCTGTGGTAGCTTCATTCTACTTTCTGCTTCTATGAGTTTGATTATTTTAGATACTTCATATAAGTAGAATCATAGTATTTTCTTTCTAGAACTGACTTATTTCACTTAGCGTAATGTCCTCTAGGTTCATCCATGTTATCGCAAATACCTGAATCATACATACACATCACCTTTAGGCCTTGTTAAAATACAGATTGGTAAAACTCTCACTCCCAGACCTTTTGATTTAGTAGAACTGGGGTGGGGCCTAAGAGTTTACATTTCTAACATGTCCTCTGATGGTGTTGATGCTACTGGTCCAGGAACCACACTTTGAGAACCACTGCTTTAAAAATATAGAGCTTTTTGATATACTGTATTTTTCTGAAGAGTTTGTCCTTTCATGATAGTTGTCAAATTGATTGGCATAGTTTATTATATTTCCTTAGTAATTTTACCATGCATAGAATCTGTAATGATCTCTCATCTTTAATTTTACATAATGGTAATTTTCATTTTATCCTTTATGTGCTTAATCAGTCTTGCTAGAGAACTGTCAATTTTATTATTTCTTTCTATTCAAAGGACCAACTTTAGGCCTTGTTGATTTTCTCTATTTTTGTTACATTAATTTCTGCTCTTATCTTTATTATTTCCTTTTTACTTAGTTTAGATTTCCTTTCCTGCTTTTTCTTATTTCTTAAAGTGGAAGGGAAGCTTAGGCCATTGCATTTTCCCTCTTTCAGTGTCTGTTCTATGTTGCTTAGTGTTCATTGCATGAAAACAGTCTATTTTTTTTTCCAGTTTAATAATTTTTTTCATGGGAGAGGAAGTCTACTATTAACTATGCTCTCGAGGTTAGAGGCAAAAGTCAGGTAAAATCTTTTAAACAATTAACTTATGAAGGAGTGTACGGATTGTTAATATGAAAGCAGCGTGTTCTTGATATAATTTTTAAATACATGTCTATTGATAACAAACATCAAATACCCTCAATTACAATAGAAATGGCTAGAGAAAGAAGGGAATAATTTATTTCTACTCTGATTTTTTTTAAAGATTTTATTTATTTATTTGACAGAGATAGAGACAGCCAGCGAGAGAGGGAACACAAGCAGGGGGAGTGGGAGAGGAAGAAGCAGGCTCCTAGCAGAGAAGCCTGATGCGGGGCTCGATCCCAGAAAGCCGGGATCATGCCCTCAGCTGAAGGGGGATGCTTAAAGACTGAGCTACCCGGGCGCCCCAACAAAATTGTCTTTAGAAAGTCTTGTCCATCTAAAACTCAATGCAGGGCTGCCTGGGTGGCTCAGTCTTTAAGCGTCTGCCTTCGGCTCAGGTTGTGATCCCAGGGTCCTGGGATTGAGCCCCACATCGGGCTCCCTGCTCCACTGGGAGCCTGCCTCTGCCTCTCCCACTCCCCCTGCTTGTGTTCCCTCTCTCGCTGGCTGTCTCTCTTTCTGTCAAATAAATAAAATCTTAAAAAAAAAAATAAAAAATAAATAAAACTCAGTGCATACGTACCAAGTAGAATGCTCTGCAATAAGTGAGTATTGGCCTCCTACTTGAAGGGGCTTATTGGATAAATCACATCATCAATATCTTGATGAAATAAATGACAAATACTAATGTCTATAAAACATGCTTTTTAAAAAAATTAAAACCTGAGATAATGATGCGACATGGACTGTTGATCTGAGCTAGGTTTTTGTGTAGAAGCTCTTATTTTATAAAAGATTTATTGAAGTCTCTAAAGGCACTGGTTGTCTCTGGGTACGTAGCAAATGGGCTGAGTGCTTTGGTCATTTTAGAAGAAAAGAAGTAGAAAGGATTATTGTTTATATACTCATCATAAATCTGACCGATGAGGTTATGATTTCATGAAGTATCATTTTCTTCTAAATGATTACTGTATTTTAAAGGCTGTACATGGGTTATAGACACTTAATTGGTAATTTAGCTAACATGTTCATGTAAGGTAACATACTTTCAGTTCATTTGCATGATACTGTTTTCATTTAACTTTGCATTTTTTTGTTGTTGTTACTGATGTGATTCGTTAAATCTTAGCATACAAAAAGGAACTCATTTCATAAAAGTGATTCATAGATTTGTAAAATAATGATGGAAATAAAGACAATTCTGAATAACATTTTGAATGTATTTATAAATGAAATTCAGTGTGAATATAGAATATTAATTTAAATTCACTTTTAATTAATCTTTAAGTACATCTTTTAGTGTGTTGGTTTTGCAGAAGCAGTCAAAACAGAAATGTGAAATAAAAAGTATTATTAACCTAGCCACACATTCAACAGCTACAGTATTTATTGAATGTGTACTATATATCAAGCATTGTTTTGTATACTAGGGATACAGCAATGAAAAAACAGTCCCACTTTTATGAAGCTTCTATTTTAGGTGTGGAGGAAAATAAAAAAGATTTAATATATTAGTTAAACTTTAGATGGTCATAGCTACTATGAAGAAAATTAAAGCAGAAAAAATTAAATAATGAGTGATGGAAGAAGTTCGGAGTGGGAAGCAGTTTTATATACCATGGCCAGGTGAAAGCCTCTGTGCTGATGTGGCATTGAAACAGAGAACAGAAGAGGGTGGACATCTCTGAAAGAAGAAACTTCCAGAAAGAGGGAAGAGCAAGGCACAATAGGCCTGAGATAGGAGTTTGCTTGGCATGTTTGAATAACAGAAAAAGGATGGATATAGCTGGAGTCTAGTTAGAAGACTGACTTTAAATATTAATAGAGACATAATTACTTAATTGGGGTTGTATTAAGTAATATCAGAGAATTGCATGACATACAAATGAAGAGTATGTTAACTTTTGCTTGAATGTTACAGAATACTCTCTAAGAAAATAACTTTTATAGTGTGACAGGGAGTTAACCATATGATGGGTTTAGGGGAAAATAGGGTGATTTTTCTTGAAAGAGGAAATTGTTTTTGTCAAGATCTAAGGATAGGAAAGATTGGACAGAATCTCTCTGTATTTAGAAGATGGTGTGTGAAAGAGTAAGTGAAAGTATATGAGTTTGGAAATATAAAGAGGAAATACATTTTGCAAATAGATATTCATAACTCATATTAATGATTTGGGCTTTTTCTTATGGGCAGTGTGTCAGCCAATTGGTTTAAATGAGGGAGAGGGAAGTGGCATGAATAGAGTTGCATTTTTTAAAGCAATAATCTGAAGGTATGATAGGAGGTCCTTTGAATGGAGCCATTAACAACTCTTGATCTTGGAAGTAGCTTGGTAAAAGCAGTGACCTGGAAAAATATACAGTAATGCATTTAGGAGACCTTGTTTTACAGTCTTTAATGTTGATTATTTGGTTAGTAATGCTATATGGGTGTGTTGATTCTTTACAGTGGTGAAATAGTCTGTAAAACTTTGACCATATGCCAAATTATGCTTTAGGTAGACAGGTTTCCTTCTTTTGTGTGTATATCTTTGAGGAATTAGAAGAGCAGAGCCCTTGAATTTACTGACATGAAGTTTAGATGATAGTCATTACATGAAATTTTTTGGAATCCTTTAAGAAAGAGGGTGTTGAAAGAGAATATTGGGTACTGGAAAAAAAAATTAGGGGCCTGAAGAAAGAAGACTAGCTACTGAAGGAAACTGAGAGTCCCTAGAGAATTTGTAAAGCAGTCAGAAGGGTAAGTTGTCACAATGCCATAAAAGTGGGAATTTTAAGAAGAAGTAACAATTCTCCATTGCTGAGTACTGAAGAGAGAGCAAGGAGTGAACACATGGAAAAATCCTTGCTGATATTTCAGATAATCCCAGATTCAGAGTAGACATAAAATATAATTTTGCAGTTTTACAGAAATGATTTTTAAAGATAGAATTATGATATGATGTGTTAATCATATTTTGTCCAAAGGCTTCTTTAAATCTAACTTCATAAAGGCTTTATCTTGAGTATTAAGTTTTCTTAATAAATTTTATTTTAAACGTAATAATGACAGAATTTGACTATTAGTTCTAAAATTGAAATTGAAAAGAGCGTTGAAAATGTTTTTCATCAGAGTCCAATTTAACTCCTCTTATTCAAACATATCAATTTCTAGGCTGGGTAAACAGCTTTGCAGTTTGAGCTCAAGCTCTGATATGAATCCAGAGAAAGAGGTGTGCTAGGATGAAAAGTGGCCTTTTTCAAGTCATTATCATTCAGTATAGAGTCAAAGTTATGCAATGTAATTTTTGCTGTGGAGAGGAAAGGCACATCCATTTTTACTAACTCATTTCTGTTTAGACAGAAATATTCCTTAATAATAAAAAATAGTACACCATATAAAATTCTTCATAATTGTACCTTTAATTTATTAATCTATTAGGTATAGATTATTCTTTTCTATTTATCTAGTAGAATAGAATTAATCTATTAATAGAACCTATTCTGTTAACTAAAATAGAAACACTCTTACATGTAAGTGAAAACAGGATGTCTACATTCCAAGAAAATAGGAGGGCTCAATTATCCGTTACAACATCCCATAATTTTTTTATTTTGTACAAAGAATTTAGTCTTTTCAAAAATTAAGAGATAATTTGATTCATTTAAAAAAGCCCTGAGTGAATAATTAGGAAACAAAGGTTCAAAGAGAAGCTTTGTTATTCACTAGCCAGTTTCCTTGGGCAAGTCACTCAATCTCTCTGAACTTCCATTTTCCGAAGCAGATACTAAAGTGTTATAAACATGTCAGATAACAATGATGGAGACCTCAAAGCTGTTTCTCTGAAAAGCAACCTATCAGTATTAGAGCTGGTGTGATGAGAGATTCTCTCTACCTTTTTTTTAAAACTGTGTATTTGGGAGACCTTACAAGATTCAGAGGTGAAAGATCCAGCTCAGAGGAGAAACAAAAGTATACAGTTAAGTTTCCCTCTGGTTCTAGTTTGATGAAGAGAAAGCTCTATGGTTGTCAGGGAGAGGCAGTTCCTTCCCCGAATGGGGAGATTAAGAAGGAAACTGAAGACACCTGTAAGTCTGCACAGCCTTGTCAGTGATAGTAAATCTAGATAAATGATCCAGATGGCTTTGGTTTGTGAAATGGGAGCTGTTATGCCCAGCGCCATGCACACAGGCCCACACTACAGAGAGAGTGACAAACATATGTTTGCTCCTTTTTCTATTTAGATTGTTTCCAAGATTTATTACTTTGGGATATTGAGGCAGCTTTGTAGAGTTCAACAGTTGTACACCCCTTTAGGAATTATAAACACTTGAAGCCCTTAAATCTTATTGCCAATAAATATATCTGCAAAATTTCCCCTGCCTCCAAACTGATCAGCTTTCCTGTATACCAAAAACATTCTTTCCCTTACTCATCCTACTTTGATGTACTCTTTCACTGTCCTCTCTTTCTCAAAGTTCTTGGGTTAAATACCTAAAATTGACATTTATGGAACTTGCTGGTTATTTATAAAAAATTCTTTCAGTTTGACATTCTGCCAAATTTAATTTAATAATCCTGTCAGTTCTCCTTGTTCTCTCTGTAGCATTTGGCACTGATAATCTTTCCTCCCTTGCAATTCCCTCCTCTTGGCTTCCAACATATTGTGCTTCCTTTTATTCTCCGATCTGTCTGAAGCTTCTATTTTGTCTGTTTATCCAATCTTGGCAGTCCTTGTGTTTCCTAGATTTGTCTATGTTACTTGCTTGCTTAATTTTTATTTACGTGTGTCAACTATACCCTCTCTAAAGATGACTTTCTAATACGTGTCTCAAGTTTTCTCAGGGTAAGTGATTACTGAGAAATTAAAAATTAAAGAATTGTATTTTGAAAGTGATTTGCAACTTGACAAGAGAATTATTGAATATCAAAAACTTCAACTGAAAGAAAATTTTTCTTAGAAATTTCAGAACATCCCTTTAATGGCCAATGTTGTGGTTTTTTTTTTTTTTCCTTTCTACATCATAGAAATATCTTAATTTAGAGTGGTATACTAAATTATTTTATGATTATTAATGTAATTAACATTCAATGTATAAACACAAAAATATGAAGAATAAAATAAAAAGATCAATTATAACATTACATACTATTAAATATTTGACTCTGCAATAGACATTTTACTAAAAACTTTATATGCATTATGTTCTTTATTTCTCACAATACTCCAAGGAGATATTAATATTATTTTCATTTTATTTGTCTTAGTTCACACAGCTATTTGGCGGTAGATAGGAGATTCAAACATACCTCTATCTGACTTAAGAGCCCCCAACTTCTTGATTACTAGCTTGTCCTACTCAGGGATACCAATGGTAAAAATTAAGTGCAGCTTTCTCAAGGCTCCCTTCTACATGCAACATCATCTCTGCCTTGTAAAACTACCCTCCTCTGGATAGATAAGAAAAAAGAGAGGTTGTTTCATATCCATTTCTGGCTCAGCACCTGGAAGCTCAATCCCAACGGCTCATGTTCCTTCATTTTGTTCCTGACTTCATGGAGGCCCAGCTCTTCTTCCATGCTGGTTGCCTGAACTCCCACTGCCTACAGTTCTCTCAGTATGAGGTACTATTTCTACAAGGGTCCTGGGCAAGGGAATAATATGAAGCAGACCCCATTTCTCTCTTTTGTTCCATTCTTTGCTCTGCTATGACCATCACTGAAAGCCGGGTAGGTATGTCAAATTTTACTGAAGTGTTGGAGAAAATTAAATATACAATGATTTTCATATTTAACACTATGTGCTAAATATGATTATTTCCTTATTCCAGTGGCAGCAAAGGAAGGTTAAACCCCACCCACAGGAATTCTCTTGTGGACTAACCCTAGTTTCTAGCCTGAATGCTCCGATAGGTTGTCCTTCTTTCCTCTCAAAGAGGACCTTCTTCCTCAAAACTCTATAGTTTGAATTTCTACCCCTCACCACTTTGGGAAACCCCACCTCACACCCATAGAAATGTCTCCACAGGATCTGGCCACCTTTCCCAATTCATGCGTACTGCTTAGAGGTAATCTCAGAGACTCAGCACATCTCTAGTAGTACATACCCCAAGCATCATTTATTCAGTGTAAATAACAGTGGTACAGGTCAAACTGGTTTTTTGTACCTCAACTACAAGAAAATAGCCCAGTTAGAGTGTTTGACATTCCAACTTCAAGTTGTTTCCCCAAGTGGTCTCCCTACTTGTACGAGATGCAAACATATCTGTTCATTCTTTGTTGTCCTCAACTGAATAAGTATTGAATAAAACATAGACATTCACATATACCTCCCACAGAAAAACATTAAGTCTCAAAGTTGGCACAGTATAAATCCATTCAGCCTTTTTTTTTTTACTTGTTGTTAAGACTATTTATATACAAAAAGAGAGCAGAATAGAATTCCTATGTGTGATAGCAAAAAAAGGAGTATAAAGACTTGGCAGCAGGAGGAATTACTTACTCTGAACTTTCCTGTAGAAACTAATATTGTTAACAGTGGATAACTATTTTCTACTATCTAATTAGAGAAAGAGGAAATAAAGTATAATGATGCCATAATAATTTGGGGAGGAATAAATTAATTCTAATGAGTTTTTTTTCTTTATTTTATTTTTCTTTATAATCTTTCCTGGATGATTGCTAGTATTGATTTTTATTTTGAGATCTATGTTTTTGTCATGTAAAAAATATTTTGCTATTTCTAGTTTCATGCAATCATTAAAATGAGGAATATGTTCAATTTTACTTAATTGCTTTGGAACTAAGAAATTAAATCCTCATTATAACTAATTTATATAATGGAGAGATGATTTGATGTGGAAATAAGGATAGAAAGGAAAATGGTGCAAATAGAAGCATGAGAGATATATTTATTTTTTTCAAGACACAAGACCTATCATGTCTTTTCAAAAAATTTCTATGTTACTCATTATTTTTGACATCTTATGGTTATTTGTATATATGTTTTACTTCTCTTATTGTATTGTAAGGTCCTTGAGGTCAGATAGATGATAAATATTTGATTCTTAACTTTTTTTTTACTCAACAGTATATACTGAAGGCACTTAGATCTTTAGAAAAAGACAAAGGATTCAGACAGAGTTGGTGGGGAATGAAGAAGACTCTCAGGATTTGCACTGTCCAGTGCAGTAGCCACTAGCCACATGTGGCTATTGAGCCTTGAAAAATGGCTAGTACAAATTGACATATGCTTTAAGTGTAAAATACACTCTGGATTTTGAAGACTCAGTATAAACAAAAGAATGTAATATAGCAACAATTTTATATTGATTGCATTTTGAAATAATATTTTAGATATGTGAAATATATTAATGAAATTAACTAATTAATTTCACCTGTTCCTTTTTACTTTATTTTAATATGGCTACTAGAAAATTTTAAATTGTAAGATTTAAAAATAATTGTGTACCTTGCATTTGTGGCTTATATTCTATTTCTGTTGGGCAGTGCTGCTATGTGTTTTTTCTAGAATTGACCATATATATAATATATAGAGATATATAGATATATAATATATATAATCTCTCTATCTATAGATATATAATATATATAGTCTCTTTCTATATTGATATACAATATATATTATATATATAATTTCTAGAATTGAAAAAAATATATATATAATATCTCTTTACTTTGAAGAATAGCTTACATGTATTGGAATATTGGAAACTTGTACCTTACAAAGACAATATTTTCTCCATCTCAATTTACTGTTAACCTTCTTGTCTATAGGATAAGAAATGTTTATTTCTCAGCTTTTAAGTCTGGGACAGCCACCAACTAGTCTCAGTAACAGGGAAAATAAGTCTCAGTAAAAGGGAAAATAAGAATTAACTGGGTCAGTAGGGAAGCCTAGATGGTGGTAGAGTAGGAGAACCCTAGGTTTGTTTTGTCCCTGCAACACAACTAGATAACTATTAAATCATTCCAAATACCCCAGAAATCAACCTGAAGACTGCCAGAACAAACTCCGCAACTAAAGGGAGAGAAGAAGCCATATCAAAGAAAGTAGGAAGTGAGGAGACCTAGATTAGGGGAGAAACTAATCATGGGTACTGCAGAGGGGAGAGAGCTAGGGTCAGGGAGAAAGGTGTGAGAGAGAGGAGCACATAGGGGAATGCACAAGAATATTTCCCCAAAGCCACTGGCAGTGAAAACAAGAGGTACTAATTTTTGTGAGTTCTTGCAACCAGCAGGGCTTAACAGGAGTTTTAAAGTTTCAGGGAGCTTGACTGGACTAGAGCCCTGAGGTCATTGTGCTATTCCTGAAGAGAAGGCAAGCAAACAACCTGGGGGCAGACGTTATGGAAATAGGGATCTGAGGAATGCCTGGGTCACACAAGGGGGGGATTATTCATTCTCTTGGAGTGCATCCCTTAGAGGCAATGTTCACAAAGATGCCTCTCTAGGGACAACGAGCCAGCTGGTGCCATTTCCCTCCCCATCCCTCAGTATAAACACAGAGCTACGTGCTGGAAGCAACACAGCACCAACACTGGCTGTCTTACACCAAGTCCCACATCCACACCCCCACCCCCCATGCTCTGGCATTACTGACTGCCTTTCTTGGTAAGCTTGCCTCAGTCCCAGCACAGCAGGTCTCTGCCCCAGAAACCAGCAGATACCCCTGCCTAGGCCACATCTCCCGACCAAAGAGTTCTGCAGGGCTTCAGTTCTAGTGGAAGAATTATCAGGTTTCATTTAAAAAGATCAGAGCACACCGAGTCAAAACTTGCCACATTCTGGCCAAGGACCAAACACTGCCTACTGCAGGCAAGGAGATCCTCTGGAGATGACTGGCCTGAAGGATTGAACAGTCAAAACAAATAACAGCAGAGTGCACATAGAACACACCAGAGACATTCCCAGAAGTGCCAGGCCCGGGACTCTATATGACCTCTTTTTCACAAAGCCATTACTCTCAGGAGCAGGAAACATAGCAGGTTTTTTTAACATAGAGAAGGCAGAGACTTAGACAAAAATGCTAAGATGGAGGGATTCATTCCAAATGAAAGAACAAGATAAGGTCACAGCCAGAGATCTAAGCAAAACAAATATAAGTAGCATGCCTGATGGAGAATTTAAAGCAACAATCATAAGGATACTTGTTGGGTTTGAGAAAAGAATGGAAGACTTCAGGGAGTCCCTTAGCACAGATATAAAAGAGTTAAAAAACAATCAGTCAGAAATGAAAAATTCAATAACTGAGATTGAAACGGCCTTGATGCAATGAACAAAGGCTGGAAGAAGGAGAGGATGACGTAAATGATATAGAAGGCAAAATAATGGAAAATCATGAAATTGAACAACAGAGACAAAGGATTATGGAACATGAGAATAGACTTAGGGAACTCAGTGACTCTATCAAACATGATAACATTTGTAGTATAGGAGTCCCAGAAGAGGAAGAAGGGAGAAAGGGGGGCAGAAAATTTATTTGAGGAAATCATAGCTGAAAACTTGTCTTATCTGGGGAATGAAACAGACAACCAGATCCAGGATCAGAGAGAACTCCCATCAAAATCAACAAAAAGAGGCCAACACCAAGACATAATGTAATTAAATTTGCAAAATATTGTGGATAAAGAAAAAATCTTAAAAGCAGCAAGATAAAAGAAGTCCTTAACTTATAAGGAAAGACCCATAACGTTAGCTACAGATTTCTCAACAGAAACTTGGCAAGCTGGAAGAGAGTGGCATGATATATTCAAAGTGCTGAATGGGAAAAATCTTCAGTTAAGAATACTCCATCCAGCAAGGCTATCATTTGGAATAGAAGAGTAAATAAAGAGTTTCGCAGACAAACAAAAACTAATGGAGTTCATAACCGCTAAACCATCCCTGTAGGAAATATTAAAGGGGACTCTTTGGAAAGGAAAAGACCAAAAGTTAACAAAGACAAGAAAGGAACAGAGAAAATCTTCAGAAACAATGATAAAACAAGTAATAAGATGGCTCAAAATATATATCTATCAATAATTACTCTGAATGTAAATGCACTAAATGCTCTAATCAAAAGATATAGGGTGTCAGAATGGATAAAAACAAAAACAAAAAAACCCCCCAAGATCTGTGTATATGCTGCCTACAAGAGACTCATTTTAGACCTAAAGATACATGTGGATTAAAAGTGGGGGGATGGAGAAACATTTATCATGCAACTTGATGTCAGAAGAAAGCCGGAGTAGCAATACTTATGTCAGACAAACTAGACTTTAAGCCAAAAACCATAACAAGAGATGAAGAAAGGCACTATATCATAATAAAGGAGTCTATCTCAACAAGAAGATCCAACAATTATAAATATTTATGGCCCTAACTTGAGAGCACCCAAATATATAAAACAATTAATAACAAAAACAAAGGAATTCATTGATAATTATGCAATACTAGTAGGGGACTTTAACACCCCACTTACATCAATGGACAGATCATGTAAACAGAAAATCAATAAGGAAGCAATGGCTTTGAATGACACAGTGGACCAGATGGACTTAACAGATATATTCAGAACATGCCATTGTAAAGCAGGAGAATACACATTCTTTTCAAGTGCACATGAGACATTCTCCAGAATAGATCACATACTGGCTCACAAATCAGGCCTCAAAAAGTACATAAAGATTGAGATCATACCATGCATATTTTCTGACTATAATACTATGAAACTTGAAATCAACCACAAGAAAAAACTTGGAAAGACCATAAATACATGGAGGTAAACAACATACTACTAAACAATGAATGGATGAACCAGGAAATTAAGAAGAAATTAAACAAACAAACAAACATGGAAACAGATGAAAGTGAAAACATAACTGTCCAAAACCTTTGGGATGCAGCAAAAGTGGTCCTAAGAGGGGAGTGTATCACAATACAGGCCTACCTCAAGAAGTAAGAAAAAACTCAAATATATAACCTAACCTTATACCTAAGGGAACTAGAAAAAGAACAACAAAATCGAAAGTCAGTACAAGAAAGGAAATAATAAAGATTAGAGCAGAAACAAATGATACAGGAACTTAAAAAAACAGTAGAATAGATCAATGAAACTAAGAGCTGGTTCTTTGAAAAAATCAATAAAATTGATAAACCTCTAGCCAGACTTATCGAAAAGAGAGGGAGAGAAAGAGAGAGAGAGAGAGCGAGGACTCAATAAATAAAATCACAAATGAGAGAAGAGAAACAGCCAATACTCCAGAAATACAAACAGTCATAAAAGGATGTTATAAAAAACTATGTGGCAGCAAACTGGAAAAACCAAAAGAAATGGATAATTTCTAGAAACATATAAATTAGCAAAACTGAAACAGGAAGAAATAGAAAATTTGAACAGACTGATAACCAGCAACAAAATTTAATCAGTAATCAAAAAACTTCCAGCAAACACAAGTTCAGGACCAAGTGTCTTCACAGGCAAATCGTACCAAAAACATTTAAAAAAGAATGAATACCTATTCTTAGCAAACTATTCCAAAAAATGAAAATGAAAGGAAAACTTCCAAATTCATTCTATGAGGCCAGAATGACCCTTATACCAAAACCAGATAAAGACACCACTAAAAAGAAGAACTATAGGCCAATATCCCTGATGAATATAGACACAAAAATCCTCAACAGAATACTAATGATCTGAATCTGACAATACATTAAAAAAATTATTCACCATTATGAAGTGGGATTTATTCCTGGGTTGCAAAGTTGGGTCAATATTCACAGATCAATAAATGTATTACACCTCATTAATAAAAGAAAAGATATGAACCATATGATTATTTTAATAGATGCAGAAAAAGCATCTGACAAAGTGCAACACCCATTCATGATAAAAAGTAGATTTAGAGGGAATGTATCTGAACATAATAAAGTCCACATATGAAAAACCCACAGCTAATATCATCCTCAATGGGGAAAACGGAGAGCTTTTCCTGTACTGTCAGGGACAAGACCAGGGATGTCCATTCTCACTACAATTATTTAACATAGTACTGGAAAATAGCCACAGCAATCAGACAACAACAACAAAAAAATAAATAAAAGGCATCCAAAATCTCAAGGAAGAAGTCAAACTTTCACGATTTGCAGATGACATGAAACTCTATATAGAAAACCTGAGGTTCCACCAAAAAATGGCTAGAACTGATATGCAAATTCAGTAAAGTCTCAAAATCAACATACAGAAATCTGTTGCGTTTCTGTACACCAGTAGTGAAACAGCAGAAAGAGAAAATAAGGAAAGGAAGCTCATTTGAATTTTTACCATGTAGAAAACAACAGATCTTTGGATGTATGCATGAATTTAAAATTACTATATATCCATAGAACCAAAATTAGAGTGTTTACACCCAAGCAAGTATGTTAATTCTTTGCAAAGTAGCCTAGAACCCAGAAAAAAGATAAGAATTTAAAAGACAAATTTACCTCATTTTTAAAGAAAATAATAAAATCAGAATTTTGTTTTATCTATATAGTTGTTAATTATTTCATTACTTGAATGCACTGTATCTCTTCTTGTATGCATTGTATCCCTTTAGTTTCCATGTGAGAACTTTTCTTTTGTAAATCATGCCAGGGAGAATTATCTTTCTCCTGAGATGATGGTATAATTCTTCCGTTTTGATAATAATAGCTATTTATTTTCTCCTTTTTCTCCAGTCTGCCAGGAAATAGCAGGCAAAAGTACAAATTTATTCAAAGTGATCATGTTTATCTTAAGTATGTCTTCCTTTACCATGATACTCTATCTTTATTTTACTAAGTTATTTTACATACATTTTGTTAGGTGTCACCTCAAAAAAATTTTGGAATAGAACACAAATATATGAATTCAATAAAACCTATTTATATGGGGCCAATGGGATTTCTTAAGAAAGAAAGGGAAGGAGGGAAAAAGGGAAGGAAGGAAGGAGGAAGGAAGGAAGGGAGGGAGGAACGAAGGAAGGAAGAAAGGAAGGAAGGAGGAAGGAAGGAGGGAGGGAGGAAGGAAGGAAGGGTGAAAGGAAGGAAAGAAGGAAGGAAGGAACGAAGGAACGAAGGTAGGAACGAAGGAAGGGTGGATGGAAGCTGTGTTAATGTTGTTTTTAAAAATGGGGGCGCCTGGGTGGTGCAGTCGTTAAGCATCTGCCTTCGGCCCAGGGCTGGGATCGAGCCCCACGTCAGGCTCCTCCGCTATGAGCCTGCTTCTTCTTCTCCCACTCCCCCTGCTTGTTTTCCCTCTCTTGCTGGCTGTCTCTATCTCTTCAAATAAAAAAAAAAAAATCTTAAAAATGTTAGCATCACTGAAACTTGGTAAGGACCTTTTACAAACAAAATTTAAAACGTTAACTATGTTACCTCCACCAGTGTGTCTAACCAATGAATCTGTCATTCCTGTGTCCCTTAACAGAGAAGAGCTTTGTAGAAATGTACACATCCTGTATTAGTGGAGAAAAACAGCTGACTTGCTCTTAACTGAAAGGATATCAATTATCATTTAGTCAGATGAATCAGCTGGTGTTACTTCCCACCTCCACCTCTGTCAGCAACTAATGAAAATATAATGCATGTGAAGGCATCAGCAACAAATCTGTTTTGAATTGTATTTTGTACCAAACTCACTTTTAATAATACCTTCCTGTGAAATGACAGGCTAAAATATGTGTCCTCTGGGATGATTTATAAGAAGGGTTAGGTCCTGTTATAAAATTTCGCCTATGTTTGAATTAACTGCCAACACTGAAGTAACTGAGCAGATGGTGATTCTACTTAAATAAAAAAAGAAAAAAATCAAGGAGTCTAAAATGAAATTTAAAGTACCCCTGTATTTAAAACATTTGTGTTGACTTTTCTTTCAGTTGTATGGAAAGAGGGTTAGAATGCATGCCTCCCAAGTGTTATATTCACAACAAGTACAAGTAGGGATCTCTCAGATTATAGTTTTGTAGCCAATTAAAATACATAATCATACTAAAATTTTCAATTCAAATGTGACACTGCAATAAAGACTCTTAGTGCTCAATTAACCAGAAAATCCAATTAACTACAACATCTTATTTCTAAAGCATCCCATTTTTTAATCTTTTAATATTATATAAATTACATTATCTTCTTTCTAGTAATTGCAGATGACTATAATGGGCTTCTTTCATTTAAAAAATATTCTAAGGGTTTGATTACACTGATTCATGCTAACATAGATTCATGTGAAGTTAAGGTGTTTTATACACTTTTAAATTTTCAAACAAGCTTATAAGATTATGTCCTCTAGCCATCAATGCTCCCATAAATCTTCACGGTAGGTCAGATTCGGTTATACACTTCAAAAAAACCTGTTAATATTTCTCATATTTGAATGTACTTTGTTCCATGTTAGCCATCATCCCTAGATTCTGAACTTCATAAGGGGAAGAACTCTTTCTTCTAATTTACTCATCAACTCTCCCCGTTATAGTACCAACTATAGTAACAAAGCCAACCCCATCATAGGACATAGTGGCTCGTAAAAAAGATACAGTGAATAAATGGATAAATCTGTTTAAGACTTGAGTTAATAAATGAAGCTCTTTTTAGAAAGTGAATTTAAAACTTATAATAAAGATGTGTGTAATAGGAAGAGTTTCTTCTGAAGGAATGTCTTAAAAAATTAGGAAGTACTTTCGCTTGTCAGTAACATCAGGTAAAAACATCACTTTGAAAATAAGTCATATTCCAAAGGCCATATACAATCTGGTACTGAAGTTTAAATGAGATTTATAATACTATAAACAAGTTTTTTTTATTAACAGTAGACTTTACTTAAGAGCTAACTCTACTAACTAATAAAACCTAAGGCCTTTGAAATGACTATTTAGGGTTTTATAATATTTTCAGATGTCACAGACACAGGACTATTGGAGTTGATAACAGTGTCAACGGATTTCAGGAGTTTCTGTTTCCTGAGGGAGATTTTTAATTCCTTTGCGTGTAGCTATTTATACGTCTTCTGAAGCATATATTAGTATTACAAACGATTGAGATAAAAATCACTCAACAATGAGAACAAAGCCATGTAATTTTTGTGTTGTTTACTTACTATAGGCTCTCTCTCCCCTGACCTAGACTCTCCTTGCTGTCCTTCCCTTTAATTTGAGTGAGGAACTTGTCTACTGGTTCAACTTCTCCCTTCCCAGTCATTCCTAAAACTGCTATCCCACGATTTCATCATTTTTCTCTTTTATAAAGTTAAGCTACTAATTCCATGTTACTAAACATAATAGAAAACTCTTCATCATGCTTGACCACTAACAGCATTTGCCACCAATAACCTAAAAATGAGCTCTTGCTTTTGAGGGGCCAACATATTGTCCTGGTGTTCTGCCTGCCTGTGGATTCAGTATATCAGTGCCCATTGTTGCATCCTGTACTCCTTTGTGACTTAATTGTTGGCACCTTTTGGGATTCCATCCTAGAATTCTCTTTTCTTGAATGCCCTTTCTGGGTTATGTTGTTTACTCACAAGGCTTCCAGTATTCCAGATATGTTAATGACTCACACATGGATATGTCTAGCCCAGTTCTCTTATTATAGCTTATACTCTGTAGACCTATTGGATATTTCCACTTGGTAATCCATAGTTATCTTAGACTCACATATGCCCCACCACAGCATCTTCCTCCTTATATAACATGCAGATCCCCTTGTGGTACCTATCCCAATGAGTTATACACCACACCGTTCACCATTTGAGACCCAAACCTGGGTGTTTTCTTTGATTTCTCTCTGCCTCTTATTCTATAATCCAAGTAACCGTGTTAATTCTATAGGTTCCACCTCCAAATACAGCTCCTTTTTTTTTTTCCACTTCTCTCCCTCCCAGTACCACTAATTTCAGTCCTACATCGTATCTCTTGTTTAGATTATATAACCTCTTAGTTGGTGTCCTGAACTTCTTTCCCTCCAATCTAGCCTCTACACGTCAGTAATCTTTCTAAAATGCAGATTTTGTCTTGGTGTATACCTGCTTATACATCTTCAGTGATTTTCCATTACACTCAGGACAAAGCCCAAACTTCTTAAAAATTCTACTATATTCCAGTCTTTGCAAGTGGCTTAATTTTTTGGCACTTCCCTCTCATTCTAAACTCCTGCTATACTACACAACCCCAAATTTTTATGCTTATATGCTTATTTGGATTTATTCATATGATATTTTCATTGCTTAGGCTGCTTCCCACACCCATCTGTTCTTTACCTGATATATAGTAGGCACTCACTAAATATGTACTGAAAAATATTGGATAATATACGACAAAATAAAAACTCTGTTCCATTGGGAAAAATAAAGTTCAACAAAATAAAGCCTATTATTATTTCTGTAAAGAAATTTAAATTGAGTCAAGAAATGATTGAGTTTTAAGCAAAACATAGAGTTTGGTGTATATAAACTCAATTGAATATATGGTGATCCATGGGTTGACTAAATCCAGTTTATTTATTAGACCACATGAAACTCTTCCAGTAAGTACACCAGATGTTGCAAAAATTATCCATCTGGTGTGAGATTCACTTTAATAATAAAAGTCAAAATGTTCTTGTGGTTGTTCTGAACATATGTGAAATAACTTGTCATTCTTGGGTCAAATTTTTTAGGAAGAAAGTTAGGAGCTATAAGAAAATGTCCAGGGCAAAACTATGATTATACCTACTAAAGTATTTTTACATGAGTAGACATGGTCTCATGAATTTTAAGAAGGTTATTTTGAAAAAAATAACCCCCCCAAAGAAAGAAGCAGCATTTATTTGCCTACACATGTGCAATATGAATACAGTAGGCATTTAGTTGGGTCATTTATAGCTAAGACAATTGAATATTCCAGTTAAACCCCATCTTTCCTCAAACATATTCCGTTAAATTGGGATATAAATCCTACTGATTGGTGGAATTGGGTGATGCCTCTTTTCCACATTTCTATCTACATCTATTAATTTATGAACTTTCTTACTCTAACCCCATGCATGTTTGGGTGTGTGCAAATATGTATAATGCATTGGAGTGTCTTCAACTTTTGTCAGATAATAGCAAAAAACCAAAATGACATGGAGTGAAAGCTCACTAAGGGAATGTGGTCTCCATAGACAAAATAGGTTCAAGATTTGGAGGGAGTTGTTGGTTAGCAATACAGTGGTGGCTTTTTACCCAGCTTGACCACTCTGGATGCATGTGTGCCTTGGGAAATTTAACCAAGTAGGCACGATCCTGCTACTTTTGTGGGATAGCCTTTGTAGCCTCCTTTTATGGAATGTACCTCACAGGTAGAGAGGATGGCAACCCTCCCTCTGTGAAATATTTCCAGGACTGTGAGTAGTGAGAGACAATGGCAGTGCAACACCTGTGCCTATCAAGATATGGCGATGATCAAAGTTAATCATTGCAGCTTCTTTCCTTTAGACATGTCTGCTGCTCATCTAGAGATCACTGATGTCCTTGAAGTGTATCAGTGCCTTTTCATGGGTGTATACAGATATGCCTGGAAATTCTCTAAAATATTGGGGAGGTTGATGAAGCAAAAAGACTGGATTATAATGAATCAGGATAAGTGCTTAGACATCATGTAAAGGATATTTATATATATGCACTCCTTTGTACGTAAAGCTGTTATATCTGTGATATCCCAGTTACATAATGTTAACAGAAATGGTACTAGCTGAACATGTCATCCCTTAAGTATTTTCCATCAAGTTAAGAAACTTATAGAAGATAAGCTTTATAGAACACATATTATTCGCACTTGGAATCAACCTTATTGGATAGAAGTGCCTTCACAAACATTTGTGATATACCAAAGAAAACATCATTATTTATCTCACTGCATTAGTTATATAGATTAAATATGTTCAGGGTTATTGGCATAGTAAATGATATAATAAAAAGCTATCTAGAGTTTATTTTGGTGGAATAATTTATTATTCGGATACAGAACTTTTAGTGCGATATTTGTGATCTCATTACAAACATAGGTAGGATACTTACATTTTCAGTTATATTTTGCTGTATTTTTACGGAAGAACTTTGTGTTAGATTGAGAGACACAAATACAGAGATTAGTAAATATTTTAGGGAAGGAGCCTCCGAAAGCCACTGCTTTGAATGTCTAGGGTCAATTGCTTGCTATCTGCTTTCACTTTTACCACAAATAATTTTTTTGTTTGTTTTTCTTTGGATAGTTTTTCTCTCTGTTTTTGAACTATGAAAACAAGTGGGGAAATTAACCCAAGCATTTCACTTCCTAGGCTCCCACAGAAATAAATCTGTTTCAGGTTATAAGACTGAAAATGTATTTCTGAGAATGATTAGGCAGGCAGAAGTTATTCTTCAAGAAATATAGGAATGGTGACTTTCCCAGAAATGGAATATTGGGTTATTATTTCTAATTCTTCACTCCCTGTCTTTAAAAGAGTTGTTCATGCACACTCTTTGCCATGCTATTCTGCAATTCTATAAAAGTTTCACTAGAAAAGATCGGGTGTGTTTTCCTTGCACCACTGGACTCTGGGCTTCTCCACGCAGCTTGCTTTGGTTAGTAGAATGTTGATGGATGTAATTGGAACAGAGGCTTTACTGTGTGTCCATACTTTGGTTTGTGCTCTTGCACTTCCGCCATCTGGCATGAGAAGATGATGCCTGGAGTAGCTTTGGTCCAAGGGGAATGAGAAGACATATGGAGTAGCCTAAACACAAGCCATAGCCTGGAGCCAAGATCAGAACATCCCAGTTGGGGTCAGCAGATCTAGAGGCTTCATACAGTGGTACAAGTGAGAAATAAATGCTTACTATTTTAAGCCACTTGAATTTAGACATTTAGCGTTGTTAAACAGCAAAATTGCAGCAAAATCCTGCTGATGTATTCAGTATCTTCCCCTCCCTGGTATTTACCAGTACATTTTTCTTCGAACTCTTCTATGATATTCAAACAGACTTAGAGTATCTGTAGGAACGTAATATTCTAGGTACTCCTCCAATTCTTTTATGAAACATATTACAAAATACCATGTGTTTGTTTTTAAAAGTTTCAAATAAATTAAATTGTACTTTATTTAAAAATTTATTTGAAATCACTTTTAAAATGTTTATTTTTAGTAAAAATCCATATTCATAGCAGGGAAAAGTTACTTAGAAAAAAGTTATTTTGATAAAAGCTACTTTCAGCATTTCTATTTATATCACAGGGAATTCAGTTGCTTGTAGGAAATTAATGTTTTCTCAGTCTTAAGTTATACTTTGAGGTTTTTTTACACAGCTTAATATTTGATATTAAATTAAAACTAAATTAAATTGGCATACTTTATCAGTTTGATAATAATAATTTAAAATATGTAATATTAGGGTGATACCAGTTGGTTTCTCTTAAATAGACTAAATGTTACAGAACAAAACCAAAACCCAACAACAAACAAACAAAAACAGATGAAAATGTTTGGATTAGGAGTAGGTGCTTTGGGATGCTAACCAAATTCTGTGTCTGATTGTGGTCACTTTTGTACCTTTTTAATCTCATAGAAATGCTGTAACAAATAAATTATTTGGAAGGGAGTGTCATCATTGGAATATCTAGAGCCTTGTAATTGAAGTTCATGCTCAAAACATTAGGGAACGGTAAAAACATACTAGAGACATTTACCAAGTAAATAATAGTGTGAAAGGTCTTCCAGCAGTTTAGAGCAAAGGCTCCATAAAAATCCAAAGTAACGTTATTAATAAGCTGTATTTACCACAGTGCCTTTCTCGGGGGATCTCTTGAAGCACTTTTCAAAACTTTGTAAGAATCTTTATTTTCATAGATAGCAGAAGCTGTATTCTAACCCATTCATGTGTCATATTTATGTAATGTATAACTATCTCTGCACGTCAAGATTCAGGACAAAGCGTTTTCTGCAGAGTGATAATTTTTTAAAAATATTTTATTTATTTGTCAGAGAGAGAAGGAGAGAGAGAGAGAATGCACATGCTGGGAGAGTGACAGGCAGAGAGAGAAGCTGGCTCCCGACTGAGCAAGGAGGCTAACGTGGGACTCAACTCTGGGACCATGCCCTGAGCCAAAGGCAGGCACTTAACTGACTGAGCCACCCAAACGCCCCTCTGCAGAGTGATAATTTAACAGCAGAGCCATGACACTTCTCCGAAGAAAGAGCAATGTAGCATTATCTTCATGCCACCTCAGGACTGTACTCATACCTGAGCAAACTTAGAACAAGGTCAAGGTTTCATAATTTCTAGGGACTGGATATACCAGAACATAGCTGGAGTTGGAAATTTCAGAGAGTAAATAATCTCTCCATTGCCTCCTTTGTTTTTTTTCCTGATAAACCCCCATCCTTGTCCTTTGTTGTTTGCAAATGTCAGTTTCCTGCCCCACTTAGCAACTACCTTCCGTTCTGCTTTAGGAAGGCAGTATGATTTAGAGAAAGTGCTATGGATTAAGCATCTATAAACCCTTGTCCCAGCACTGACTTAGCCGGGGGTTAAGAGAGAAGAGAGGGAGAAAAAGGAAAGCAGAATAATTTAGCAGGATTAAAATATTGCCCACCTTATAGGTTTGCTGTGGAAATTGAGTAAAACACATAGAAGATGCTTGACATACTGTAAGTATTGATTAATGCCAAGTTTTTATTATTATTGTGGTCTGCTTCGCCCGCTCACTCACTTTGCAATTCTGTATTGAGGGCTATACAGTTAACATCTGAAGGATCTTTAAAGTTATCTTTGAATGATATTTACTCATAGATTGCCTTCAGCAAACTTAATAATTCTCACCTTTTTAAAAATTTTCTAATCTTGTAATATTCTTGCCAGAGTTTCATTACAGAATTCTGTTGGCTTGTTAAATAAGTTAGGAAATGCTCCCATATTTTCTTTTCTGGAAAAATTTGTGTAAGATGGACATATCACTTCCTTTACTGTTTAGAAGATTTCACTGTTGAGGCCATCTGGTCACGAATTCTATGTGCGGAAGAATTCTATTTCTGGATTCAGTATCTATAATTGTTATAGTCCTTTAATATTTCCTATTTCTTTTTTTTTTTTTTTAAAGATTTTATTTATCCATTCGACAGAGACAGAGGCAGCCAGCGAGCGAGGGAACACAAGCAGGGGGAGTGGGAGAGGAAGAAGCAGGCTCATAGCAGAAGAGCCTGATGTGGGGCTCGATCCCATAACGCCGGGATCATGCCCTGAGGCGAAGGCAGACTCTTAACCGCTGTGCTACCCAGGCGCCCCAATATTTCCTCTTTCTTATCTCAATTTGGTTTTCATTTTTTTGCTAGTTACTTTCCACTTCACCTAATTTTTGCAATTTGTAAGCCTAAATTCTTCATAATGTTCATAATTTTCTCTTAGTAGTTTTTAACCTCCCCCCCTTTTTTTTAATCCTGCTGTTGGTTCTTTATGCCTTTTGTTGTGTGTTCTTAGTCATTCTTATAAGACTGTACCATTTTTTAAAGCTTTTCCAAAGACTCTACATTAGGGCCATCCAAGAGCATATGATTCTTAAATTCTAGAAAGATCCTGACCAGACCCATATCTAGGCTATCCCAGTTTGGCTAATTACATGCTTAGACGTATGTTTTCAACTGTGGGATTTAATACAAACGCGTCAGTTTGTGTAGAGAAATGTAGGTACATTGGATAATGTTTAAGACTGGTAGGCAGCATAAATAAAGGCCTAGGTGACCTGAAGACACAGCAGAAGATCATGATCACTATCTGAAGTCCAGATGGACAGGCCGGACAGAGTCAGGTGCACGGGAAAGAACAGTCTCAGTTTGTTTACAGGAATATGTTGGGGAGTAGAGATAGGCTTTTTAGTAGGTTTCTCTAAGGTGACTCAAAAACAGTTAATCCCAAACATTATCGAGCAGATGCTCTTTTATAAACGATATGATAAATTGATAAGAAATCGACATTAAAGCTATTTTCAGCACATTGGTGTATAATGAACTACAGACTAATAGAGTATTTTAAGACACTATATTAGCAAGTTTGAGCATGGAGACTTGATGCATGATTGTGTAACAGCTGCTGTGAATATTAATAATACTGCTTAATGACTTTTGTTTTCCCATAGCAAGTTCAAAAATTGTTTTAAATTAATTTTTTAAATGAGTGTTCCTTGTGCCTTTTAGCAGTTTGAGCACAGCATTAAATCAGTTTACCCTGATGAGCTAATGCCTTTATAAATGCAAGTATACAACCATTCACACGAACACCTAAACAGTTTTAACAATTAAAGCTGTGTTTCAGGGATTTAATAATGTGGGGTTTGTTTACTTTTTAAATTGCAATCAACAATGCCAAATTTTGGCTCTAAATATTAAATGATTTACCTTTATAAGGATTTGTACTGTGCTGATCTGTTTAGTGTCTAGTACCTTCAAGATGAATTAAACATTGGTGCTTTTAGTATTTTAGAATCCTAGATCATGCCAAGCTGAAAGTGGAAAAGCTTCTGGGGAAAGTGACTTCTGTTCTGAGCCAATTAGTATTTTTCACCCTAATCTGTTTCAGGTTTGATAGATCTAATTTCCCATGCATACCATTTGTTTTTAGCATGCTCTTAGGATTTTGTCCCCCATTACATAAAATTTGGATAATTTAGCTGTATTTCTCTACTTTTTTATTGAGTTTGTACACAATAAAAAATAATTCCTTCAGAATATGACTATCTTTAAAAAGATAATTTTACTATTCTTTCTATAGTGTGTGTAGAGCACTGATTATTTTTTTGGAGTTAGAAATATTGTGGGAAATATTTATTTTGACTGTTGAAGACAGAGTTAAGTTTCATGGTCCTTTAATAGTGGACCCAAACACATATTGATAGAAACTAAAAACTGATCACCGTATTTCAGTATAAAGAAGAAACCTGTCTTTAGTGGTAGGAAGTAAAATAATATTTGAACATAGTTTAACATGTGTATTTTAAAATATAGACTGATTCTTTAAGATAGTTTATATAATTATGACCAAAAGTATAATAGTATCTATATTATGAGTACTTAGTAGGTGCTAGCTACTAGCATCACCATAGACATTTTCAGACGTTTTCCTATTTAATTATTGTCACTGCACCACATGTATATTAGCCATGTTGAGAAAGGCAGTCTCATGCATGCAATCTTTTAATCCCCTCTTTGCCACGTATGAATGGGCCTTGGGCTTGGAATACTTTCTTACCAAGAGATGAAGAATCCTCACAGCTTGTGCTGGGCTTGTCACCTCATGTGGGAATATTTTTTTCCCTATTTCGGACTCAAGGAGTGTTCCTTTGTTTTGTTTAAGCAAATGTATCATATGGCATCTGGCCAGTCTCATTGCCGAATCTGTCCCCTGCAGGTAGGAGACAGGATCCTTGGTTCTGCAGCAGCACAAGATAGGTAAATGGCCTGGAGGGACTTGCCGGCCATGGGGGACTGACATTAACGGAGCTGATCTTCCTGTGTCTCTTCTCTAGGTGAGTAACTGTTGTTCCACACCCAGTGCTTGACTGTTGCATTTTTCTTGGCAACTCAAATACCAAGATGAGGTGCGTAAAAGAGTTCTGACTTCTACTTTTGGTGATTGGCAACCGATGATACTTGCTTGACAATCCGTATTATGCAATTCAAACAACCAAGGCTAAGAGTGCCATAATGCTTCTGTCCACCTAGTATCAGCTCTCATTCCAGATTATTTTTTAAAGGATGTTAGTACAGCAAACCGCATTGGAAGATATTAACAATGTCTTGCACCAAGATAGAGGGCAGAATTTTTTTCTGACCAGTATTATAAATATAATATCTTCCTGTGCTTGATAATGTTGCTAGCAGACCCCTTTAAAATATGGGCATCTCCTAAAGTTGAAGTTCCTCAGATGGCAAACCCACTGTGTGTCCAGTATCTCTCAGGACCTGCCTCCATATCACTTCCATGGGATTTGAGGGAAAAGGGGGAACTGAAGTGAACACGAAACCATGTTGGTTTCTGTGCCATTAGTCATGAAGTTCTTTGTCTGTGATCTAGTAGAGTCTCTTATCTACCAAAATCTATAAAACTGTGACGGTCAAACTTGTAGGCTTACAAGTATGGTGAAAAGCCTAGACTCTTCACAGTTGTTGGCGAAGGGAAGCTGATTATCTTGCCGAAGACAATGTAGACAGTAAGTAGCAAAGTTATTTGCTATTTGTCTTTATAATAGCAGCAACCTTCAACATGAAAGATGGAGTGTTGCACACGCTTAAATTTGCTCATTTTTAGATGGTTGCTTTTTGCTAAACAAAAAAATTTTTAATATTTATATGGTTGAAGTTATCGGTCTTTTTTTCTTCATAAGCCTCAGGATTTTGTGTCATAGTTAGAAAACTTTTGTCACACCTAAGTTATAAAATCATTTACCAATGTTTTGTCCTGGTAATTTCATGTTTTTGTGGTTCAGATTTAAATAATGAAACCATCTGGAATTTTCCCTATTATATACTGTTAGGTCGCAATAAAACCTTCTTTGGCTTTGTTTGTTTGTTCTGTTTTTCCAAATGCTTATCAGGTTTTTATGAAAAAATTTTCTTTGTAGTACATCAACTTCCCAATGAATTCATATGAAATCTTTATCAAATACTAAAGTCTTTTTGTTCATTTGAGTCCATTTCTGCTTACATACTACTGCCCATTGATGATGTCAGTATCACTCTTAATTTCTGAGACTCTAGAGTATATTTTAATGTTTAATCACATTGCTCTTCTTTCACAGAATTGTTTAGCCATTATTTTACTTTTCATGACTTTAAGTTACTTAGAAATTGCTTCTTTTCATATTTAAAAACAAACCTAAGAGTGGATATCCTTACCTCATTCCTCACCTCAGATACAGAGTATCCCATATTTTACTATTGAGAGCACTGTTTGCTATCTGTAGGTTTCTCCTTCTATGCTCTTCATCAGTTCCCTTCTTTACCTCGTTGCTGAGCCTTTTTGTCATGAATGGGTGTTGATTTTGTCAAATAGCTTTTTTTATACTCCTTTATTCTTCCGATGTTTTATAGTATTCATTAACCACATTATCAGATTCATTTTGAATGTTAAGTCAGTTTTGCATTTCTGGGATGAATTCTACTTGTTTGTGATATATTATCATAGATGGATGGCTAGATCAATAGATGATATAGATAGATAGATAGATTAGATTTGATTTGCTAAGATTTCATTTATAATTTTGATCCATGTTCATGAGATAAATGGTAATTTCCCTTTCTTCTAATGTTTTGTTGGGAAATGTTCTATATTTATTTTTTCTTCTTTGGAATGATTTGTTAAAATTAATATAATTTTTTCCTTAAATGTTTAGAACAATTAACCACTCACACCATCTATCCTAAGTTTCTTGGTAGGAAGGATTTGAATGTTTTTAATTACTTTACTTTATTAGCAACTTTATTATGCCACCCCGAAATATGACAACTCAATTTCATAAATCCCCTCCCTGGGAATTTCATAAACTAGGGAAGATTGATTCCTATCATAGAAGGAGAATAGAAATTGGTACCACCCCCAGACAAAGTGGGTCACAAACCATCATATCTGCTATCTATTTTGCTAAGGGTCCATTCATCTTTCCCCAAAATTATTTATTGTCCCCTAAGAGGCCTACACCCACCCTCCCCTTTTCTTAAGATATTTAAGCCTGAATTCTAAGCCACCTGGGGGTGTTACTCATTTTTCCCAGTTATCACCTATGTATACATGAAGTATACATGTTAACAAACTGTTTTTCTTTTGCTGATCTGTCTTTTATTACAGGGATCTTGGCTCAGAACTCAGAAGGGTAAAGGGAAAATTATTTTTCCTCCACTATATAAGGCAGACTTTATATGAAATTTTTAAATTTATGAAGTTTTAGAATCATTTGTTTCATCAACCAGGAAATATTTTTTTCCAAAAATTAAAATGTTCTTTCGTCTCCCGACATCAATACTCATAATAATGATATTTCCATTTATTACATTTTTACAGTGTATTTAGTATGCTAGTAAGTTTCTTTCCTATCTTCTTCTGAAGGATTCTCTTGGCTTTCTCATGGATTTTAAAACTTCCATGTATCATTTTGCTATCCTGCTTTATAGTCAGAAAAAGTCCCAGACTTTTAAATCCTTTTTAATTGCTTTTTTATATAAGAAAGCTACATAAATACCTGTCTAAAAATCAGTGTATCTGCTGATGATGAATATTGCTTTGTTGCATACACTTAAAAAGATTTAATTTCCAAAGGACTCAGGCTAGAGTTCTTTTGGCAGTGAAAAAGACTTGCTTTATTTTTAAATGGGAATTTTATCATATTTCATATGCAAGAAGATTTCCAAAGTGTAAATTATCAAATCTATAGTGTTGTGTTGCAGAAAAAGCCGCTAAAGATTAGCTAATTGAGTCTAATGACTCTGAAAACATGACACCTCCTCCAAGCAGGAAGTATTAGGAAAGGATCCTTTTTGTTTTGTTTTCTTTTTTTTTTTTCTCTTCTCTTTTTTTTTTTTTTCCCACTCTGCCTTACTTGGTAAGAGGGCTGACGGTTTTCCCTAAAACTTATTCTTTGTTTGCTTAACAAGCTGATACCTGCTGATAAAATGGCGTTACTTCAAGTGATAAATTATCTTAATTAACTTTAATTGTTTGCAGACAATTTTATGCAAATTGGAGACATTTAAGAAATAGAAGCATAAAGATTTAATGGGCAAGAGCCAGAGGAGAAATAAAATTTCCCATTCTTTTTAAAATTTAAAATTGATGATAATGTTGTATGTAACAATTAAAGATGGAGTGAGAAAAAGAAAGAAACTGGTAATTTGCATGACTAGCGATCCAAACTTACATAGCTAGCTGTTTGGTATCTGTATTCTAAAACAGTTTTCATTCAGATAAATCAACATTTCTGTCTAGGTATGATTTTTTGAACATTTTGTTTCCTGGAATTGTGGCTAAACTTAGTTTACACTAGATATTGAAAGTCCATTAGAAGTGGGGCGACTGGATGGCTCAGTTGATTGAGCTTCGGACTCTTGATTCAGCTCAGGTCATGACCTCAGGGTGGTAGGATGGAGATCCACATTGGGCTCTTCACTGGGTGTGGAACCTGCTTGGGATTCTCTCTCTCTCTTTCTCTCTGCCCCTCCCCTCCTTCGTCTCACCCCCCCAAAAAAAAAGAAAGAAAGAAAGAAAAGGAGGGAGGGAGGAAGGAAGGAAGGGAGGAAGGGAGGAAGGAAGGAAGGAAGGAAGGAAATGCATTAGAAGTGAGTTCATGACATGCTTCTGCCAGGTTGCATTCCCTAGAGAGTTTAGTTATAGTCATTTCCTAAGGTCAATGCATTTCTTTTCCATATATTTAAAATTATGATTGACAGTGTCACTTGAAAATACCGACATGTTTAGACAAACTGCTTTTTATTGTATTTTATATGAAAATTGTTATCTCTTTAACTCTGAAATTTTATTTATCTCATTCATAACTAGAAGTTTATGGTTGATTTTAAGAGGGTTTAAGACAACATATAGTATTTGGTGTTTTTAAAAAAATCATTAAGGAAAAATAATTTATTGTATAAGGCTCTATATATTGTATAAGACATTCTTCAAAATATAAACATGGATAAGAGTATTTATAAAGAATCCTGAGAGATCTACATAAAAGGAATCTCTTTTTGGACCTTCCTGGATTTATTTCTTTAATTATCAAAGTGCTTTTTTTCTTTTAACTTAATGATTTTAACCATAATGTATAATAGACCTTAGTTGTTCTGTCTGCCTTTCTTCTTGAGAGGAACTACTTTTGTCTTTTACTTTGACTGTTTGTTTCAAATGGGAATCACTCTTATAAGTCCCTGCCTCCTTTATCAGAGTGATTGGTGTATGGGTAAGCATCTGACCAATGAGAGCCAGAGTTCCTCATTTTTTTCTCATCAGTTCTGGGAACAGATCCGTTACACTTGTTAAAAAGTTGTGAGAGTAACAGTTTAGAAGCCACTTATGCACATGTGATGAAAGCCAGTCTGCAATAGATGATAATGAACCTGTGATAAAGAAGCAGCAATGAGTTGAAAAAAAAGAGGGAATATATTGGCAATAAACATGTTACTAGTTTTAGCTTTTGAAGGCCAGCACCATACTCCTTCCTTCAGTTTGATTGTTTGAGTCAAAACTCATTTTTTTTGTGTGTCATCTAGTTCAATGTGAGTTTCTGTAACCAAGAGTTTTGAACAATGTAATTTATCCTTATCTGATTCCTTATTACCTTTTCTTCATTTAGCAGCTTTTCCTCTCAGTGTAAATATACCCAAATATTCCTTCTCTTCCCTTACATTAGGGAAACTTTTCTTACTTCTCTGTCCATGCTAGGACTCTCTTTTCTTCCCTTAATTGATAGAAATCTTCTTGACTGGGTTATCTGGCTATACATGCTCACTGCTTTCTCACACATTATCCTTCTGCATTTTTACCTGATTTTAAAAATTCTCCTAAAAATTATTTCTCAAGTTCCCAGAGAACAAGTTCAACGTGAGTTGAAAAGTATTTATTTAATGCCTTCTATGTACCAGACTCTTTCTGGTACTTAGTGAACAAGACTAGTAGTGAAAAAGACAAAGTCCCTCCCATAAGGGAGCTCCCACTTAGTGGGGGAAATAAGTAATAAATAAATACATTTTTGAAAGAAAAAAAGGTAACTTTTGAGCACAAAATGGAATTTTTACTACCAATAATAAAGCATAATGCAATGAAGTCAGAACAACTTGGCTCCCCCAGATTAAAACAATAACATGATGTTAATAGTTCAATTTTTTACAAAGAAGTCAACAGTTCTAAGTGGATCCTGTTTAAATTTGATGAAAAAATAACTTCTTTAGGAAGTGAAATAATTCCTTTTTCCTGGTTTAGCTCAGTATATAAGACTCTTAGTATGTATCTCTCCTCCTGTGGTTATTATTTAATGTAAGACTTTCAGTATCAGTTTTTTAGAAATGAGATTTCCAGGGACGCCTGGATGGCTCAGACAGTCAAGCGTCCAACTCTTGATCTCTGCTCAGGTCATAATCTCAGAATAATGAAATTGAGCCTTGCCTCAGGCTCCTCACTCAGCTCACAATCTGCTTGAGATTCTCTCTCTCCCTATACCCCTCCCCCACTGCTTGTACTCTTAAGTAATTAAGTAAATAAATAAATAAATAATGTTTAAAAAAAAAAAAAAAGAAATTAAGAAATAAAATTTCCAGGCCATAGTATGGGATATATTCCATATTGAACTGAGGATTAAGTTTAGTTGAGGGCAAAGATTCACCTTTTTTAGGTATAATATGAAATCATTACTTTAGATGTTTATGTTATATAACTCTGTGACTCAAAGTCAGGAAATAATAACTGCTATGAGGCAAACAGTGGCAAGGAATAGTGGCTGAGATGGGTTTATTTTAGTCTCGTGAGGAATGGACTTTCTGAGGGGGTGACATGTATGAAATTAGTGTGAAGATTAAGGAGGTGGAGGGAACAGCGTGCAGGGGTGTCTGGCTGGCTCAGTCAGAGCATATCACGTGATCTCAGCATCGTGAGTTGAAGCCCCAAATTGAGCATCAAGCCTACTTGAAAAGAAAAGAAAGAAAAAAGAAAAGAAAAAGGAAAAACAGCACGTGGAAAGGCGTTGAGGGGGCAACTCACGTGGTATGCCAAGGAAGTAGCCTGAAGGTTAGAACAGGGCATTAGCAGGAGAGTGGGAGGGGTGGTAAAGTCAGAGACACCAGAATCAGCCTGAGCAGTGTGTTTAGAAACCTTTGGAGAGCTTTGAGAGACAGATGAAATGATCTAAATCTTGTATTTTAAAGTCCACCAAAACTGCTCCATGGAAAACCGTCAGTAGTCAGACAATTGCTCCCTTACTGGGGCACCCACATTTAGTGACTGATGAACATTGGAGCTTGAAGGGCCATCTCTCTTACCCCATCTTTGTCATTCATCTTAAGAACTCCTTGCAGGGTCAGCCAAGGTTTCCCCCGAGACTGGATCACAACCACAGCAACTTCTTCCTCTGCCCAGTTCCATTTCCTTCTCTTCCCTTCCACAGGTTTTGATCCCAGGAGGTCATCCTAAAAGACCTAAGTGTAGGCATGGATGTAGGGACACTTTTGCGTAATGGTCATCTCCTTCAACCTTCATACATAATTGGATATTGGTAAACCCTGCCTTCTTGGAGTTGTTTTCTCTTTTGGCCCCTATGCCACTCTACTCTTGATGTTCCTGTTTCCTTGGTCTTTAGTCTCCTATCAATGCAAAACTTCTTCTGTTAAGCCCCTAAACGTGGTCATTCCATGATGTGTGCCCACTGACATCATATTGGTGTTTTTCACTCATCTCAGTGGCCTCCCACGTTACCATTATCTTACCATTTGCTTCAGACCGAACCCTATGTGCTGTAGGTTGAATCCCCTGGGAGGAAGACTCTGCGGTGAGGATTAGTATGCAGGAGGATTTTTAAAGAGTGAGAATAAACCATAACTGAGAATAACTAATAAGCCATAACTAACAATAAGCCATGGCAGGAACCAGTTTTCTTTTTCCCAAAAGGCTGTTTTTTGGGAGAGCAGAGAAATGTGCTACAGATAGTATATTTGTATGTTGCTAAATCTTTTTAAAGGTCATTAATGGCATTCCTGTGAACAAAACGGGAAAATGAACCAGAGGCAAGCGTAGTTATATAAATTTATATTTGGATGCCTGTGTCTAAGGATATCAAGTCAGCATTGCTTGAAGGCTGTTTCCTGTTCACTGACTTTCTTTAAGATTTAGATGAAAATATCAAATGAATCCTTATGACATTTTTAGGTGACATGAAACCAGGAGGTTTAAAAAAATATGCTGGGTGACAGAATTAGGTTCCTTAAAGGTCTTGACATGCTAGAATACTGGGCCAAATCCAATAAGATAAACTTAAATTGTGACACACGTTAGGTCCTGTATTTGTATCCTCAAATCAACTACTTAGGAATAGTATAAGGAAGATGGATTTAACAACGGCATATGTAAAAAGGGCCAGAGGCAGTAGATCTTGACTCTGACTACACATTGCAACGACCTGGGTGGAATTTTAAATATTCCAGTTTGCAGGATCCATCTGCAGAAGTCATGTTAATTGGCCTGGGGTAAGGACCAAACATGAGAGGGTTATAAAAGCTTTTGAGGGGATTTATTTGTGCAGCCAAGTTTTATAACCAGGAATTTTAGCCTACTGTGATTAGCTGTGATATCACTGCCTCCTCTCTGGGGGGGGAGAAAAAAAGAAAGAGCCGAAATCATCTAAAGAGAAGGAACACAGGGCATCATACTTAGTAGCACGGGCTTTGGAGTAAAATAAAAGTGGTTCTAGTCCCAGCTCTACTCCTTTCAGAGATGTGCCACCTAATCGCGCTTGACCTGAATTTTCTCTTCAAGGTGACAATAATAGTGCCTAATTCTTAGAGGTGGTGCGAGCACTGAATAATTTTGCATGTAGAATGCTTGGTATGAGGCTTGGCATTTGTTAATGCTCAAAAATGTTGGCAGACATCATTGTTGAACTGTAGTAATAGAATTATCAAATTTAGAATGTTTAAACCAGTTTGCTCTTCTCTGGTGTAGGTGAAACATAGTAGGGTTTAATTTCTAAGTATTAATCTTCAAGAAACATAGGCAGCCTGATTTCGGCTCTGGTTATGGATGAACAAATTAAATATGTGTAAAGAACATTCAAAACAACTGAAGGTGTTAGCTGGTGACAAAAACAAAAAACAAAAAAATAACCGTTTGTTCTTTTTAAATCAAAGTCCTGTTGTGAGGATCAAAGGTTTGATTACTCTGTACAAATCAGAAAAACGGAATTAGGACAAATGGGCAGAAGCTAATGCAGAGGGACATTCCAGCAGTCGGAACCTTTTCCTCAAAATGTACTGAAGGCCTCATCACAGACTGGACTTTATGTCGTGAATGGCTTCCGGTGACCTTTGAGCTCACTGATGATCTCTCATTAAACATCTTTTCTGTCAGTCTTTCCCTTCTCCCTCTGTTCCAACTCATCCTTTACATCCCTGAAAGGTGAATCTTCTTTACTAAGCAAAGCATGCATCATGGACCTCTTCTGTATGTCAAATCCTTCTGTGGTTGTTACACACTGAATTAATACAAAGTTCTCTGCCTGGTATATAAAGTCTTCTAGCACATCTCCAAGCTATCATTCTAGTCTATTCTAGTCTCAGCTACTGCCACTCCCCATTTCATCCACTCGAAAGACATAGTTGTATCTTCTCCAATGACTTTGTGCCATCAGCCATGTTCATTCCAAGCCTAAACTGGAATGCTCTATCAATTAACAGCTCTTAGGTGTTGTCATTTGAATATAAACTACAAAGTATTTTTCCCCTGATGAACATTTTTTGGTTTTACAAACCTCAAATATAGGTTTTAGTACCTAGGTTAGATTTCTTACCTGGTAGATGATGTATTTGAACTCTAACCTTGCAAACTTTAGTCAGCAGCCTGGAACCAACACAGCAGATACAGAATTGCCATACGAACCACTATAGCTTTATTGCTGAGCCCAGGTTCAGCCTCACATTCTTCCCCAATACAGTACTTCAGGTTTGCCCTCGGTCAATGTATTATGATTGGCACAAGTGTTGATTTCAACATTTTCCTATTCCTGCGGGTGATCTTTAACATTTTTAAAGGACACTTCGATCTTCATGAATCCACAAATTTGTAAAAGGCATCAAAACATATTTTCAAAATTTATATATGGACATTATACTGCCTATCTCACAATATAATTATTGAGAGGGAGTGAATGCTTCTTCCCTGTTCTTGATCCCTTCAATGTGAAGGGACCCTTATTAATTTAACAGTCCTAGCTCCTCTCTGCCCTGTACAGAGGCACTGAAATCATTATAAGGTTGGTTAACTCAGGAATATTAAATTGAGGTTGTTCTGTTCAGGTTCTTTTGCAATTAAGAATGAGGTCACCGGCTAGGCTCAGTGCTGCTGTCTCAGTGGCTAAATTGGCCTCATCTGGGATTAGGAAGCCCCATGGGCTTTTTATCCAAGCCATATACCTGAATCTCTATTTTATTAGGAAGAAAGATTGTATTTTGAGAATTTTCTACCTTTGTCATAAGTCTCAATTTTTTTTCAGAACTGAGGTGGGAAGCAGTGAGTTTCCTGCGTGTTGGTTCCTCCTCAGAGACCCCCAACAATTGTGAAGTCATATCAGATGATGTGTTAAAAAAGAATAACAGGGAAGGTTTTGAGGTGTGGAAGTTGGGTTATCAGCACATCTGTTTTTCTGTCCTCCAAAGGAGTCTCTGCTAAAATGCTTTTCTAGTCTCTGCCTCATAATTGTTAGCATTTCACCAATCCCTTCAACTCCAAAATTTATATATTTACAGAACATAATCCCAACTACTTATTAACCAAAATAATAAGATGTTAAAAGAATAATACTTTAATGCATTAAGTGAGTATAGCTATCCCAGGTACAGATTCTTTTTCTTTTTTTTTTTTATTAATACACTTAATTTGGGGGGCAGTCTTAGGTTTTATGGAAAAATGGAGCACAAAATACAGAGATTCCCATATACCCCATCATATGCCCTCCTCCCCAGTCTCCTCTATTATTATTATTATTATTATTTTGAATTAGTATGGTGTATTTGTTATAGTTGATGAACCAATATTAATACATTATTTTAAAACTAAAGTCCATAGTTTGGGTTCATTCTTGTATACTTTATGGGTGTTGACAAATGTGTAACGACCTGTATCTACCATTATAGTATGATACAAATAGTTTTGCTGCCCTAAAATCCTTTCTTCCCTCCAACCACTGTCTTCATGATTTTACCTTTTCCATGATGTATTATTCAAAGAATTGAAATAATACAGTATGAAGCCCTCTCTGATAGGCTCCTTTTACTTAGAGACATGTGTTTAAGGTTCTTCCCTGTCTTTTCATGACTTGATATCTTCTTTTTAGTGCTGAAGAATATTCCATTCTATGGATGTACCATAGTTTGTTTATCCATTTACATGTTGAAGGACATCTTGGTTGCTTCCAAGTTTCTCAATTATAAATAAAGCTGCTAAAAACATTCATGTGCAGGTTTTTGTTTAGATGTAAGTTTTCAGCTCATTTGGATAAGTGTCAAGGAACATGTGATAACAGTTTGTTTAGCTTTATAAGAAATGGCCAAACTGGGACACCTGGGTGGCTCAGTCAGTTAAGCGTCTGCCTTCAGCTCAGGTCATGCTCCTGGGGTCCTGGGACGGAGCCCCGCATTCAGCACCCTTCTGAGCAGGGAGCCTGCTTCTGCCTCTCCCTCTGCCCTGCCTCACTGCTCCTGCTCACTTTCGCTCGCTCGCTCTCCTCAAATAAACAAATAAAATCTTTTTAAAAAAATGGCCGAACCATCTCCTAAAGTGGCTATACGTTTTGTATGCCCACCAGCACCTATGGCTCCATATCCTTGCTAGCATTTGATGTCAGTGTTGTAGATTTTAACCGTTCTAAGAGGTATGTGCTGGTATCTCATTAATGTTTTAATTTGCATTTCCATAATGATATATGATGCTTGGCATATTTTAATATTTTATTTGCCATTTTTATGTCTTCTTTGATGAGATGTCTGTTTATCTTTTGACCATTTTAAATTGTTTTCTTATTGTTGAGTTTTAAGGGTTCTTTATATATTTTGTCCTTTATCACATATGTGTTTTGTGAATATTTTCTCTATGGATTGTCTTCTCATTCTCTAACAGTGTCCTTCACAGAAAAGTTTTTAATTTTAGTCAAGTCCAATGTATCTATTTTTAGTTTCATGGATTATCCTTTTGGTGTTGTATCTAAAACATTACCAGACTCCAGGTTACCTAGATTTCTTTTGTGTTATCTTTGAAAATTTTGTAGTTTTGCATTTTACATTTAGACCTATGATCTCTCTTGAGTTAATTTTTGTGAAAGGTATGAGGTTTTGTGTGTGTGTGTGTGTGGATGTTTCGTTGTTCTGACACCATTTGTTGAAAAGATAGGCATAGCTTTTTATACCTATCATTTCTTTCAGAGAAAATTCTCTTTCCTCTCACCACTGCACATTTGACAGGTTCCACTATCCAATACCCAGACTGTAACCAAGAAAATGACCAGCAGTTGATGCTTTATTGGTGATATGACAGGTCGATATATGACACCGGTGATTTAAACCAGGTTATTTATTTGGATCAATTTTATAGGTTTTATAAAACTAGATGTCTGATACTCACATTGGCTCTGGCTACTTATTCACTGCTTAGTTGAATCTTGTAATACAATTTCTATGTAGAATTCCTGTCAAAAGGTCACATCAACAGCAAAAACATCGACTTTCTGCTGCTATTACAACATTGATTGGCATTCAAATTAAGGAATATACCAAGGAATTGAGGTTATAGGTCTCATTTTGAGAACAGAAGGATCCTAGCCAGTGTTTTTCAGTGGGCGTTCAGTGAAGTAACTGCATGATAATCAGCTAAGATAGCTGTTAAAAAATGCAGATTCATGGACACACAAAGACCTAGTAAATCTAGTCTGTGGGAGGTGCTTCTCTCTCCTAACTTTGCTTAGACATTTTCCAAATATCTTTTGAACTGAGAACCAGGGAAGTAACCTTGGTTGAAGGCCTCATTTTCCCAGGGTGCCAGGTAAAATGGAACTACCTATTGTGGTATTCAAGTGGCAGAATTCCAAGCTTGCCTGTCCAGTGAAAGAAGTATGTTTGAGTATTTGCCTTGTTTGTGTGCTGAGAGGAGGGCATCTTTGTCTAAATGTCTCATATGCATTTCACATTTAACTTTTCTGAAGATGGGCGTATTGTCTTTGCACCAAGTATATGCCTACTGCAGTTTCTGTCTTAGTGATTAACATAAACACTCAGGTCCTCAAACTAAAAACCTGAAAGTGACTACAATTTTCTGCAGTTGCTTGTATCACCCTTAATTATCGCTTAAGTATGTCCATTCTCCCCCACTCACATTCCCAGTGCTTTCAGTTAGGCCCTCATCATTTTATGGCCTGTTTTACTACAATGGCTCCCTAATCCCTTCGTTCTCAATCCACCTTTCACGCCGATTATTGTTATAATACACTGTATACCATGCACATCTGCTGGTGTCATTAACCTGATTGAAATACTACAATTTAGACTCATCAGCATAGCAGATATCTCTTCATGATCTTAGCTTTAACTATCCTCTTCAGCTTTGCCTTCAATTACTCTTCCAGATTTACAGTGTGCTTCAGCCATCATTAGTTACTTATATTTCTTTGAATATTTTCATTCATCTTGGTCTGAAGTATCCATCCTCTTTCTTTTCCTGGCTGCAGATTTAGCTCCCCCATAAGGCCTTCACTGATAGACATCGCCCTCCCTATATTTAACAGTGCTCCTCTGTGCTATCAGAGCACCCTCCTAGCACTTGCCACGTTTAATTGCCGTTGTTTATTTAGCTGTTCCACCCCTTCATCAAATGGAACTCCTAGGGACGCCTGGCTGGCTCAGTCAGTTAAGTGTCTGCTTTCGGCTCAGGTCATGATCCCAGGATCTCGGGGTCCTGGGATCATGCCCCATGTTGGGCTTTCTGCTCAGCGGGGAGCCTGCTTCTCCCTCTCCCTCTGCCTGCTGCTCACCTTGCTTGTGGTCTCTCTCTCACTCTCTCTTTCTGTCAAATAAGTAAATAAAGTCTTTTAAAAAATGGAACTCCTAGCCAAGTGGGAGAGCTAGTTTCTTGTCTCCTGGAGTCGAAGAATGAATCTTGTGGACAAAGGAGAGTGAATGAAGAGATAGAAGTTTGTTAAGTGAAGATACTGAAAAAGCTCTCAGGAGTGAGAGGGGTCCTGGCAGGGTTGACGCTGAGGGCCTGTAGCATTGGTCTTTTATAGAAAGCTAACCAGGGTCTTCAGCCAAACCACCCTGATCGCTCCCGATCTCATCTCATCTCGAAAGAAAGCTAACCAGGGAACGTAAATCCTTTTAACCTCTCTATATCTCTGTATGAGCAAGGACTAGTAATAACACCCTCAACGGCTTACTTCCTTTTTTGGGTCTGGTTATGCCTTGTGTCACAAGTGATTATCATAGACACCCACCCCAAATGCCTAGCGCAGGGTGGTCCAGTTTGTTCCCTTATGTCTGGTTTCCCCACACCTCTATATTTTTGAGATTTCTGTGAGCCTAATCAATAGCCCCCTATCTGCCTCTCCCTACCTAGCCCCGCCTGTCCCTTACTCACTGGAAGACTGAATTTTTTTGTACAAGTTTTCATGTATATGGGTATGAAACCTTTATTCCTTGCTGAAACACACATTCAGGACTTCAATTTCCAACAATGTGGAAGCTCGTGAACTTGTGGGGAAAGCCTATACAAATACAGAAGAAATAAATAAAAATTGGAAAAAGGCAACATTTTAAATAAATAGATGAGCCCATAGGAAGAGAAGTATTATATACACAGTCCAAAATGGGAATAGGCCTATGAAAGAGAGCAGAAGTATCAAGCTGATTTTGCACCTCCGCTGGAGGGAAAATGTGTTGGGAGTTGGGGTTCTTAATCTACAACACTGAAGCCTAGATTTGAATGCCTAGAGAGACAAAATGAGGCTGTGGCCTTGGGAGGTGGTGAGAATGAGATCTTAGTCACAATCCATGAGTGGCTAGAAACATAGCAAAAAGTTGGACTACAAATTGTGTTTGCTGGCACAGAAACACTTGCCTCATTCCTGAATCACAGGTGAAAAATATTTAGTTATCCCTAATTATTTAAAACCATAGACCTAATTTGTTGCAGGCTTGCAGTGAAATCTACATTATACATACTGTTTGGCAACCCCTAAGCTGAGAAATTATACAAAATTGGTCCCAGGCCTGTAAAACACTCCAAAGTCTAATAGAAGCAAACTTGAGCACCTGGAAGGGACATGCTCTGAACCAGGCAGAATGGGCTTCCCACAGATTGAAGACAAATCCACAATTCACATTTAAGGAGCAATCCAAAATTAAGGAACATAAAAATCAGTAATCAAGTGAGGGGCAGCTATAGCAAACCAGAATTAGACCTCTAAGAGCTATGAAATAAATGTGTTTTAAGTTATTAAAAATATCATTTGAAGCAACAATAAGATACCATGATAAAAATAGTAATATTTGGGGCGCCTGGGTGGTGCAGTCGTTGAGTGTCTGCCTTCGGCTCAGGGCATGATCCCGGGGTTCTGGGATCAAGTCCCACATCGGGCTCCTCCGCTGGGAGCCTGCTTCTTCCTCTCCCACTCCCCTGCTG
>NC_048237.1:22053182-22154901 GCF_002007445.2 Ailuropoda melanoleuca
CAATATGATCACTCCCTAGAGGATCTGGTAGGACAGTGTGAAACCATGTCTGGCTGAATCCAGAATAGCACAGATGTTTCATAAATCCAGTAAAGGCTTAGGGGAATGGATACACAAAAACTGTGAAACAACTGAATGAAGAAAATTCCTACAGGAACACAAGCTTAATTTTTAAAAGGTGCCCATTTCAATGGAGGTACCTGGGGTGACTATTTACCTCAAGCTGTACCAAATACAAATTTGGACAGCCGAAATTTTGCGGTGCTATCTCCATATTTTTATTGGGCCTGAGTACTGCTGTCTTTCACAAGTTTCCCCTTTCAGTATTTTTTTTTATAGCCCTTCAGATTCTGTAACATCCAAAATACAATAGGGTCTTAGGTAGAGAAGGGCTGTCAGGATTGGGTTTCTTTATGAGAGGTTAAATTCTCTCAAGCAAATCCTGGCAGGGGAACATATTGAACCACAGGAGCAAAGCATCCTGGACATTGTATGTTTTCACATACTCAGCTCAAGTATTTACGTGCGATAGGATAAGTTACTTATAAATTCAGCAGAAGAGAACCGGATGAATGTCAAAAAGCAAGTATTGAACTGAAAGCTGGTCAGCACCCAAATGGACAGCTTAATAGGACAAAGACTAACCGTACACCCCACTTGTGCTTAAACACAGAATATAAATAGATCTAACTCCCTTGAGAATAAGTTAAGAGGGGAAGGAGAGAAAGAAAAGGAGCAAGAGTAGAAGGAGGATATATATGTATGTGTGTGTGTGTGTGTGTGTGTGTGTGTGTGTGTGTGTGTGTACGTGTCTGCAGATACATACACACACACAATTTATAGCTATAATACCATACTGCTGAACCAGATAAAGGGAAAATCATGTTTATGGAAAAAGAAGACATAATTTCAATATTTTTTGAAGAAACTTGAAGAAAACCTCAGAAAATACACTTATTATCCTCTGTATACAAGCCATTCCAGCTGTGAAATAGGAAAAAGTCATGAGAAGAGTAAATTCAGAAATAAAAATATGAGATTAAATTGAGAAGTGATTAACCCAAGAAAGGATTAAAAAATAAAAATGTAGCAGCAAAGTGAAAATCCACAATGATGACCCTAAAGAGAGAATTGTTACTATGAAACATCAGAGTTGCAAAGATGAAACTTGAGAGACACTCTTAGATGCAGTAAGAAAAGGCTGACGAGAAAACACAATGACAATATGATCAATATAGAGGGAAAAGCTTCTTGATTCATTTTTTAAATTAAGTGTGTACTTGAGAACAATAAAATTGAACAGAGGAAATGATAATACCCAATATTGAAGAAAGTAGTCATAGGCTGAAAAAAGATCTGACTGTCAAGATTGAGAAGTTTACCTGCTCTAGGCAAAAACCAATGAAAAGAGAGCCACAACTTAGATATGTCTGACAAATATTTGGATTATAAGGGTAGAGAATAAAATCGACTGGTTTTAGAGTGGGGAAAAAATTACTGAGGGAAGAAGTTAGATTGGTCTCACACATCCTCTCTTTATTTTTATTTTAGTTCGGATACCATTAATTTATTATAAAAGAGAGACATGAAAATTGTTTGCATGAAAGATTTCACAACCTTACTGGAATGGGGAGATTCACTTTATGCCATTTCATTCATGATTTATTTCAGTCTACATACTTTCCTAGAATGTCGCCATCTCTAAATAAGAAATGATCCGTGTCATCTAGAACTACTTTGGTGCCTCCGTATTCTGAGAAAAGAACTTTATCGCCAAGTTTCACACTACTAAGTAGTTGTGTGGCCTTTCCTTAAGGCCTGATCCAACAGCTTTTACTGTTGCTTGTAATACTTTTCCTTGAGACTTTTCTGGAAACATAATGCTCCCTTAGTTATAGTTTCAGCTGCACTCCTTTCAACTAAAACTCAGTCAAAGAGGAGAAGAAACTTTCTAAATGCCTGTCCTGCCATGACTTTGGCTGACACAGTTCCCAACTGTTCTGAAGCTGCCATTGCTGCAAGGAGACCCATAGTCCAGCCCTTGGGTCAGGTGAACATGGGAAAAGCTCACACATCCTCTCTACTAGAATATAATGGAACACATATATAATTTTGTCCTAAAATTATTTTACCCAGAAAATTTGTCTTTCATGTGAATGCAGCAGACATTCTCAGAAATGCAAGAACACAAAAATATACTAGCTGTTTAAGAAATTACTTGAAGATGTATTCAAATTGAATGAGAGCTTGATCTTAAAGTGAAACAATGGGAACTTTGCTGTTGGTTTCTTCTAATTCCTTAACCACACGGAGGGAACGTGAAAGATGAAGTTTTTAATGTTTTGATATTTTGAAAAAATATGATATGTGAAAAAAAATTCCTATGTAATATTTTGATGAATCTCCTAAATTAGAAACAGGACATCTTCCTTCTACAACAGTATATATAAGCAATACAAATGCAAAAATAACATAAAAACGAGCAAGGAGGAAATGAAGATGAAGCTAGAGTAAGTGATAATCTGATCGTTCATGGCCTTATATGTGGATGCCACTTTTATGCAATCAACTTGAACAAAGGAGACCTGAGTAAGGTAGAAGGGCCCACAGTGGCTCCCTGGCTGGATACAAACCAGCCTATTAGGTGACCCATCTCAAAATATCCATAAGCCCTAACTGACCGATGGGTTACTTACACCCAGACATAGTTACCAAAACAGGAAAATTTCATAGCTCTCATCCCTCCTCACCTTCTCCCTAACTACAACTACCCTGGCCCACACTACTTGCTGGCAGCCTTTCCTGCTCACTGCTCCCTTGCGGTGTATTCAATAAACTTCTATCTCGTTTTTTCTACCTCGATTGAATTCTTTCACTGCCTGCGCTGCTGGCCTCCACCCAATCGGATTGCCTACATTTGGCGGCCTGCCATCTGATTGGGAGACGCCCACATCATAGGATAGTGTAACAAATTTGGCCTACAGAGTAAAAGAAAAAAAAATTAAAGAAGAAAAGTAAAGAAACATAAGACATAAAGATCATAAAATAAATTGAGAAAAGATTGAATGTAAAAATTATCAAAATGTAAATGAATTTTAAACTTTTTAAAAAGTTAAATAATATGTATGTTAAAATAACAAGCTTTAATCTCATAGTAACTTTGAGAAATCCATATAAAACAAGTGGTACATAAAGATTAAACATTAAAAATTTATAAAAGCATATGAAGTAACTACAAAAGCAAAACCAAATATAAAAGGATTCAGGAATTAACTAAATAGTCTTAGTTAATTCCTGAATCCTTTTAGTACAAGACAACAAAATTAAATATGATAAAAGACTCCATTTACATTATCATAGATGTCACAAAAAATTAGAATAATCATTAACCCTTTGTCCTGAATAATCAAGCATCAACATATTAAGCATAATACATAGGATTAATACACAGAAATAATAATTGTGGGAGACTTTACTATACCTCTTTATTTTTTAAATTTAAAATAGATAAAAATAAATAAAGATACAGAGTTTATACAATGTAATTACTAAGGTTGAATAAGTAGATTAATGTCAAAATTCACAAGCAGCTGTAGGAGACTAGACTTTTTTTATGTTTACCATTGACAAACTTACTGTATGCCAGGATATTTATGGGACTAGAAGAAAATGGGAAAAGAAGAAATGAGGCAGATGATGTTAGACAGGTAGGCAAGAACCTGGCCATTTATTGCCTGATATTTCAGGGTAAATAATTCGAATTTAATTTTAATTACAATGGAAGACATAAAGGGGTTTCAGAAAATTTTGAAACAATCTTATTTTTTTATTTTTTATTTTTAGTTACTGCATGGTAATGAATTAGAGAACAAGCAGTAGTCTGAGAGATGGAATGATTTGGTCTTATATACTAGCAATGGCACTTATGTGTAGGGGCCACTTTTAAGCAACCTAAGTTGAGCAGTGGTCTGATTCATAAACAATTTGGAGGTAGCGATAACAGAATTGGATGTGTAGTAGAAAGAAAAGAGAAGAGCAAAAATATCTTGCAAGACTTTAGCTATAGTAACTCACTAAATATTGTTGCCATTTAATGAGATTGAATTTCTTAGGATGAACAGGTTTTACTAAGGGGAATGAAAGCATGAGAAATAAAGGATCAGGTTTAGATATAATAAATTCAAGGTGCATCTGGACTTCCAAGAGCAGGTTAAGTAGGCAATTAAATATGCAAGTGGAGTTCAGGGGAAAGTTTTGGGTTAGAGAATCCATTTTGGGAATCATTAGCATATACTGACAACCACAAGAATGGGTGAGTTTAGCAAGAAAGAAAGTCTAGCGAGAGGAGGAAAGTAAATGTAAAGACAAGTCTTGGAGCTCTCCAACATTAAGTTTGAGAAGAGGATGAAGCATCTAGCAAAGAATTTAAGAATCATTAGAAAGGCAAGAGCAAACTAGATCAATTTTTTGGGGGGGGTCACGCAAGCTAAAAATATATGTATTTCAAGAAGAAGGAAGAGTCACGTATGTAATAAATGTTGCTAAGCGGTAAAGTAAGAGGAATAAGAACTGACCATTGGATTCAGCAATGTATATGTCATCAGTAATCTTGATGTAAAGATGTTTGTTGGATTTATGGGAATGGACGTTTAATTGGGACAGAATAAGAATAATAGGAGAGAGAATGGTGACATTGAGTATACATAACTCTTTTGAGAATGTTAGGTAATATGATGGAAATTTAAGTGGCTATGGAGTCACGGACAGCATTTTCTTCAATTGAAAGGTATGATATGGCATGTTTGCAAGCTTATGGAAATGATCCAGAGAGGGATGATCTGATGAAATAGAAGAAAGTGGAGCTATTTTCAAGAAAGAATTCTGATAGGTAAGATGAGTGCACAAATAGGAAGATCTTAATGGAATACTGTTTATCCATTGTCCCAGAAGGGAATACAGAGTAATATGGGAACACAGGAAGGTAGGTTTGGCAGTGGGAGACTGTGGATATTTTCTTCTGATAGGTTATTATTTTTTTCCCATGAAGTAAGTGCTTAGGGCATTGTTGAGGATAAGAAATAGAAAGGATAAGTAGAAGCTTTAAAGGATTATTATTGAAGTTGTCACCTTTTAGAGTGGAGAAGTGAATTAAATAGAGATATTATTAGGATTTTGGTTAGTCTCTAGGGTCCACTTGAGATTTGAAAGCTTATATTGAAAGTGAGACTTAACAGCATGGTTGCTTGTTATTTCATAACCATATTCAATTACTTTAATGGAGACACAGAATAGATAAAGAACTGGCTATCTTTAAGGTTGGAGATGCAAATTTTACAAGTGCAGTAGGCTCAGTAACACCCCTGCCTCCAAAGATGTCCATGTCCTGAATGCTCCTTTATATGACAAAAGGAATTTTGCACATATGATTAAACTAAAAAGAGGATTTTGCACAAATGAGATGAGGGGATTATCTTGGATTACCCAAATATGCCTGATGTAATCACAGGATTCCTTATAAGAGAGTCAGGAGATCAGTGTGGGGAGAAGGCAACATGAAGATGCAAGCAGAGGTTGGAGTGATGAAGCTAGGAGCCAAGGAAATGCATCTCTAGAAGCTTCAACAGGCAAGGAATGGATTTTTCCCTGGAACCTCCAGAAGGAATCAGCTCTGCTGACACCTTGATTTCAGACTATGGCACCAATTATAGATTTCTGATCTCTGGAACTGTAAGAGTATACTTTTGTGGTATTGTTAGCCACTAAGTTTTAGCAATTTGCTATAGGAGCAATTGGAAACTGATAAAGTGATTTCAGTGAAAGAAGAGAGGGGAAAGGGAGTTGATGTATGCTGCAGCAGAATGATCTTAGTGATAGTAAGGAGGGAAATAACAACATGGGGCACTGATGAACATGGGGAGTGGTAAAGTGCTATAATACAGTAGAAATAACAAAAGTAAAAAAAAAATGGGAAGAGAAAAGAAAGGAAAAGACAGAAGAAGCGGCAGTTCATGTATTGTTATTCAGGTATAGGTGAAAGATAAAGGATACCATTAAAATAGACACAGCAGGGTGCCTGGGTGGCTCAGTTGGTTAAGTATCTGACTCTTAGTTTCTGCTCAGATCATGATCTCAGGGTTGTGAGACTGAGCCCCACATCAGGGTCTGTGCTCAGCGCCAGTCTGCTTGAGTTTCTCTCTCTCCCCCTCTCCCTCCCCCTCCTCCCTGTCCCTCTCGTTCTCTCTAAAAAAAATAAGCAAAATCTTTAAAAAAATTAAAAGTAAAAGACACAGCAGAGAGTAAAAAGATAAGTAACAAAATAGAGGTCCACGGGCATAAATTAAGATAGAATACAAAAATATAAACATTTTTTAATTATGAAAAGAGCTAAAAAATGAAAGGCAAAGGATATATGTCATATAAAGAAGAAATAGCAATTTTAATATACATCATAATTATAACAAAATGGTGTGACAGCATTAAACGTCTTACTCGTGTATTGCATTCAAAATACACCTAAAATAGTGATACTGGAAGGCTACACCCAAGGATGGACAAAGGCAATATTTTGTTTTATTAACCATAAGAAAAGGATTACAATCCTAATGTCAAAGTAGAATCCAAACCTAAAAGTATTAAAGGTCACATAGAGGGCACTTTCTAATGCTAAAAGATATCATGTATAATGAAGATATAATAGTCACAAACATCTGTTAAACACATTAATTCCATTTAAAAAAGAACAACTACAAAAGTTGCAATATAAATGGGTAAATGCACTACTAATGAAAGGATTTCATTTACTACTCTCAATACAAGACATTTCGATACATACGTATGAATGCTATGTGATTTCACAAATTTGGAATCATGCAAGATCTTACTAGTATATCAACTGTGAATTTTTACGATTACATTTTCTGTTTGACTTGTCAAATTAAGTTCACTCTTTAGAGCTCTATTTGTGGCGGTGTGTGTGTTTGTAACTTTAGACAGATACCTGGCCCTTTTAACAGTGTGGGACGTGTCTATCAATCATCAAAATAAGGTAATTGATCTACATGTTGACTTTTGCCCCAAATAATTAAATTAAATGATTAATCCTGATGGATCTTTGTCTTCAGATAGCATAAAATCTCTCATGGGAAAGGCTGAGATAAACACATCAATTAGCTTAAAAGAAAGGAGTGGCCAGTTTAGATTCACAATGTACTTCAAGATCTCGACACACACATTTTTTAATAGCTCCTCAGACTCCTCATTCCATGCATCTTTGAATCATGCTGTGCACTGATCCAAAATGACATTTCAAAGTCTTTTGCTCCATCAGTACCCTTCTCTCTATCATGTCTCATGCTTACAAGAAATACTGTCGGACATTCTGAGAACTATCTATCACCAGGCAGTCACATGAATGCAGAATCAGATAATTTAAATCGTGTACATGCTGATTGAAAGATAATCCATTTGGGGAATGGTAGGTTAAAAAAAAAAAGTCACTCCAGTTCTGATAATGTCTCTAGCCGCAAATCCTACATCTTCCTATTGGATAAAATATACATATTTACAAAGCCTCTTTCCTAGTCACACAGAAAAATTAATAGCTATTCTGAGTGATAATTTTAAGGCAACAGTACTGTGATAGAATCCTCTAAAATGTAAAAATTGGGCAAGAGACCTTTTTATTCATCTTTAAGGGATTTCTCATGAACATTTCCACAAAAATTTCAGGTTATATGAAAAGGTTATATAGAAACAAAACTGGATTGTATATTGACATGTGTATTGTTATTCTCTATATAATCCCATTTGTGACCTTTTTCAACAGTGAAAAAGATCACTGAACTACCTTTCTTTTTTCTTCATTTATTTCTCTCTAGTTTGGCCATTTTTTCATTAATTTTCTCTCTCTTTCCCCTTGCAGTTGGCTGTCTCTAATCAGACCCTCTTTCTCCAGCTATATTTCTCCCTTATCCACTGATTGGTGTCTGAGCTTCTGCTGTGGATTTGTCCCTCTGTGCTTTATCTTCCTTAGTCCCTTTCCCTGGGTGCCTTTATCCACTGTAATTTTTGATGTTATAAATTCTCACCATCTCTCAGATACCATCCTCTTCCTAAAGCAACTCTAGCTAGTGATTATCTCTCCTCCTTTTGCCCTCCTAAGTCACTCATTTCCTACTTTTTGTATGGATGCTTTCTTTTGTTTTTTATTGTTTGGTATCTGTACATTTTCTGTCCCCAAATAGAGAAATGGGGCAATTTTGTACTTATTCTCAAAAGTTGGATTAAATGTGTTCAGTAGATATTTTTTTAAGCCACGATGCCCAATAATTCTGTCATAATGCCATAAGTGAAACATATCTATGGTAATTAATCTTGTGTCATAATTTTAATGGAATCCAAGATATCACTGATCTCTGACTTGAGGAAAACGACTGGTTAAGTAGTATTAAAAATCAAATGTATGGCAAAAAAATTTGTCTCCAGCCTGCTTCTAATATTTGAGCACTACTGTGTCTCTAGGGAAAAAAAAATTAAACAATTTACACCAAAGTAAAAAAAAAAAAAAAATCCTTTTTTTTCTCTTGATGGATGCATTCATTTCTTGGGACAATTTCTCAATATCCCAATATGCCTTCCAGGGGCACTGAAATTAAATCTTCAATATGCTGGTCAACCTTTAAGCCCTACCCAACACACAAACATAGAGCAACACACGATGCAATTGATAGTATTATAAAGTCATAGCTGGGATACTTCAGAATGATATAGATAAGTAAAAATTTTGAATTTATAAATAAAAAATAATTTTATCTGCCTATAGGCCATCCACATGTACTGTTAAAATTATTGAGCTGGGGGGCGCCTGGGTGGCACAGCGGTTAAGCGTCTGCCTTCGGCTCAGGGCGTGATCCCCGCGTTACGGGAGAGCCCCATGTCGGGCTCCTCCACTGTGAGCCTGCTTCTTCCTCTCCCACTCCCCCTGCTTGTGTTCCCTCTCTCGCTGGCTGTCTCTGTCTCTGTCAAATAAATAAATAAAATCTTTAAAAAAAAAATTATTGAGCTGGAGAGGAGGCTAAAATGAAGAAATAGTGATTATGTGGGTAAATTCTGTTTTTGTTTTTACTTCGTTTTTGTTGTTGTTAGTTGGTCATTCTTCTCTGGATCGTGTTGTGAAAGACCTGCCGGGGCAGCTCCGCTGTGCTCACATCCTAGCTGCCAGGGGGTCACATCTAGAGAAGCAGCAGTAGCCTTAATGACCGTTCGTCTTACTGCCTATTGTGTTACTCTAGCGAAGGGTACTTTATTTCCTTCTGATGGGAAGAAAAAAGCAGAAGCTGCTTATTATTGCCCCAAACCGAGATTCCTTTTCCTGCTGACATATTTAGATACTAGATTCCATAATATTTAGGATGCTGCTTTGTAACCGTGATTATAATTGTCCCAACTGCATAAGATTAAAAAAAAAAAACACTATTATGCAAAAACCAGTAAGTATACATGAACTTTAGTTACAATCTATGGATCTAATAAATACATTTTTAAAGTTCTGTTGACGAAATTAATAATCTAGAAAGGGTGGTAGGGAAAAGTGTGACTAAGTAACACTTATACAAGGTAAAATACATGTCCCACACAAGAAATACAGCAGTTATGGCACTTAAACTACAGTTGTGATAATGAGAACTGGAAGAAACTGGTGGAGTTTTTCTGAAGGGCAGACTGAAAAAGGAGATGAGTCAAACTGCTGAGAGTAGATCTTAAATGTACACACACACCCTAATTACGGGAGGTAATGGAAATGTTAACTAACTGTATTATGGTAGTTATTTTATAACATATACATTATCAAATCATCACATTGTATACCTTCAACTTATAAGTGTTACCTGTCAATTATATCTCAATAAAACCGGAAAAATTTTGGAAGAAAAAGCAAGTGGCATGATACTAATAGAAAGTTCCATTTGAACAGACACTTGCCCTAAGGAGATACATAGATACCAAATTGCACTTGAAATGCTTAGTGTCCTTAGTCATTAAGAAATGCAAGCTAAAACCACAATGAGATAGCAAAACACATGTATTAGAATGGCAAGAGCAAACAAACGAAAATGACTCAACTATCTACTGGTAAAGATGCAGAGCAACTGGAGTTGGCACACAATGCTGGTGGGGCTGCAGAATTATACAGCCACTATAGAAAACAGTTTGCAGTTTGATAGTTTCTTATAAGGTTAAATAAACATACATTTACATTTATTGCAACCCAGCAATTCTACTCTTAAGTATTTGCGTAAGTGAAATGTCAACCTATATCCCCAAAAACCTGTATGCGACGATCTGTAGTAACTGTAACCTGAAACAACCCAAATCCCTCAACTTGGTAAATGGATAAACAAACTAGTAATCCATAAAATGAAATACCACTCAGCAGTAAAAAGAAATTAGCATGTGACCTGATTGAATATCAAAGGCACTATGCTAAGTAAAGGAAACCAGACTAAAAACGGTTACATAGTACATTATTCAATTTACTTGACATTCTGGAAGAAGCAAACGTATAGAATGAGCAGTAGATCAAGTTACCTGAAGTCAAGGAATAGGCTTCAAGTTTCGCTTCCAAGATATAGCAGGAGGGAGTTAGGAAGCAGTCACGGAATTGTTCTGGGTCTTCCCTGTGACGGTGGCTACATGACTATGCATTTGCCAAACCCATAGAACTATACAACAAAAGGAATGAGTTTTCCTGTATGAAAATTAAAAAATAAACATGAAAATAAAAAAACTGGAGGTTTAGAGTGTAAGACTGCTCAAGGTCTTCCTATACTATGTTATTATAGCTAGGATTTCAACTCAAAAATCCTGTTGGTTTTTTGGGGACTTCAGGAATCCTGCAGGAAGCCAATTGAATGACCATGTCCTCAGAACCCTCCCTCTAAGGTAAAAAATGCCATTAACTGTTTGGGCCATCTTACTTAAAATTTCTAAGGAATGGCTTGATAGGAGAGAAAACAGCCTTTAAACTGGTACTAACAAGTGTGTCTGTAAAAATTCAGTGAAGCTGTTCATAGTACACTTATGAATTGTACAGTTTTGTATGTTACATTTCAATAAAAAATATCAAAACATTTAAAAAATCAGAATTCAGGAGAGCCTGTTCTGGGTAGTAGATAAGACTGGTTTGGGATGTATGGACCTGATCACACATCTTAATATATATCCAGCAGCCAATGGGGAATGTGGGAGTTTGAGATCAATAATAGAATCAGTGATGTTTATTCTGGAGTTTCATTTATCTAATGGGACAAAAATGTGGACGATTGCTGAGACAGAGCATGCAGAGCGAGATTCTTAAAGCAGAGCACAGTTCTTTAACCTGGGGTTCATAGAATGTTTTTGATTTAAAGTCTGTGTTTTAGGTACTCTTGAACGCCTTTAAAGTAAGCAAAAATTTATGTGCATTTGAGTGTATGCTTTTTTCTGGGTTTCTACTCTTTTTGAGTAGAAACCTTTTACAGAGGAAGAGGAGAGGGTTGAATATAGAGTGAGGAGAATTTACACTTAAAGGATTAGGTTAAGGAAAGGGAACTACAAAAGGGGGAGAGAGAGAGAGAGAGAGAGAAAGCAGGAAGGGAGGTAGTAGGGAGAACAACAGGTACAATATCAAGGCTCTAAGAAAAAGTCAAAATTCAGGGGTGGAAGTCAGTAATTTTAATCAGTAGTTGCCATGTTCGAGGAAGTTAAAGACTAAGAAAATATTTTCAGATTTGGCAATTTGGCACTCATTTTGGAGCACCAAGAGAGCAAGTTATTTTGAAAAAAGCCATAGTGTATGTAGTTAAGGGTGGGTAATAGGTAAGGAGAAACTAGACGGAGTCTCAATAGTGTATGAAAAATTAATCAGTGAAAGTCAAGTATGCAAGAACAAGCCATTCACTGAGAAATGTTGGAATTTAGGAAAAATTTTTAATCAGGTGGGTATATATTATGTAATTGTTTATAGGCAGAAGGGAAAAACAGAAGTGATAAAGATGTTAGAATATTTACTGAAGAAAAGAGTTAATGGAATCATAGGTAGAGGTCAAGGGTAATTGATAAAGACAAGGGATTCTCCTTTAGAAGTGTTCAAATTCTTGAATTATTGCAGTATTTAAAACTCTGAGTACTTTGTTTTTGAGCAATAAGTTCTTAGTAGATATTTTTTTATGTACTTATTACAAGGCTGGAGGAATTGAGAGAAGTGGTGGTACAAGACAGCAAGAGGTATAAGGACAAATAGGTGTGATGGCATGTGTCATGGGCTAATCTTGGATTTTGGCATCAGACAAACCTGGGATTGAATTCTGATTCTGCTAGTCACTGGGTCTGTTATGTGATTATTGCAGTTTATTTAATCATCATAAGATTTAACCAGAACCTTAATAAAATCCACCTTTCAGAGTAGTGGTGAATATAATAAATATGAATGTCTGGTACATAGTTGAAGTAAAGGGATCTTAAGAATGATGGAAATATTCTAACGTTGTATTGTAAAGATGGATACACAGTTCTATAAATTCACTAAAAATCATTTAATCATTCACTTAGAACCAGTGAATTTTATGATAGATGTCATATTTCAATAAACTTTTTAAAATCTCCTAGATAGTAGAAAGAATCTGTATGGTATATATCAAACTCAACACTGGAGTGAATGAGTGGAAGCCTTAGGCATTGACTGACTGGGATTGTATTTGGTCAGAAGAATAGACATGCAGAGCACCGACATAGAACTTCCATTTGCCACTTTTCTAGTAGTTAAACCAGCACTCTCCATTACGGTATAAGTATACAAGTATATGTATGCACCTTAATTGGCTTAATATGGCTATATTTCTTGCTATCAGCAGTTAGTATATAGATTATATTTTTCTTTAAGAATAGAATTGGATGAATTATCCTTTAATTGGGTAGAAATTCATTACAAATTCTGCTTTAGTCATCACAGAGGTGACTTTGCTGGTTATATAAGCTTTTTACAGGAGTGAAAGTACCCAAGAATAAAGATGAGCCAATAATGAATGAGCTTGCTAAACTGACCTGTTGTTTAAAGAGACCTATAATTTTCCTAGAACCGTTACCATCTTAAAAAATCAATAGAAAAAAAGAGGTAAATATGAAATGAAGAATACAGTTATGCCTAAACATTTGTGGGGGGGGGTTGGTTAATGCTAGGTAATGTTAATATTCACATTGTGTTACTGCAGTAGACTGATGTACATTCCAAATTTTATAAATGACAATTGTATTATTTTGCCCAAAATATATTTGAAAGAAAACAGAAAATAATTTTCTACTTGGGATGAAATTGTGGTGTCCATAACTGATCTCACAGGTGGCCTTGATTCGTCCCATACACTTTCCCCAGGCACCTTTGAGGAGGTTGCAATTGCTCCCATGGCATGAAATTCCCTCCACTGGAATCATTCTTTTGTGTTCATCAACACAATATGGTCATTATCACCAAAGGCTCTTGGAAAAATGCATATATTATGTTAGTGGTAAAGTCCTCTCGCCTTTGTCACTTAGTGTGTGTTCACGTACTCCTTTATAAAAATAACTAGTTGTCATCTTGACAGGTAAAAAGATTGTAGTCTTGGGAGGAAGACAGATACTTTATTGGGTAGGAAGAAGTTTTTAGGTTGGGGAAAAGGGCTGAACAAGGCTGGTGGGATTCCACAGTACAGACTGGTAGTATAGAAAGTTTTAGAAAATGATGTGGTATTCCAGAATGAGAATATTTAAGTCTGTTCTATATTACTATATATATTATTGAAAAATAAATAAATGATATTGAAGTACATATGCTAATCGTGCAAAACTGTGTTAAATCAAAAAGCAGCAAAATCCATACCAATCACAGAAGAAATGAAAATGTGAGTAGTTTTTTTTTTCTAATTTAAATTTTAACAATTCATTAATTTTTGGAGGAAATTCTAATTCCTACAAAACAACTGAATCTATACAAGAAATAGCTTTTTATCTGTATTTATTTAAATATGTTACTTAAGAACCCCATTAAAATGGTCAGCTCATGATAATACTTAGAATATATTTTACATGTAACTAATGGTTGGTAAAAAGTTGTGACTGTTAAAAACCAGATGTTGTCCAAATGTCTGACCAAGATTCTTTTATGTTGAGGATGCTGATTGATAATAATGTCCTAAATTTTTTCAATGAAAAATCATATGCTTTTTGTTTTATGTAGTAGAATTCTGTGGTCTTAAGTGTTTGTTCTACTAATCAAGCCAATTTTCTTTTGCAGGAATATATTGATTCCATTCAGAGTTATTTCTGCATCTAAACTATGCTTACCCTTTGTATAATGAAGATATAAATCAGGCTTCCAAACTTTCACAACAGAAGTTTTCTTCTACATATCAGTTCATGGTTTCTCCTCCAATGAACAACATTAAAATACAGCACTTCAATTACTTGCCAAATTATTTAATCATAAATTAACTACGATCTTAAATTGTCAAGGGCTGTTTAAAAATACTTACTATTTAGCAAAAGTTAACAACTCCTGATAGCTCTTTCAAGTTATGCTAATCTTTAATATTTTACCCAATAGTTACATAGTATTTATAATGCATCAGATATTATTCTAAGCATAATCATTAGCCCCATTTTATAAATGGAAACTTAAGTGCAGAGAGGTTAAGTAACTTTTTCAAAACCACTAGTAAATGATAAAAAGATAAATGATAAAACTGGTAATTGATAAAACTGGTCTGGTTCAAGGATGTCTGTGATTAACATCAGTCTTAAGATACAAGTATGATTATTGGTAAATTTTATATATTTACTCTATTTTATCCTTATATAGACCTCTCTATAGCTCTTTAGAGCCGAGTTTTAGATCCCCAGAAGATTGCCTTCACTGAAAAAAGCTCTATGTTTTTATTCATTTTCATTCATAGTTGATATATAGAATGTACATTTGAGCTATATTTCCATGTCTTTTGTAAAGCCATAGTTGGAAAAATATTCAACTTTATCAATTGACATTTATAAAACAGTCTGCTCAGTAAATATCTTATTATATTATATTTATTATTCCAAAAATGTTTAGCCCTATCTTTTATAAGGCATTGAATACTAAATAATCTAAGATCTTTTCAATTTCCCTGGATGTTTAGCTTCTATAATTGGCTGTCTTGGTCTCATATATTTCCCTATTTTAAAAAGTGGGATTTCTGGGGTTATTGTAAATGTTTTTTATCGTGTTCCATTTTATAAATGGCTTAAAAAATGTTTGGAACTATCAAATGTTACATTACAAAGATTTGGTATTTTTAGTTCAATTACAATAATTTTCATGTATCCCTGGCTATTTTAAAAAGTCACATAGTATTTTATAAAATGTTTGAGTGCTTTTTCTCCATCATTTCTATAAAGGATGGTTATCTGGTTATCATTTAGGGTAAGTACAGAGCTAAGTAGGGTCGGACACTTCTCAGAAGTACCTTAGAAGAGAAGTAGGATCATCAGACAATAAACCCAACCACAAATGGAATTTTGGGAGGACGATTTGTATTTCTTACTCAATTTGTTCCACGCAGTTTGAATTTTATAAACTTTTAGCAGAAATCTGTTAAATAATAGCTCAAGAGATACTAGTGGCTGCTTACCTTGCAAGATATTGGAGATATAATACTGAATATAACAAATACAGAGTATACTAAGCTTATGCCCACCCTCCCAATCCCACTTATTTCTGAGCTCTCTCAAAGTATTTGTCATGCTTAAGCTGGTCTTTCCATAATTGGTTCTAAGGAAACACTGGTTTATAGATGTTAACAGATGTAAAGAAAAAAATCTCAGGGTGGGGGGAATGGGAAATGCTGGATTAAGTAAAATTTAGAGGTTTGCTTTCTTTTGTTTTCTCTTTTTCGGTATTTTTTTATTTAAAGGATCTCTCATAGCCTCATATGTGTAGCAATGTGGATTTCCAAAGGGCTAATATGTCATGCAGTGTTTTCCAAACTACTGTGACCAAGGCACACTTTTTATCTGTGCATATGTGTGTGCATGCATGTGTCTGTGTGTTTTCTTGGAGAGATAATCGATGTTCCAATAATTAATAAAGCTCACTAGCTACTTATAGTGTTAAACTCTAGAGGGAAGTAAATTAAGTGTTTCTTAAAAAGTTTCTTTTATGGACACTAGGGTAATAACTGAAACATGCATTTTCTGTTGCAGTTTTTCAGGTAGGTTTAGGACTTCAAGTTAATCCAAAATGCTAAGATTCAAACACTTAGAAAGGTATTGTTGTGGGTCACAGGATATGCCAAAGACTCACTCCCTGACCAAACGTTATTCAGGCTCCTGAGAGCCTCTTCTCAATCAGGTCTCAGTCTTGGCCCCATCTTGTCTTTGGCTTGCCCAGCCCGGTTTTAGCAAGATCGTGCTAAGTCAGTTCAGCCAGAATTCTCACTGTTGATATCTGATCAGCCGTTTATGTGTGATTGAGTTCCTCATGGCCTACCCTGGATGTCTAAGTCCTTGACCTGTCTTCAGCAAGAATCCTGTTAGGCCAGTTTGGCAGGAATCCTCCTACCCCAGAGGTCTCCTCTTAGTAATTTTCCACCTACTAAGCCCCTCATTCTGCTCCTTTGCTGTAATCCCCAGCTGTCTGGCTGTATTCAGAGTTGAGTGCCATCTCTCTTCCCTATTGCAATACCTCCATTGAAGCAGTCTTTGATAAAGTCTTCCGTACCATTTTTACTAGTGTCAGAGCAGGTTTTTTCTTTAACAGATAAGTCATATGTTTTTTTGTTCTCAATGTGGATCTCTGCCAAATGTGAAAGCTTGTTCTTTCTTTTGGAGATACATGTGAAAGGACTTAAGTAATACTTCTCCATATTGCACTTGTTTGAAAGGATGAAGCATTCTACACAAGAAAGAAGTCAGTGGGGATGAAGAAGGGACAATTTTCTAGAATCAACTACGTAAAAATATGCAATGGAAAACATATCACAGTGCTAATGTATAACATGTTTTCTCTGAGTTGATTATATGTTAGAATTAACAGCTGAATGGATATTAGAAATAACAGCTCAATATATTTAATAATTATAACTTCTAAGCTCTCATCATTTCCTAGGCTCTATATTTAGCCCTGTATGTATATATTGTCATGCAACCCTCCCAACAGTATTATGTGATATTAATCACTATTATTGTCTCCATTTTTTTACCCAGACAGGGTGAGCAGTTTTCTAATGTCTTTATCCTAAACCAGGAGGAAAATGATTCTAGAGAATTTGAAAGAACAGTCCTCTCAACTGAAACAATAAATAATGAGTTCCCAAGGCCTGGAAGTTGAGAGAAAATGACACACTAAAGAATGAGAGCTTGGCAGTATGTGTTTGGTGAAATTTCCTCTTAAGGGGAATATGGCGGCCTGCCAATGCCAAGTGAAAAGCAGGCTGTTTGAATTGAATGTGTGTATTCAAATGATGAGGTACTTGCTAGTCATTACAAAAGCCCATGTTTCTTGCTGATTCATGTGGGGGAAAATTATAAAGCCCAAAACAGTTGGGAATGAAACGCTAGTGAATATTTAAGAAGGAAGCAAGGGAATTTGAGGGAACAGGTGGTGTTTTCCCATTTCTGTTTGAAAGAGGATGGATGAAATAGTGGGTGATCTATATAGATAAAATTAAAGCAAATGGTTCAATTTTCTAAATGATGACTAATGAAATAAAAATGAAAAACTGCTATTATGGAATGAACATTAATGAATTTGAAAAAAAAATATTTGGTAGGCTGATCAAGATGGCTTTAAGTTAAATTTTAAGAAAGGAGAGAAAAAAATTCTAGCTAAAATGAAAAACCATACATTCGAAGCATAGCTGCATTTAACTCCCTTCTCCCAAACCATTCACGTTGTTCTGGATCTGCTTAGTGACTTGTGAAAGCTCACTTTACCATAGATTCTAGGACCAAGACTTCTCTTAGATGGAATGGAACAAGTTCTGGACCAGTAGTTCAAAACTTCCAAATCAACTGGGCTAATATCCTGTCTTTTTATCCCAGTTCCAAAATGGACCCTTTCTTTGTTCCTTATCAAACGTTATATCCCAATTTCAGTAATTAGTTACCTTTCCTGTTTTCTTACTCCATAACCGAGTTCCTAAACTCCAGTTTCTACTTCTACAGGTCAGCTTTTCTGTGTGTATCTTTGCCTACTGTAGAAACAAATGCAAAATAAAAATAAGAGGCTTTATTCTCAGGCCCTTGGATGGCTCAGTCATTAAGCGTCTGCCTTTGGCTCAGGTCGTGACTCTGGGGGATCGAGCCCCATCCCCCTCAGGCTCCCTGCTCAGCAGGAAGCCTGCTTCTCCTTCTCCTTCTCCCACTCCCCCTGCTTGTGTTCCCTCTCTCCCTCTCTCTCTCTGTGTCAAATAAATAAATAAATAAGATATATATATATATATATAAATAAAATATATATACATATATATTTTAAGAGGCTTTATTCTCTCTCTATATATATATGTATTCTCATATATATGTATTCTCTCTCTCTCTATATATATATACATATATATGCATATATATTTTTTAAGAGGCTTTATTCTCTATATGTATATATACACACATATCTCTATATGTATATATATACACATCTCTCTCTCTCTCTCTCTCTCTCTCTCTCTCTCTCTCTCTATATATATATATATATATATATTAAGAGACTTTATTCTCCCTGTTGAAAACAAGGGAAGAAGTTTTCTTCTTCCTATCTATACATATATGTGTATATATATATATACACACATATACATATATGTATAGAGATGTATATACATATAGAGATATAGAGATATATATCTCTCTCATATATGTATAGAGATGTATGTATATATGTATGTATATGTAGGTATATATATGTATGTATATGTATGTATATATATCTCTCATATATGTATATGTATATATATCTCATATATGTATAGAGATATATACACATATAGAGATATATATATACATATCTCTATATGTATATATACACTAATCTCTATGTATACATATCTCTATATGTATATATACATATGCATATATATATACATATATATATTTTTTAAGAGGCTTTATTCTCCCTATTGAAAACAAGGGAAGAAGTTTTCTTTCATGATCTTTACTAAGAGCATTTACATTAGAAAATGTGTAATTATAAGTTCTTTCTCTGTGTCTTTGAAATGTATGTAAATCTTTAAAAAAATGTAATTAAGCTAGTCCAGAAATCTTTCTGAAGGACTTAGGAGACATATCTCTGAAAAATAAGCATCAAGGGAGATAGCACCCCTCTCTTCCAGTTTTGGGGGGAGGATAAGAGCCTACCTTCCACAGGAGCCCAGCTCAAAGTTGCAAAACTGCCTCCCGTCATGATGAGCCCAAGGAGCAGTTTAGTTTTCCTTTTAACTGACTGACACAGACGGTCACCCCAATTACCAGGTGAATTTAGGATGAACTCTGTGTAATAAGTACCTCTTACATGAAGGCCAGTTACTGTTTATCTGGAGAACATGTATATAATTGGTTGTACCTGCTTGGCTACAGGAAGGGTGAGATTTCTTCCTGTCTTTTCAGTCTCCTAGCAGATTGCCTGTGATGCACATCACATTCTGGCTTCATGCTTATTACATAACAAAATTGTTTTCTTTCTCTTCTACCTTTGTGGAGAGGTTTTTTAGTCTGGGAGAAAATTTTTATTTTTAATTATGTTTTCCCAACACTATTCCCTGCTTTCATATTCTGCTGTTCCCTCAATTGTTTACCTAGACTTTTGGCTTTCACCTACTCCAGTCTAAATTAGTGCTCCACTCCCAGTTTGGTCACTCAGCCCTGGTTGCGAATAATGGAAATATGTTTGACATAGTAAAAAACACTTACAGGAAGATAAATTTTGCCAGTTTCTAAGTGAAAGTAACAAGAAAACTGACAGATTATATTTATGGCCTCAGACATCTGAATACCGATGAACAAAAAATTTAACAAAAAGAAAGCAGGTGTAATTTCATGTATACCATTGCAATGTGATAGAATCATGTCAATGGGACATAAATTAGCTTTTGGTAAAAGCTAAAGTAGCTTTTCATAAAAGGAATTTAGTTTTTAAATTTTCAACATGAGTATGGACTCCCAGTGGAACAGAATGTGTAACAAAGGGAGAGCAAGGAGTGATAAGATTATGGGCAAATATTAGAGGCTGCTCAGGCGGATCCATGATACTGAAGCCAGCGAGAAAGGTATATGTTCATCTGTGTGTTAGTGTGTAATGGAATGATGGCTGGGATTGGTGGGGAGTACAGCCAGAGATATGCAGAATGTCTAGAAACAAGTAGGACTGTACAGGAAATTCTTTGATGATCCGATAATTAAAAAGAAATTAAAAGAGAAATTTCTAAGTAGCATTTAGAAAAAATGGATAGGGTAGGAAGTACCTAGTGAAAACTTCTAAATGGTGGTAAAAACCCGATAGGATCATCTTAGGAAACAAAAATCTTAAAACTAGCTGAGGCTTGAATTGAAAAATATAACATAGCAATGAAATGTTTATGTTCACCTCTACAGAAAGCAAGAAAATGGTGGGGGAGAACAGATCTGCAGTGAAAATGATAGCAGATATCACTGAGAAGGACAATTACCAAAACTGTATTTCTTCCATTTTCTCCAATAAGGAGAGGGTCTTAAAAGTATACAGGAAATAATAAACAATTGTTGAAAAAGTTTTCCCCCAGATTAACTGAGGAGCTAATAATAAATAAATCTGTATATGTTTACAGCCAAATAGATAAATAAATAATGCAGGACGCTGAAGAAATTTAGATAAATGACCTTGGAATTTTAGTTAGTAATTCATAGAGATGGGTACAGGAGCCAGAAAATTGTTATATTGACAAATGTCACTCTGATTTACTTAAAAGACAACTACTTAAATTAATTCCTTAATATATTCTCTGAATACTCATCTGATAGAAGTTTTATGAGGCCTAGAAAGAATGTGACATGGAGCAACAGAATGTAGAAAGAAGCCAGTAACAACTCTGAAGAAAATGTCATGCCACATTAACCTCATTTTTGTTTTTTTGTGTGAAGCTGTGATATAATTGAGCAGGAGAATACCATAAACATAGTAATTTTTGAAGCATTTGACAAAGAGAATTCATTTCAGTAAGAGGAAGAAATTTTGGCCATGTGCAGTGAGTTAAACAGTAAAATAGGCAATGTTAGTCTCTGAGAGAAATTGGAAAGTAATTTCTAGAGGAATTTGATATTAGTCTTTCCTTGGAAGAGTAAAATTTCAAAATTAAAGGAAAATACATTTGTCGTAGAATGTGGATGTTAAATGGGAAGAGATTATTAAGACAAAAGGTAACAGTTTGTATTCAAAATGATTGGAAAATTCATTTGAGTTGAGTTTTTAAATGATGAAAGACAAAATAAAGACTCAATATTAAATCTTGTATTTATCCTTAAAATACATTTTACACCTTTAGAATAAAAAAGTGTTAATTCTGTGGAAATTTATTATTATTTTTTTACATGGGTAGTTAAAGTATGGTCCATACTGTCAGATAAATTTGATTTCAAAATCTGGGATTTCCATTTTCTAGTGATTTTTGGCAGCTTAAGCTAGAAGAGATTATTGATCATAATTTTAAATCGTCCTTATACTGCTCTCCTGTAGAACCCTATGCATATCTCTACCTTAATCATTATCATGTTGGAAGTGGTATGTTAGTTGGACAACTTTTTCTATTACATGTAAGCTTTTTGAAGGCAGAGGTGATGTTTTTGCTTCTGTTTTATGTATCTAGTGTAAGAACCATGCTTTGCTTATGTTAAATGCTTGACAAATGTTTTTGAAACTGAACTGAGCCATTAATAAATAGGTTTCCCCTGACATCCATGGTTGAATTACTAGAAAGGGAATGTCCATATCGTTTAAAGTAAGTTCCTTGATGTACCCTTATTGTTGAATTGTATCAGCAGTTGTGGTTTTAGTTCTGGAAGTCACATTTGAATAGGGATTTTGAGAAACAAGAAAGCTTCAAAAGTTAACCAGGATGATGAAAGAGTTTATGAGAGGAATGGTGGAAGTATCCACCCCATGAAGACGTGAATCTAATACTAAATTCATGGGGCAAAGGATATATACTATGTGTCTCTGTTTCTCCAAAGGCAGTTATGAGAAAGACAGCTCAATATTAGAAATAAATCTATAAACAAAACATATTGGGGTAGATTGCAAAATATTTCAACTATTTCTTTCTTTTATCCATAATCTTTTCAATGTGACTTTCCAACTTATTTCATCAAGAGGTACAGTCTTTTTCTCTGCCCCTTGAATCTGTACTGGCTTTATGACTTGCTTTGTCTAATGGAATATGGTAGAAATGCTGTGTCATTTATCAGTTTAGTCCACAAGGGGCCTTCAACACATTCTCAGTCTTAACCCTGTGCGGGCCACGTGGATAAGCCCAAACTAGACTGCTGGGGATGAGAGCCATGTGGAGCAGAGCTGAGTTAACTAATTCAGCCCAACAGAGGCTCTTGACATTTGAAAGTATCCATCCCAAATTGTCAAATTGACTCACAGCTCAAGTAATTGAAAGATCCATGAGCAGAACCTTCTAGCTCTCATATGACTTGTGAGCTAATTAAATGCTGATTGTTGTAAGCATCCAAATTTGGGGGTGGTTGATATTTAACAATAACTTGTAAACCCATGCAATCATGAAATAAACTACTACCTATGATAATGATTGTGTCTATTTGAATACCACTGGAAGTCAATAAATGCTGTAGGAGGACAAATTATATTCCATGGACTACATGGAAGATAATGTTTATTTTTCTTACAACATGAGGTTATTTGATTCCTTGAATCCTTGTAAACTAATGGGATTATTTACTTAGGATAATATAGGAGCAACCTCATCTTATTTTCTAATCTTTAAACAGTAAAGCATAAAAGTAAAGTAATTGAGTGTTATAGCCAGGGTTTTATGTTAAACCAATATTGCTTATTAAAATAAAAACTTCCAAAACTTTTTCACATAAAAATAATCTCTAAATTAGCATACATAAGTATATTCTAAGAAAGTCATTCAATGAGGCTTATAGAAATAAAATTTTAAAATATAGTTATGGTAAACTTCTACAAAATACTGTAGAAATAATAATATAGTGTTTCAGTATTGTTGATAGCACTTCTTTCCACTGTTCATTTCCTTTAGGGCTCCTCTAGGCAATACTTCACTACCCACAATAGCAAAACAATTTGTTGAAGAATGAAAATTTTGTTAGACTGGTTTATTCAATTTTCACAATACTAATCATTAAGATGTTCTGATGTTCTAAATTAACTAGGTATTGTAAACAATGATCTGCAATTTATATTATCAGTGTTATTAAATGAAAATTACCATACTCATTATACATGATTTACTTTGTGGATTTGCTTGATAAATATTAATTGTGTCAACTTTCAGAAACTTTGAATAAGCCATAAACTAGGCAAAAAGAGATCTATTGGACAATTTCTCGTTCCTGAGAAATGATGACATACTGGGAGATTTTCTCATTCAATGGATAATTCATGATATTTTTATTTAATTAGTTGAATGAGATATTCAGGCAACATAGTTTAAAAGTTCTTTGTTTTTTATAGAATAGCAGATGTTCTAGAGTAAAATAAAACCGTAACCCTGGATAGTTAAGAAATGGATAATGACTGAATAAAAGCCTAAAGTTATGTCTCTTTCCAAGAAATTGAGATCTGGATCCATCAGTTCTAAGACAATTATCTTGACTACTAAAAGATAATATGGCAGCCTCAGTAAATCTGGAATTGGCTAAAGGATTATATGGAAATTCCCTGTAATATTTCTGTATTCAGAATACTAGAAAAAGTGAAATCTCCTTTCATATTAGAGACATGTATAATTCCAGATTCTTCTTGAATATATTCTTTTCCTAGAAGGTGGTCTCTAAGAAAATATCTTACTTAGGATACTCTTTTAGGTATTAAATTATATATCTATATATCTATAGATATAGATCTATATATCTTACTTTGGAAATATATATCCATATTTATTTATATATATTATCCATATATATATATATATATATATAATATGATGTTGCCATTTTTTTCTCTAAGGACATAAGTGCCTTTGCTGAGAATCAGTTCCCCAAGGAGAAGGTAAACATTGTGGAATTCCCAGTAATGATCATTAAATTGATGTGCTATATCATGATCCAGAAATTAAAGGCTATATCTGTCTTTGAGAAGGTTGTTTCTAGAAAAATTGGCTCCACATAGTCATGGTCTTGCAAAATATGACACAGGGTCACACATCCATTGACTGTGACATATAGGTCATAAAGAAGAAGTAGCTCAAATGACTTCATTAATTAAGGAAAAAGATAAAAAGACAGAATTTTAAGTATTTTTTTTAAGTACTAGCTAGGTAAGCTATAAACTGGGTGAAAGTTGGACTGTTCAGCAACTTTTTGTGATTTTCCCATTATGCATATGACCAAATAATGCAACTTCCCCTTGGTATCTTCATTGCTTAAACTACACTTAAACTTAGAAAAGCAAGCAAAAATCTGCTCCCTACACAACTCTAAGACACCTTAAAGTAATGACTCTATCAAAGAGAAAACAATTTATACCCATGTCATTTCTTATCTGCTGGACTTGCAGGCAGCCACGTCTACACTGGTTACTTACAAACAAGGGTCAAGGACTAGGTGAAGTCGAGGACTAGCATGATCTGTTATTAACATCTTGGGTTAAATTTAAATCACATGAACTATTTGCAAAATAGTCAATAAATTGCCTCAGTTTAAAAATATGTTCTTATTCCCTAAGAAAGATTACCTTGTTATCCATTAATATATAAAATACACTCATTGCAAATGAGGATGCCATTTTTTGTATTTGATTCATTGATTATACATTTATATATTCCTTTTAGAATTCAAAAATTGTCTCATATAAATGATATTTTACATAGCTTGCTGTTAATATCTCTGATTTAAAAAAATTGTTCCAAAATTGTTTTAATATGATTGAGATTATTTAGAAATGTAGGTAGTTCTCTTTATCAGGTTATCTTTCTAGGATTTGATTCAATATCACATGACATATTTTGTAAATCAAAAATCAATCTTTATTAAAATAGTAAACTCACTTTTTAATAGCTTTGTTTTCTAAAATTTCTACTTCATAAATGTTTGAGTATAGTTTAATGTATATCCTCCATGATTGCTCTCTATTTACTGCAACTAAAAGGTTAAGAATAACAAACATTTATAATGTGGTTTACAAACTGTTCTCAGGGTTATTATTTTATTTAGTTTTTACAACACATTTGTGACATAGGTGTTATGGCATTTTAAAGAGGTATAGGCAAAAGCTTAGCAAGGTTGAGCTATCCTTTATAGCAGAATGATTACTTTTATAATAAATAACATACCCTTCTTATTAAAGCATATTTCTCTTCTTATCTAGAAGAAAACACCTTCTATGTGTCACTTATGACATAAAAGAATGATAAATGACTTTTAGCAAGTTTACAGAGTAAGCTTGGCATTATCTGACCTCAAGTGTGGCTGTAGTGTTGCATACAATATTCCTGATGGGAGTCCTGAGGATAGAGGTCCTTGGGGAGATGAGGGAGCAGCCCGCAGAGCAGGGGTTATTTGTGATAGAGTTGTTTTCCACTTGGGCTCTGGTGAGCCTTTATTTCTTTAAAGACAAGTAATGTTCCCCATTAGTAACACTGGGGAGGCCAAATAGCAATATAAAAGGATTTTTCCTCCTCCTTATGACAACATCTTCAAAAATCAATTTCTGTATGTAAAAACCATTTTTCTTTACAGTGCAAAATATTTATATGTGAGTAAGTCCCTCATGGTTCTAGTATATGCTATGAAATTAATAGCTTGGAAGTGGTGTGGGCTTTAAGCCATCCCTGAAAAACACCAAATGCAAGCAATTTCTCCTGGAGCATTGAATATTTTGGAAAATATAAAAGACAACAACAATTTTATCTTGTTCTCTAAACCTGACTGTCACTCAAAACATAAAAACAAAAATTATGAAATTACACTCATTATACTTCATGACAGCCCCCTTACAAGGGAGCAAAAGTTAGTTGATTACTCATTCAGCCAAGACTTCATTGGGGCCTACTTTCACTCCTGTGATATCAAATATTAATATGTGAGATTTGACTCCATAAATAAAGTAGTTTTCATTTTACATTCAAATCAAATACCTCTGAAAAACACTGACTGTTTTTATGTACTTTAAAAGGAAAAAGACAAAATATATGTACACAGGATGTGACCACAATGGAACTTATTTAGAAATGATTAACAATAAATTACTCAGGATAACATTAAATACAACACGTCAAAATAAATCATGGGTCAAGTAATAAATCACAAGAAAATTAAAAAATATTTTAAACTGGATGACAAGAATATACAACATATCAAAGTACTATCAGTTTCTACTAAAGGAGTACTTAGGGGGAATTTATAGCTTTAAACAATTAAAAAGAAGATAGGCCCAAAATTAATGGCCTAAGTTTCCTTCTTCATGAAGCTAAAAACAGAAGAGCAAAGTGAAGTCAAAGTAAGTAGAAGAAAGAAACATTATGAATGTAAGGGGATTAGTAAAGAAAATAGATAAACATGTAGAAAATTAACACAAAAATTAGCATTAGTTCTTTATACAGATCAACAATATTGACAAACCTCTAGTTAGATTGATCAAGAAACTTAGATGAAATGGACAAATTCCTTAAAAAATGCAAGATTCAAAACTGACACAAGAAGAAATAAAACTATAAGGCCATTGTCTATTAAATAAATGGAATTCATTATCAAAACCATCTCTAGAAAGAAAACTTCAGTCCCAGATGGTTTTACTGATGAATTCCATCAAACAGCGAAGGAGAGAATAATGCTAATCTTAAACAAATCGTCCAAAAAAATTTTTCCAAAAAAAAAAAAAAAGAGAGAGAGAAGGAACTATTGTGCACCCTAATTTATGAGGCCTAACTCTAATAATATACCTCTAATAATGTAACTGTTGACTCTAATAACAAAACCTGACAAAGGCATTAGAGAAAAAGAAAATCATAAATTGGTATCCCTCATGAAGATAGATATAAAAATTTCTAACAAATTCTAGCAAATCAAATTCAAAAAGAGATAAAAATAATATACTATAACCAGATAGGATTTATCTCAGAAATGCAAAATTGGCTTGGCATTTGAAAATCTATCCATGTTATTCACTATGGTGAGAGAATAAAGGAGAAAATCCAAATAATAATTTCAGGATGCAGAAAAAGCATTTGACATAACTCAACCTCCATTCATGATAAAGAACACTTAGCAGACTAGAAATAAAAAGGAATTTCCTTAAGCTGATAAAGAGTATCTATGAAAAAAAGTACAGTTACCATTAATGGTGAAAGACTGAATGCTTTCCTCCTAAAATTGGGGAAAAATTAATCAAGAATGGCTTTTTTCACTACTTTTATCATTTTTATTTAATTTTGCACTGGAAGTCAAATGGCAAGAAAAATAAATAAAATAAATTTAAAAAATAAATTAAAAAACATAGAGATTGAAAGAAATTAGTAAAACCATCCCTGTTTTATAATTATATGGTTGTTAACTGGATCCCAAGGAATCTACAGGAACTACTAGTGAATTTTGCAAGGTTTTAGGACACAAAATTAATATATAAAAATCAATTTCATTTTATATTCCTGAAGCAAACACTTAGAAAATGAAATAAAAAGAAATGATTCCATTCAAAATATATTTTATCTTATTTCTAAACTACTTAGAAATAAACTTAACAAAAGTCTCCCAAGTTCATTACAGTGAAAACGACAAAACATTGTCAAGGGAAATGAAAGACCTAAATAAACTGAGAGGTAATTCCTATTCATGGATTGTAAAACTCAGTGTTACAAAAATGCCAATTGTTTTCAAATTGATTAATGTAATCACAATGAAAATCCTAGCAGACATGTTTTAAACATTGACAAGCTGATTCCTAGATCTATATGGAAATGCAAAAGACCTAGGATAACAAAGGAAATTTTAAAAAGAACAAAGATGGAGGGCATATTCTAATTTCATAACTTACTGTAAAGCTAGAATAATCAAGATCGTGTTTTGATAGTATATGAAAGGAGAGTAATAAATCGATCAGTTGAACAGAATTAGTTCACACATATATGTTCAACTGATTTTCAACAAAGAGACCAATGCAATTCAATGGGAAAATGTAGTCTTTTTCATAAATGATTTTTGAATGATCGGATAGTCATTATTTTAAAAATTAATATTAACTTTGAACTCACAGATGTTATATAGTAGCTAAAAATAAACAATTTTTAGAAGAAAACAAGAAAAGGGTACCTAGGTGGCTCAGTCGGCTAAGCATCTGCCTTCCACTTGGGTCATGATCCTAGAATCCTGGGATCAAGACCCACATTGGGTTCCTTGCCTGCTTCTCTCTCTCCCTCTGCCTCTCCCCCCCCACTTGTGCATGTGCTCTCTCTCTGTCTCTGTGTCTCTCTCACTCTCTTTCTCAAATAAGTAAATAAAATCTTTATTAAAGAAAAGAAGAAAACAAGGGGAAAAAAATATTGTGACCTTGGGGTAGGCAAAGATTTCTTAGAACCCCAAAAGCTTGAATAATAAAAGAAAAGATTGATAAGCTGGACCTCATCAAAATTAAAAATTATGCATTTATTTTACCTATATTATATTTTAAAGTTGTGAAGAAAATTATAAATTTCAAATAGATTATTTTAATGCCATGATTTATAAATATCCCAACAGTAGATTTCTTCTTGTGTTGATTTCAAATATTAGAATTTTCTTTCATGGGGTGCTCATGCAATAGAAAAGGAGAAAGATGGCAAAATGTTGGTTTCAGAGGTACTAGGCAAGGGTGTTTTCTGGTAGACAGGGTCCATCCATCTCATTAGCATCATAGATCCAGCAGAAAACCACAGAAAAAACTGATTTGAGACAAATTGTGATATCTTCTTTATCATAATTCAGATTTAACCATTAGATTAATTCCATTCTGTTGACATTATCTCCACAACGGTTTTTGTTAAAATAAATTTATAAGCAGATTGTCCATCCGACAATGTAGATGCTTCTTCTATAGTCTATTTATCTCTTCCAGAGGGAGTAAAAATAACAAGGATCTAAAATATTAGTGGAATTTGAACAACTAGTGAGCAAAAAGCTAGAAACAGCATTATTAGTAACTTTGAGACAATATAAAGGACAAAGTTCTTTTTCAGCTTGTAACTCAAAAAAGCAGAATGGAGTTCATGGAGCCTAGAAACCACCCTGCCTCTATTTGAAACCCACTTTATTGCTTCATAGCTTTATGACCTTAAGCAATATTTATAACCTCTCTGTGCCTCAGTTTACTTATATGTAAAATGGAGACAATATTGTTATGAAGAATGAGTATTATTTGTAAAGTTCTTTGAAATGTATCTGGCACAAAATAAACCTCTGTAGGTTTCTATTAATTTTTTGAAATGTAAGTGAAAACTACAGACTTTAGTTTCAGTATCCAATTAATATATGATTCCATAGAACATGTGGTTTAAAATCCATAAAAAACACTATATGTTAATATAAATTAAAAAATTATCCTTGGAAGTAAGTTATATATTAGATATAGTAATACTTCCTCTTGAGCAGGTTCTATCCCATGAGTTGGTCATTATTTAAGCTAAATAGGGAATTTGCATATTGGGGCAGGCAAATATCAAATATAGCAGTTTTCCTGTATTTAATGTAGAATGAAGATGCATCAGTAAAACCAACAAACAGCATGGCAAACATGAAGGTTGGTACCTAGTTTTCTGCAAATGTCATGAACTGATTGATTATATTATTTCCCAGATAAAAAGATACCATCCTTCAGTTTTCATCAAAATTCCATAGGTTTCAGGATTTATAGGATCACATAGGATTTTTATTGCTATTAGGATAGGGCTTGCTTATTGAACACTTGAAGTTTTAAAAAAAATGTTAAAAATATGTGTTATCCATCTTGCAATGAAAAGGCCTTTTATGATGACTTTTATTATCACTTAATATACTTTATAGTTTCATATTGAGATATTAGGAAGTAAAGACGCCTGAGCTTCCATAGAACAATTTTTGAAATATAAATATTTTCCCCAGGGGCATGCTTTGGTGCATTGATTAAAGATGGCCCACCAAATTAATTTTAATACTTCCAATTTTCTAGTCTTTAAGATTTCTAATCCAAATTCAGTCTTTATGAATGTTGGAAGCGCAAACTTCTAACGACTGCTTTAAGTCTGAATACATGTAAATGCCTTTGTTAAAGTTTGAAAATCAAGGTAAAGATTAATTCTAGCTACAAATGGTAGTCATTGGGGATGAATTGAAGAAATCCCTGGTGCATTTTGATAACTGACAAAGGAAAGAGGATAAACACAATATTAATTTTATGAGTTTTTTTATGCTTGAGTAAACATAAAAATTTGTAATTATATTTACAGAGCTTGGCTGTGTTGAAAGATAAGGGATAATTACATTCATGCCTGATGGGAAAAAGACTGCACAAATTATACAGGTTTTGTATGTTAACAGAGCTGTAATATTAGGAAATTCAATCAAATGTTAATTAATTACAAGAAAAAGTGCTATCTATGAATGTATTACAGCAAGAAAATCTATATATTTTAGGAATTGAAAGTATTTCATTTTTCTTTCTATTATAATTTCTTATGTCATACTTAAAATATGGCACAATTAAGCTTTTCATCAGGCAGATAATTATAATTTAAATAATATTTATGCAGCTTTACTGGATAGATATAAAGCTGTGAGACTTAATTTTAGTCTTTACACAAGCTGTATTATCATTATTTGCATTATAAATTTTGGGTTAGGTTTTTTTTGTCTTGTAGCGTCTCTGTTAGTTCCAGGAAAATCAGACTTTTCTAAATATGTTTATAAATATATTTATTGATCGTTGTAATATCTTTTTCTATGGTTACATTTATATATGTAAAAAATTCAACATTTAAGATGGTCAACTTAATAAAAAAATAAATGTTCTGAATGTTAATCCTTTTTAAAGACTTTAGCCAATAAATGACAGATTTAAATACATATATATATATGTATATTTCAAAAAATGATGAAAATACAATATTAGGAGATTCTCATTGAGTCTAGCAAATTTAAGCCATGGATTTCTGCTCTCTATTCTTTTATTAGTGCATGTGTGTTATGTGATGGGGACACACGGACTACTTTATCATACTTGGAATATCACTGCCTGCTGTGATTTATCTTGAGGGTAAACAGGGCAAAGTCTTCTAAATATGTGTGGTCTTGTGTTTACCAATAATAGATACTGTACAAACAGCATTAATTCATTCAACAAATATTCTGAGTGCCCCAACCTATATGCAAAGAACTTTTATAGATGTAGAGAGGCAAAGGAAACAGTCACCTTGAGCGGCTTTGCCTTGCAATGCTGAATATAAAACAAAATCAGAATGAGGTCGTTTTAAAGAACAGTGAAAATCTTGTGCAACTTGAATGCTTGGCTGATTTTATTTGTTTTACTGGATCCACATCTTTTGCATTTGCTTTAAAAATTCAAATATTCATTTGTTTCTATTCTGATTATGAATAGTGCCACTTTATGGGTAGGTATTTTAAATTTGTTCATTTTTTAAAATAATATTTCCTATAAATGAGCAAAGCAGTAGATTAGTAGAGACATGCGTTTGGATTTTCTATTTTCTGGTTCATAAAGTATATTCTGTATCATTTTAATATTGCTGTGTATAACTAAGGAATTTACATATAGTCAAATGTAATCAAGATTACAATAACGCTGAGTTTGGGAATAAGTTCCTAACATTTTTTTTTGGTTCCATTGACTAATAGTAGTTTTATCTACAGATATCTGTGTGCTTTGTTTTACTTATTATGTGTAACAAAAACTGTTAGCTGATGATCATACTCCGATTAAAGCAGCAGTTACACAAAGCTAGTGACTCACTGGCTTGGTTTAGACACTGAAATATGAATTATTATTTTTATAAAAATTTGAAACTGCTTCATTTTTTTGGTAAATGAATATTAGTGAGGCTTATTTATGCCATAAAAGGAGATTGCTTGAGAACGTGCAACTCTGAAATTGACCTTGATGGGCTTCCATACTTCATAGAACTGCAGTTCTAAAACCAGCATATTTCACTGCCTTTTGTTCTGTGGTTTCTAGGTCTCCCAGCTGTACCAACAGCCAGCGTAGGGTGTGATGTAGCGGGTGTGTTCTTTCTCAACCAATCTCCCTAAGTAACTGAAAGTTCCCAAATACACGCAGGCAGTGTAAATTCCTATTAGTTATAGTAGACACACTCCATTGCTTATGTACATTTGCTATATTCCTTAAAACATACGCATAACTTCTGAGCTGTGACAAAGAGATAAGCTATTTTACCATTTTATACTTACCTCTTGATATTTTAAAACACTTTATCAAGTGACCAGGAAGTTCAAAACTGCAGCTGAGAGTCTCAGAGAAAAAGTAAAGCGTAATTTACAGATTTTTCTGAAATTCGGTGACCCTTCATTTCACTTTAAATTAATCATGAGTTTCTGATTAACTGATTGGCAGACTTTTAGGAATGCCTGGAGCACGAGGTGTGAAAATTTGGCATCTTTGTTGGACTCTTGCCTTCTCGTTTGTTTAGAATGGATCATGACTCATCTTCACTATATTGCAACCTGCAAAATAAATATCTCTGTATTGATCTAATTTGTACAGATGACAATTTTAGAAGCTTAAGATAAATCAGGCTGATTTCCTTTCTGCCATAGTAATTCAGTGAGTTGGCTATTAATTGTGATTATAACACAATGAATTTATACAAAATTCTGAGGACACTCAGCAGCCGTCAAGGATTCATGTCATGCTTGAAGCAGCAGATCCAGGGGCTTGAAGGACCTTTAGTTCAGATAAAGGCATGTGATATTTCACAGCGATTTTAAATTAGACGCTAGAGTTGATCATACTTAAGAATGTTTTGAATGGTTCTGAAAGTTGATGAATATTCCCTCAACTGAAAGTTGTTTAAAACTGACCATTTTTATCCTATTAAGCTAGTTAAAAAAAAAACTTCATATTTTTGGTGTGTGGAGGGATGGGTGAGATAAGTGAAGTTCTTATCTTAATGAGCACTGAGTATTATGTGGAATTGTTGAATCACTGTATTGTACACCCCAAATGAATATAACGCTGTGTGTTAACTACACTGGAGTTAAAAAAACAAAACAAAACAATATAACCATAAATTTCCCTCAGAAAACAGCACAAAGAAACAAAGTTTGTATAGTTTAAAATTTTATTTTCTAGAAATGCTAGTATCTATTGAGACTAGCAACAAAAATTGTAAGTATTGTACACATATCTGTAATTTAGTTCAACATAGATCTTTTTTAGCTTTTATATTTTTGTAAGGCATTTGACTTTTTGTTATAAGAAGATTCAAAAATGAATAAAACATGATTCTTGCTCTCCAAAAAAAACCCCAAACCTTTGTATTTTGTGATATATAAAACGCAGGCAACAAGAAAATTACAAGGAAACGTATCATGCCCAAACTCCATCACCTAGAAATAAATATTAACATTTGGTGAGTGTAATTCTAGACTTTTTTCTCTGCATACATTTCTTCGCCTAAATAGGCAAAATAATTTGACTAAATACAATAATTATTTTACCAAAGTGTAAAAGTTTTATTTCATGGCATTTAAAGGTTAAAAGGCATTTAACTGAAATAAAGCTTATAAATTGCTCTTTAGATAATGTTTTCCTTTCAATAAGAGAGATTCATTTCTATAATATCTCTCTAATAGTAAAAAGATATGAGAAATATTAGCAGATATAAGTAATTAATTTTGCTTTAAGTACATTTTTCAGTTTGGGTCAGGTATCTATTGTTTTCTGGTATGAAATGAAAGGAATTGAGTACACATTTACCTCCCCCTTATTTGTGTCCTGACATTCCAATTATTTTCCATTGTATTTTTACTCATACATTTTGCCAGGATTTATAATATTTGCAATCATGATTCATGCATTTGTTCAGTTTTGTTTCAAAAATTTTAAGTAAATTATTTAACATACATTATAATCTTTCCATTTGCTGTTGTTTTTTCCATTCCTCACCGCCATGTTTTTGCTCTAGTATCTACCCATAGGTCTTATTTAAGTTCTTTTTGGTTATTAGTCATCTTTGAATAGTGGTAGATCTATTTGAGATAAGGTTAAAATAATATAGAAAGGAATGGGTGGGAGATTTTGTTAAATAGAAGCATGGGTAGTTCTAATTAGAGTTCATCTGGAACATCTTTTTATCAAATACTATGACTTTTGTACTGAGGACACATGTTTCAGTTTGGGGCCACTGTGCATTACAGAGATACCCCTTAATTCCCACACCCCCTGGATTGTGATCCGGTCGTCAGAGGTTTTCTTTTATTTTTTATCCTACTTTATCTAGGCATTTCTCTATTATATTTACAACTTGAACTTTTCATTTGAACATATTAATAATCTTGAAACAGCATGAAAAAGAACATGATGGGAAGATGATAAATTAGAAATATTACAAAGCTAAATGAGATAAATTCTACCAGTTTTTGAGAATATTTTAAGAGATCAGAGCTACAATATCATCTAAATACATATTTAGAAGTAAAATGTATAAATCAGTTTAAATAGTTCAGATATTTTCTGCTGTTGAAATTGCCAAACAATTTGATCTGGATTCAATGTAACTTAAAACAGGAATCCATCAATTATTTTGTTTCAATATTATGACAACATTATACTCCTGGGATAGAATTTTTCACGCATCCTGTATAAGGAACAAAGGCCCTGCCTTCTTTCAGGTAATGCAGTTTTCCCTGGGTTTGTCGTTTCTCTGCCTTTTCTTTAAAAGATTGTATTTTGTTAACACTTTTCAAGGTTTGTTAGTTATTGTTCCTTAGGGTTATTTTAATGAATGAAGCCTTACGCTTTGTGTGAACAGTATATGCAAGTCAAGTATAATATCTACTGCTAGTGACATTCATTTCCTTTATAAGACATAAGAATATGTATAGAACAAAATGACTATAAAATCTCCATAGCTAATGAATATGTATGTTTCCACCCACTTTGTCTTACCATGGCAACTGAAATTTTCTTCCCAATAAACAAGAGTATTAACCGAAAGAATAAGTTGTTAATATTTATCTGCAGTTGAAAATATCTATAAGGCCTATATGTTCATCTGTTTTTTAAGGACACTACCTATGAACTATCATAAATATGTATAGACTTTTTTGTTCAACTTTGAGAGATTCTAAAATACATGTATATGTTCAAATAATTTAAGGTGATGTTTGTTGCTTATTAAAACAAAGTCCTAACAGTAAAAAAGAGGCAATTCTTAATTTTTATTTCTATTTTTATTTCTATTTTTCATATCAGGGGATGAATTAGGAATTTTCATGTTATGATGACTTTTGTTTCCCTATGGAACCTTATAGCTATGGGATTATAATAATAAATATTTGAGAAAAGAAATATCCTATATTACTTTTCTCATATAAGCATTTTATGTACATAATATAATGCATATATATTTTTCTTAATATTATGTTGGTGATTAATATAATTTCATTTAATGCTTGTTGATACATTTATTTTAAATTATCTTCTTATGGAAAGAGAATAATTTATTTAACAATTTTCCATTATTCAGAATCATCAAGACAATCCATGTCTTAGATGATGAAGTTCCCAAAGACCTGTCTTCTATTTATTATTATTATATATAATTTCAGATGTGGGTGTATATCAATGTGCTCAAAGAATATTAGCAAAAACAATATTTAATCATTATAGAAAATTTGAAAAATAGAACATAAGAAATTGAAAATTTTACATAATCCAATCACTCAATAAGAACCAGTGTTAAACAGGAAAATTTTCTTTCATTCTTTCCCAACAGATAGATGGATAGATACTTAAACATACTACATTATATATTTGTATAAAATATTAAATTTGTTATTCCCTTTGAATAGAATTTATTCTATATATACTACATAAATATTACATATTTCTTACATAAATTTGTTTACAGGCTCATTTGTATGCTTATTTTTTAACTTAGTGCTATAGAATTGAATTTGATGTTTTTTTTTGTTTTTTTTGTTTTTTTAAAGATTTTATTTATTTATTTGACAGAGATAGAGACAGCCAGCGAGAGAGGGAACACAAGCAGGGGGAGTGGGAGAGGAAGAAGCAGGCTCATAGCAGAGGAGCCTGATGTGGGGCTCGAACCCATAACGCCGGGATCACACCCTGAGCCGAAGGCAGACGCTTAACCGCTGTGCCACCCAGGCGCCCCTGAATTTGATGTTTTGAAAAAAGGTTGTGTCAGAGAAATTGACTACAGGACTTTTGTCTTTTTTTCTATTCACAAAATTCCATGTTTGGACCAACTTTGAGAGAGTCAACCCTTTTACTTCAGGGAGACAGGACGTTAATATGCCTATCTTACAGATAAGACCTTGAGATCCAGATACATAAATGACTGATTCAAATAAATAAGTGATAGTGGAGTGTGGGGGTGGGGATGAAGGGTCTAGCTACCTGCATTCTGGTGATTTGTGTTCCCTTAACATAAATCTCTACAACCTCTTCTCACCAGTCTTTTATATTGCTCTCTGAATTTCATAACCTATTGTAATTTGAAGAGAGAGAATACGAGAGAACTTCCTCTTTGTACTTTTAGCTTGAAATATGAAATACCTATATAGTCAAGCAGAAAATGACTAATTTAGATCTGACAATATAGAACTCCTAAATAACAAGATTTATTACTTTTATATGCAACTGAATTCTTGATTGTTTAACAACATTTTCCCATTCAGTCCTTCATTAGAACAGTGTATGTAACCAGAGCATTCCTTTGTTCTAACATTACTCTTGTTGATGCTTTGTCAGTTCTCATTATATGGACCAGAGGAATTCTGAGGTTTAATTATAAACGGATATTTACATCCCATTTTAAAACCTAAAAGACATAAGTTGCAATCTGTAACTATACACCTTTTAGAAAAAGCACATTTATAATTTGAGAAAAGTATTACTATGCTAAATAAGTCAAAATAGAAAGAAGAGCCAGTTGCCCTGTGGATGTCAGAAAGTCAATAATAAAGTAGGAAGAAGTGGCGATGCACATCTGAAGCCTCCCACTCCTTGTGATCTCTGGGAGAAGTAGTGATGTTACATAAACCATTTCAGAAAGTGCTAAGCAGTTGTATTTCCCCCACACAATCCACGTTTAAGTAAGTCACATTAAGCAGAGCCACAAAAATGTTATAAAGAGCTGTACTAAAAAAACCCCCAAAAAAACTAAATAATGTGACATATAAATATATTTTTCTCAGTATACTGATTGAGCAACTTAGTTTGCTGGGAAGTAGCTCATTTGCAGTAATTTATTTACATGGTGTTTGTTGTAATCATTTATGTTTGATGGAAACATCTAACTATAGAGAGAACATCTGGAATTGTAGATACATAATTTCTACTGGCTCTACTTTAAAGACCATTGGGTAAAGACAAGTAAAAGCCAGACCATTCCACAGGAAAATGTAAAGGAGCACGGATACTAAGAAAGCACAACTTTAATACAGTTGGGGAGACAATAACAGAATGATAGAGGTGGATGGCGTAAGCAGCAATGCATAAGGTATGACATTGCTATGGAACAAAAAATACCAGTTCCTCCTAGAAAGAATCAAGAAAGCACTTCATCTGATATGGGGAAAGGCCAGTCCCTTAAGTTTCTGAAAGAGACTGAAAACATGAGGGAGTCCTAATCATGCTCTTTCAACCCCAAAGATGTCCTCACCTAATGCCTGGAATATGCTACATTACATGGCAAAAGGGTCTTTGAAGATGTGAATAAAGTTATTGACCTTAAAATAAGAGAGATTATTCTGAATTATCCAGGCAGGCTCAATCTAATCACCTGAGCTCTTAAATGGGAGCTTTCTCAGGCTTTAAAGGGAAGTGAGATGCAATGAGACAAAAGGGAAAGGCAGAGAGATTTCCAAACTGGAGAATTAAATGTGCCTTTGTGCTGCCTCTGAGATGTAGGAGCTCACATGCAAGGATCAAAGTGAGGCCTTTAGGAGTCCTTGCTGGTCAACAGCTGACAGCCAGAAACAAAACAGGGAGCTCAGTTCTGTAATCACAAGGAACTGAATTCTGCCCACAACCAGAATGTGCCTCCTGATAGCAGCCCAGCCTCCAACACCTTGGTCTTGGCTTTATGGAAACCAGAGCAGAAAAACCAGCAGAGCAAACAGAGACTTCTGATTTACTGAAATTGTGAGATCATAAGTTTATGTTGTCTTAAGCCAGTAAATTTGTGGTAATTTGTTGTGACAGCAATAAAAAACTAAGTAAGTCAGTATTTATTAACAATGACAGTGAAAATAAATGGGTAGACAGCTTACTGTTAACTTTTAGTTTTTAGATTATAAAATGCACACAAGAGTTCTTCATTTAGAGAGTCCTAAATTTTAGGACTATTATTCTTGGCATCCATCTGTACCTCAAATCCGTGCCACTTCACCGTGGCAAGAAAATACAGGTGAAATTGAGGGAAACCAGGTGGTATATGAAATTCTTCTTTTCATTTAACATCTAATCTAGATATTCACAATTATTACTATTATAAAAGACATATATATATATAAAAGATAAAACTGTCATTACTTACAGATTATAATGCATATAAAAATCAGGAAAAGTTTTTTATGTGTATAGATAAAAATTTTAAAGGTGTATAAATATAAAAAGTATAAAATATGAACACTAATACAAAATTGATGTGAAGTTTAGGAAGCTTTCTAGATTATGGTAAAAAAAATCTGCTGATATACTTTCGTATACAAGCAGCAAGTGCAAAATGTCATTGAAAAAAATGGTGGCATTTATAACATCAAGAAAAAGAAAATATCTAGGAATGAAGCTAACAAAAGTATGCAAGATTTTTTACAGAAAGACTACAAAGCAATACTCAAAGTAGTTAAAGAAGATCTAAATAGCTATGGATTAGAAGACTGTATTGTAAAAATTATAATTCTACTCAAATTGATCTACAGATTTCATGCAGTACCAATCAAAATGTGTGTTGTGTGTTGTGTGTGTGTGAGAGAGAGAGAGAGAGAGCAAGAGAGAGAGAATTGACAAACTGATCTTAAAATGTATATGGAAATAGAAAAGCACAAGAGTGGCCAAGAGAAATCTGGAAGAAAAAATACTTGAGGGCACACACTGTCAGATATCCTGGCTCATTGTAAAGCATCAATAATTCAGACAGGGTGCTATTAGCACAAAAATAGAGAAATAGACCAAAAACAGTCAACTTTTTCTGTTATTATATGTATGATAAAAATTGACAAGTATTAATTTACAATTGAATTTAGTTTTGAAAAATGTGAACTCCCATGTGACCTCCATCCCAGTACAGCAGTAGCCTAACCTCAGAAAGTCCCCTAGTTCTCTATCTAGTCAATCCCTTCTACCCTGAGCCAAAATGTGTTCTCATTTCAATCACCAATAACTTAGTTTACCTGCTTTAGAACTTCATAAAATGCATTCATTTAGTTTTTACTCTTCCGTGTCTCACTTCTTACACTCCACTTTTTAAAATTTGATGTAAAAATAACTTGGTGAGTTTTGACAAAAATATTCACCCCTATCAGGATATACAATGTTGCCATCACTCAAAAAGTTTATGTATCCATTTCTTAACACTTCTAACATTCATCTATAGTGTTGTATTAGTAGTATCTTTTGCTTTTTGTTTCTGAGTATATGTTTATTGTATGAATATACTGTTCACCTAGTGATGGGTGTTTAGGTTGTTTCTGCTTCTTGCTATTTTGTATAAAACTGTTAAGGACTTCTTTTATGAGTCACTTTTTGGATACGTGTTTTTCTTTCTCTGAGGTAAATACTCCAGGATGGAGTTACTGGGTGATAAAGTGGGTGTATCTTGAACTTTATGAGGAACTGGAAAACAATTTTCCGAAGTGATTATATTATTTTCCACTCCCATCAGCAAGGCATGAGAGTTCACTACTTTTATCTTCTCAACTTGGCTATTTCCAACCCTTTTAAAATCTCTTCTATTAGGGTGACATCTAATTTTGGTTTTAATTTGCATTTCCTGATGACTAATGATGTTGAACACACGTTTATGTGATTATTGGCCATTTATAGAACTTCTGCAAACTGCCTGTTTCAATTCTCATCCATTTTTTATTGGATTGCTTTTCCCTTTTATTATTGATCTATGACAGTTCTTTCTGAATATAAATCCTTTGACAGAAAAATATATTACAAATATTTGTAAGCCTAAGCGCTTCTTACCACTCAGCTAAGTCCATGCACACAGCTACCTCTTTGCTTATGGGTCACTAGCCAACCAGGTTGACCTCTCCTGCTGCACTGAAACCTCTTATCTCATAGGCTTGCCTTTTTATTTGCACCTTCTTATAAGGGCACTGGTACCATCATGAGAGTCCCACCTTCTTGACCTCTCTAGCCCTATTTACCTCCCAAAGGCTCCATTTTTAGGTACTATCACACTGGGGATTAGGGCCTTAGCATATGAATTTTATGGTGACAACCATTGAGTTCATAATAATAAGTAAGTTAAAAGGACATAAAAAGTCAACTTTACCTGGAACATGGCCCTACAACTTTAAAACATGACTATGGTTACAAGTTAGGAGTCATGCTGTCTTGCAGGTGAAAGTCTTTGTACTATGTGCTCCAGTGGGACATTGGAATGGTGGGCTCTTGAGGACTAGATTGAAAAGTTTCTCAGGAGCTTCTTAAAGAGGACAAAAAAAATCACCTTATGAGGGTTGCATATTTAAGTATGCACACCTGTCTGAAAGGATAGGTGTGCATAGCCTAAAAGAGGCAAAGACTCATAATCAAATAAAGCAAGATTCTTACTAGGTAAAATATAATATCATGTCTAAAGAAACAGTATCAATTAAAGAGAAGATTTTTCATTCATGGCTTAAAAAACAAACCATCAAAATGTTGGCAATGCCTATCCAGTCGTTATCCAGGGGAAGGGAATCCTGTTCAAGGATTTTCAGTTTCCAGTCCCATTGGCAAGATCATTCCAGTCTCAGCTGGATGTCATAATTACCTGCATTAATCTCTCTTCCCTTATTCTGATCTCATGCCTGACAAGCATCCATCTGAATAGAAATTGGCTCTTGTCTACATCTGACTGTGTGGTTATGCCACCCCCCAGGAGAGGCACATTTCTCATTGTAAATCAATTAAACATCAGCATGACTTTATGTATTAGTCATTTCAGCTTTTGGAAACCTTCTTGAAAGAAGAAATTCTCCTCAGTTTGCTAATAAAATCAAGCATCTAACTTTTTTAGCGTGGGGGGGGGTGGGTTGGGGTAGGCGGTGGGGCAAGAAACCGTGGTAAATGTGTAGAGTACTAATCTGTGAAATGTGGTAGAAATCACCAGCCCTTCCTGGTAACATTCAGAGATTGCTCCTGATTATGTGTATCTTTTATTTCTCATTTTAAATTGGTGCATAGTACAACCTGATTTGTTTATGACCACTGATAATAACAGTCCTTAGGTTACTTGAATTGTTGTCTAGAATGACAATAAAATCTAATTTTTCTATTTAGTAATGACTGAAAACTAAGAATGGAAGCTATAAAGAATAGATCATACTAATTGTTTCAAAACTTTACCAGATCCGTCAGAAGTTAGATTACTTTGTTGTGTGTGTGTGTGTAAAACATCATTTCTCTACATTTTTATTTCTTTAGAATATGTTAATTTTAACAATTTCTAAGTCATTCATAATCTTTCTATGTTTGTAACCATTTTTTGAAGATTACTCCCACTCAAAAGATATAATAAGTCATCTTGCAAATTTTAAGTATAATTTGTGGGGGATTTAAGGTGGGGTATAGCCTGAACATAGGTTCCTGAACTGCCTCTTTATTTAGAGAGGTTCAGCTCCAAAGTGCCTTTCCAGAGTCTTGGAGGCAATGGGTTTGGCCAGGAGGTCTGTGGAGAGTCCACAGAGAAGTGTCTCACCTGCCTCACCTAAGTGCTTCTTACCACTCAGCCAAGTCCATGCACACAGGTACCTCTTTGCTTATGGGTCACTGGCCAACCAGGTTGACCTCTCCTGCTGCAGTGAAACCTCTTATCTCATTGTTTTGTTTGATATAATACATATCAACCAGCTCCTATATTTCAGATGGCCCCATATAGGGAATAACCATTTCAGTTTGCAGTTTTTGAAAGGCTCAGATGTGTACTTTGCATTTAATAAAAAGTAAAGTTGTTTTTCCAAAATGTAAGCTCAAACAATCTAAGCAGTGCCTTGAAGTTTTATTATATACTTTGCCCTTTCCTTGTTTTTTTTTTTTTTTAGTACAAAGGGCCTGGTAATAGTCATTCTTGTGCCTGTCAATATTTAACATAGTGACACTTGGTAGTTGAATTAGACTCACAGTAGCTTGAATTCAGTAATGAAAATCAGTTCCTTCATTTAAGTAACAATTGTAAAGATGGTGAGGATTTTCCTCCCATTATTGCAATATTTACTGTCAGAAAATAAGAACTGGGTTTCTAGTATTTTGTAATCTTTTTTTTTTTTTAAGTGTTCTCTCCTATAATTCCAGTGATTCATTACATATTTACTGGCCAAGTACTAGATGCAAGAGTTAAAGTGACGTGTGAGTCAACTGGGAATCAAACATACATCATAAGTTTATTTTTAATTTAGACATGTGTAGGTAACATTCTGTCCATTTCTCCATCTTAGTACTTGTAGATATGTGTATGGATCCTACTTTTCATTTTATAAGACAATGAAACTATAATAATCATTTAACTACTTGGCACAATTTAGTATTTCTGAGCTATTTAGAGTGTCATTTGGGGGAAAATAAAAATTGGTTGCAATGCATTTAAATTTGCATTTCTCCTTGACATTAAAAGGTTAAGTTGTATCTGTCCTATCTTTGAAGTATTTTAATTCTTTCTGTTCTCAGAAATGAAGTAGAGAATTTTCCTTGAAAAAAAATTCAACGTAATTAATGAACGTGAATTCAAAAGTAAATATTAAGTCCTTATTAATCTCTCCATTCTTTGCTCTGAAATATGAAAAATCTCTCCAAATAGAATTCTATACCCTCTCCCAACTGCCTCTGTTTATACTTCAAAACAGTTCGAAACTACTCCATTCTGAAACAGCTTTCTAACTCTCCTTATTTAAAGTCAATTTATCTGTCTACCTAGTCACATACTGACTTATCTACCACACTAAAAAGAAATGTTCTCTTAGGCAGAAGTACAAAACAGAAGAAATGTGTATCCACAGAAGCCAAGACAAGAAAGTGTTTCAAGGAAGTAATAGTCAATTATGTCTAATACTGCTGGGATTTGGAGTAGAAGGTCATTTTTAATGACCATGATTTGGCAAAATGGAAGTTATCAGTGACCTTGACAAGAGAAATTTCAGAGTGAATGGAGAAGGTAGTGATTAGAAGATAGATCAGTGAGAATAGACAATTTCTTGGGTCTGTTGAAGCAACATGAGTTGGGGGAGGTTTTGTTTTTTTTGTTGTTGTTTTTTTGTTTGTTTGTTTTTTCTGTTTCCTTGTTTGCTTGTTTTAATAAAGGAGGGGCTGAAATGAGCTCCTGTTTTGGGTTACATGCAGGACCCTCGCTTGCATCATTCTGTGCAAAGAGCACGTTGGACTGGACCTCGAAGGAATCGGCTGCCCTTCTCTTCTACCACTTAACTCGGTCATCTTAATCAGATACATTCCTTTAAACTCAGGGTCTCACATAACATGATGGGGTCACCCTTCTATTTCCAACATTCAGTTACTTCCACGTTGACATCATTTGTAGTTTTGACTATTACATGTGCCAATTCGCATTCTTTGTCAATGACTCTGTTTGACTAAATCTCAAAAGAATGTAAGGCCCTTGCAGAAATGAGGCAGGAGGCCAGGTGAGAATGCAATGTTTGAGACAAAAACGTAATATACAAGACTGATGTAAATAGTTATTTGAATGTTTTAATCTCATTTAATTTCGTAAATATGAAAATTATTATCAGCAACTGATGTTAATGTTATAACTACAGTAAGTGGCCTTATGGTGTCACAGACAGATAATTGCTTCTGAAGCATGTATTTAGTTTAAAATCGAATAACCTGCAAAAGCTTTGCCTAAACAGAACTAAGCTTTGTCGTTCCTTTCTCTATTGGATTCTTCCTTGTTGATATTGCCTAGAATTCTCCTTTCCTGAGACTTACCTCAAATTCTGCATCTAAGTGTGCATTTAATTGGTATTTTACTTGTTTGGTAGCATAACTCTGCTTTGAACACAGCTTTGATTTGATGCTCACTGTGTAAGAAACATGGCCTTCCTGTCTTTGCCAGCCTTATTTGCCTCACACCCAACTGTGCCTCAGAATTACGTCTGAAAATGTACTCAGGCTGTGCTCATACTACTTTGTGGCCAAAATTTCTTGACTAGGTACTTTAGACTTCTAATCAATAACTATTGCTCATATTAATAATTAAACAGAACTTTGATAATAATAATTTTATGTTCTTCATAAATTTTCATAGTCCTATAACAGTAAGTTTTGTTTTAGTTGTACACAGTTAAGTAATGTAGATTCCAAAGGCAGTAGGCTCTGCTGGGTTGATTTATGGGTGGGGGACAGGACTTTTATGACTGTACATTCAATCAGTTTTAATGTATACACTCTTCATTACAGGTTAACTTGAACTGGCATTCTCATTTTAGAGCAAATTGTTAAACTATGTGACCACAATGAACAATCTAAGTTACTGTGACTTTCACTGGAGAAGGGAGAGAAAAGGGGTGAGTTTTTAGCAATGTGCATTTCACCTTTAGTAAAGTTTAATTTTTCTTTACAAGTAACTTTTTTCTCTTTTTTGAAAATTTTAACTTGATAAAAAATTAGCTACATGCCCACTATACAAATAGGATAATGATCTACATTTTTGCTTTATTTTCTTTCAGGCTTTTGTTTTCAATAACCAATATGAAATAACATTACCAGTTACTGCTTATTATGTACTAGACATATGACTTGTTTCCAAAACCTACTTTTTAACCGTAACACTATTTCAAGTCCTGTATTTATAGTTATATATTTGTAATCTTTTCCATGTTAAGCACATCCATATTATTTAAAGGTATATTCTACATATTTATATTACAATATATACATATATTTTTAAATAGTTGTAATCATAATGTAACATAATGTAAAATAGCAGAGTTGTTTTTCTCTCAGGATTTGCCAAGTAATTTTAAACATTTTAACAAACATGTTAAAGGAGAACTAATATTGTTAGGCATTTATAGCCCTTCTGAGTTTTTTCTGTTGTAAACAGTATTACAGAGTCTTCCCAAAATTTGGCTTTAATTTTCTTAGGATAGTTTTCAAGTAAATTTCTGGGAGAAAGGATATGAACATTTTTAAGGCTCCTAAATGCAGATGGCAAATTATTCCTCCCAAAGGATGAACAGTTGCTCTGCAAGGGACAGTGTATGAAACTCTTTAAGTTGTACTATAGTCAGTATTGACTATAGTCAATATATTATTATTATTTTTAAAATCTGTAGTAATAGCAAAAACATGTTGCATTGNTACCTAGTCACATACTGACTTATCTACCACACTAAAAAGAAATGTTCTCTTAGGCAGAAGTACAAAACAGAAGAAATGTGTATCCACAGAAGCCAAGACAAGAAAGTGTTTCAAGGAAGTAATAGTCAATTATGTCTAATACTGCTGGGATTTGGAGTAGAAGGTCATTTTTAATGACCATGATTTGGCAAAATGGAAGTTATTAGTGACCTTGACAAGAGAAATTTCAGAGTGAATGGAGAAGGTAGTGATTAGAAGATAGATCAGTGAGAATAGACAATTTCTTGGGTCTGTTGAAGCAACATGAGTTGGGGGAGGTTTTGTTTTTTTTGTTGTTGTTTTTTTGTTTGTTTGTTTTTTCTGTTTCCTTGTTTGCTTGTTTTAATAAAGGAGGGGCTGAAATGAGCTCCTGTTTTGGGTTACATGCAGGACCCTCGCTTGCATCATTCTGTGCAAAGAGCACGTTGGACTGGACCTCGAAGGAATCGGCTGCCCTTCTCTTCTACCACTTAACTCGGTCATCTTAATCAGATACATTCCTTTAAACTCAGGGTCTCACATAACATGATGGGGTCACCCTTCTATTTCCAACATTCAGTTACTTCCACGTTGACATCATTTGTAGTTTTGACTATTACATGTGCCAATTCGCATTCTTTGTCAATGACTCTGTTTGACTAAATCTCAAAAGAATGTAAGGCCCTTGCAGAAATGAGGCAGGAGGCCAGGTGAGAATGCAATGTTTGAGACAAAAACGTAATATACAAGACTGATGTAAATAGTTATTTGAATGTTTTAATCTCATTTAATTTCGTAAATATGAAAATTATTATCAGCAACTGATGTTAATGTTATAACTACAGTAAGTGGCCTTATGGTGTCACAGACAGATAATTGCTTCTGAAGCATGTATTTAGTTTAAAATCGAATAACCTGCAAAAGCTTTGCCTAAACAGAACTAAGCTTTGTCGTTCCTTTCTCTATTGGATTCTTCCTTGTTGATATTGCCTAGAATTCTCCTTTCCTGAGACTTACCTCAAATTCTGCATCTAAGTGTGCATTTAATTGGTATTTTACTTGTTTGGTAGCATAACTCTGCTTTGAACACAGCTTTGATTTGATGCTCACTGTGTAAGAAACATGGCCTTCCTGTCTTTGCCAGCCTTATTTGCCTCACACCCAACTGTGCCTCAGAATTACGTCTGAAAATGTACTCAGGCTGTGCTCATACTACTTTGTGGCCAAAATTTCTTGACTAGGTACTTTAGACTTCTAATCAATAACTATTGCTCATATTAATAATTAAACAGAACTTTGATAATAATAATTTTATGTTCTTCATAAATTTTCATAGTCCTATAACAGTAAGTTTTGTTTTAGTTGTACACAGTTAAGTAATGTAGATTCCAAAGGCAGTAGGCTCTGCTGGGTTGATTTATGGGTGGGGGACAGGACTTTTATGACTGTACATTCAATCAGTTTTAATGTATACACTCTTCATTACAGGTTAACTTGAACTGGCATTCTCATTTTAGAGCAAATTGTTAAACTATGTGACCACAATGAACAATCTAAGTTACTGTGACTTTCACTGGAGAAGGGAGAGAAAAGGGGTGAGTTTTTAGCAATGTGCATTTCACCTTTAGTAAAGTTTAATTTTTCTTTACAAGTAACTTTTTTCTCTTTTTTGAAAATTTTAACTTGATAAAAAATTAGCTACATGCCCACTATACAAATAGGATAATGATCTACATTTTTGCTTTATTTTCTTTCAGGCTTTTGTTTTCAATAACCAATATGAAATAACATTACCAGTTACTGCTTATTATGTACTAGACATATGACTTGTTTCCAAAACCTACTTTTTAACCGTAACACTATTTCAAGTCCTGTATTTATAGTTATATATTTGTAATCTTTTCCATGTTAAGCACATCCATATTATTTAAAGGTATATTCTACATATTTATATTACAATATATACATATATTTTTAAATAGTTGTAATCATAATGTAACATAATGTAAAATAGCAGAGTTGTTTTTCTCTCAGGATTTGCCAAGTAATTTTAAACATTTTAACAAACATGTTAAAGGAGAACTAATATTGTTAGGCATTTATAGCCCTTCTGAGTTTTTTCCGTTGTAAACAGTATTACAGAGTCTTCCCAAAATTTGGCTTTAATTTTCTTAGGATAGTTTTCAAGTAAATTTCTGGGAGAAAGGATATGAACATTTTTAAGGCTCCTAAATGCAGATGGCAAATTATTCCTCCCAAAGGATGAACAGTTGCTCTGCAAGAGACAGTGTATGAAACTCTTTAAGTTGTACTATAGTCAGTATTGACTATAGTCAATATATTATTATTATTTTTAAAATCTGTAGTAATAGCAAAAACATGTTGCATTGCTTGCATTAATTTACATATCTTTGATTACTAGTATGGCTAACTTTTTCCTATATATAAACCATCTATTGTCCTTAATATAAAAATTAGAGGTTCATAATTTTGCCTATTATTCTTTTTAGGGTTTTAATGTCTTCTTTATTGATTTAATGAGGTCTTTATATGCAAAAGCCATTTGCTGAACTGTCCTTTCAAATTGCTATGAGGGAACTAGCTATTGGACTGGGCTATTGCTTTTAATGAATGGATGCTATTNTGTTGTTGTTGTTTTTTTGTTTGTTTGTTTTTTCTGTTTCCTTGTTTGCTTGCTTTAATAAAGGAGGGCTGAACTGAGCTCCTGTTTTGGGCTACATGCAGGACCCTCGCTTGCATCATTCTGTGCAAAGAGCACGTTGGACTGGACCTCGAAGGAATCGGCTGCCCTTCTCTTCTGCCACTTAGCTCGGTCATCGTAATCAGATGCGTTCCTTTAAACTCAGGGTCTCACATAACATGATGGGGTCACCCTTCTATATCCAACATTCAGTTACTTCCACGTTGACATCATTTGTAGTTTTGAATATTACATGTGCCAATTCACATTCTTTGTCAATGACTCCGTTTGACTAAATCTCAAAAGAATGTAAGGCCCTTGCAGAAATGAGGCAGGAGGCCAGGTGAGAATGCAACGTGTGAGGACAAAAACGTAATATACAAGACTGATGTAAATAGTTATTTGAATGTTTTAATCTCATTTAATTTCGTAAATATGAAAATTATTATCAGCAACTGATGTTGATGTTATAACTACAGTAAGTGGCCTTATGGTGTCACAGACAGATAATTGCTTCTGAAGCATGTATTTAGTTTAAAATCGAATAACCTGCAAAAGCTTTGCCTAAACAGAACTAAGCTTTGTCGTTCCTTTCTCTATTGGATTCTTCCTTGTTGATATTGCCTAGAATTCTCCTTTCCTGAGACTTACCTCAAATTCTGCATCTAAGTGTGCATTTAATTGGTATTTTACTTGTTTGGTAGCATAACTCTGCTTTGAACACAGCTTTGATTTGATGCTCACTGTGTAAGAAACATGGCCTTCCTGTCTTTGCCAGCCTTATTTGCCTCACACCCAACTGTGCCTCAGAATTACGTCTGAAAATGTACTCAGGCTGTGCTCATACTACTTTGTGGCCAAAATTTCTTGACTAGGTACTTTAGACTTCTAATCAATAACTATTGCTCATATTAATAATTAAACAGAACTTTGATAATAATAATTTTATGTTCTTCATAAATTTTCATAGTCCTATAACAGTAAGTTTTGTTTTAGTTGTACACAGTTAAGTAATGTAGATTCCAAAGGCAGTAGGCTCTGCTGGGTTGATTTATGGGTGGGGGACAGGACTTTTATGACTGTACATTCAATCAGTTTTAATGTATACACTCTTCATTACAGGTTAACTTGAACTGGCATTCTCATTTTAGAGCAAATTGTTAAACTATGTGACCACAATGAACAATCTAAGTTACTATGACTTTCACTGGAGAAGGGAGAGAAAAGGGGTGAGTTTTTAGCAATGTGCATTTCACCTTTAGTAAAGTTTAATTTTTCTTTACAAGTAACTTTTTTCTCTTTTTTGAAAATTTTAACTTGATAAAAAATTAACTACATGCCCACTATACAAATAGGATAATGATCTACATTTTTGCTTTATTTTCTTTCAGGCTTTTGTTTTCAATAACCAACATGAAATAACATTACCAGTTACTGCTTATTATGTACTAGACATATGACTTGTTTCCAAAACCTACTTTTTAACCGTAACACTATTTCAAGTCCTGTATTTATAGTTATATATTTGTAATCTTTTCCATGTTAAGCACATCCATATTATTTAAAGGTATATTCTACATATTTATATTACAATATATACATATATTTTTAAATAGTTGTAATCATAATGTAACATAATGTAAAATAGCAGAGTTGTTTTTCTCTCAGGATTTGCCAAGTAATTTTAAACATTTTAACAAACATGTTAAAGGAGAACTAATATTGTTAGGCATTTATAGCCCTTCTGAGTTTTTTCTGTTGTAAACAGTATTACAGAGTCTTCCCAAAATTTGGCTTTAATTTTCTTAGGATAGTTTTCAAGTAAATTTCTGGGAGAAAGGATATGAACATTTTTAAGGCTCCTAAATGCAGATGGCAAATTATTCCTCCCAAAGGATGAACAGTTGCTCTGCAAGGGACAGTGTATGAAACTCTTTAAGTTGTACTATAGTCAGTATTGACTATAGTCAATATATTATTATTATTTTTAAAATCTGTAGTAATAGCAAAAACATGTTGCATTGCTTGCATTAATTTACATATCTTTGATTACTAGTATGGCTAACTTTTTCCTATATATAAACCATCTATTGTCCTTAATATAAAAATTAGAGGTTCATAATTTTGCCTATTATTCTTTTTAGGGTTTTAATGTCTTCTTTATTGATTTAATGAGGTCTTTATATGCAAAAGCCACTTGCTGAACTGTCCTTTCAAATTGCTATGAGGGAACTAGCTATTGGACTGGGCTATTGCTTTTAATGAATGGATGCTATTCTAAGATGATGTACAAACATCATGAGAAAATTTTCTCAGTTTCAGAAATAAAAATTATACAGCTTCTTAATGGTTGGTGTATTAATCAGCCATTGGACATGGATATTGGGGTGGTTTTGTTACTTTTACTTCTTTAAGAATTTAAGAGTTGAACTTACAGACTTAGTTATTATATTAAAATACTTTGGTACTTCTAATAGCATTTTTAATTTGATCATGTATTCCATTAATTGCAACTTTTTAATAATCACTAATCAGTGCCTGTTGTGATAATGTACGTATATCTGTAAGCCCTCTGAAATCCTGTTTTTGAAAGAATAAAGAGTACCAAAAACCCTTCAATTAAATAAGGTAAACACACTAATAAGTGTTTTCAATAGCTATTACTGAAGGGTTTTTTTCATTTTAATTTTCAAAGAGTCTTATATGCTGTGTAATCAAATGGATCAAGTTTTCCTCCATGATACCTCCATTCTTTTTTAAGCTTAGAGAGCATTACAGTAAATGCGACCCTAAATGCGTAGTGTACATAGATAAAGAGATGAGGAAATGGGGACTGGGACTGAGATTTTCCCATTCTCTACTGCCTTTCTGCTTGTGACAACGTATTATGAGACTCTTAGGCTCTACTCTATGTAAATGAACACTGCTTTATGACACTGTAATTTGGCAGTTATAAAAACTTTTACCACAAATAATGGAAAACTCAACCATTATTAGTCTAAACAAATATATTTTTTTCCTCCACCTAAAATAAGTGTAAAGGTGGATGTTCGACAGAATTGTAGAATTTCTTGCCTTTCCCCTATGCTGCAAGGTGGTTGCCACCTTCCTAAGTATGAAACCTATACTCCAGAAAGCAATAAGCTAAGAGATACAGTAGCACCGGGTGGACCTCCACTCTAATCTCAGTGGATGGAATTCTGTTGCATGACTACCTTAAGCTAAAATGGGGATGCCAATGAGTGTTGAAATTTATTTAATATTTCTATATAAAGCCACTTTCTAAATTTTAAGCTAATTATTTCTTCTCAATCAGATTATAAACTTACTTAAGGTGGGTTCTATTCCATTTTTTTTCCTTACAGGAAATCAAAGCAGAATATATAACATTAATATTTTTAAAATATCTATTTAAATTTCAGGATAAAAATAAGTACATTATTGTTTCTTATTAAGTATACATTCGTGTGGGCAGACATAACCTTTTTATAAAATCTGATGTAGCAGCCTTAGCAATCTGCATTCTAGTCACAAAAGTATTTCCCTAAATATTTTACTCAATAGATGAGAATGGAGGTATGCCCAGGTCCCAAACCAAGCTAAATATTTTAGAACTGTGTTGTAAATTAGAACCCTGGTTCTATTAGTTTCTATTACTGAGTAACAAATTATACAATTTAGTAGCTTAAAACAACACAAACTTATTATCTCAGTTTCGGTGGGCCTGGAGTCTGGGTATGGAATAACTGACTCCTCTGCTCAGGATCTCACCAAGCTGAAACCAAGGTGTTGCCTGGGGCTACAGTCTCACCTGAGGTACAAAGAGCCCTTCCCAATTTATTGTTTGTTGGCAGAGTTCCGTTTCTTGCGGTTATGAGACTAAGGTCCCAATTTTTTGGTTATTGTTAGCCAAAACATGGCCATCTCTTTTGGCAGTTCACAGTACACCTGCTGGCTTCTGCAAGGCCAGAAAGAGCAGATCTCTACTGCATTGAATCGCTCTAATTTGGAATCCCTCAGTGGCTTCTAGTCTCTTTAAAGGGCTCACCTGATTAAGTCAGGCTCACTCAGGGCAGTCTCCCTTTTGATTAATGTACTATCAAGCCATTAAGGGCCTTAATTACTTCTGCAGAATCCCTTAATATTTGCCATATAGCATAACTTAATCACAGGAGTGGCGTCCTGTCGTAGAGTATTCAGTCTTACCCACACCAAAGGGGAGTGAGATATATGGCACATGTACACTAAAGGGCTGTAATTATAATCGTGGGGCCCCTCTTAGGATTCAGTTTGAACCACACTGTTCAAACTTTAGTGTTATTTTTAATATTTTCAAGAACTAGTCATGAAGCATAGAATCATAAGAAGCATAAAAAGTAAAAAACAAAAACCAAAAAAACAAACCAAAAACAAAATCAAAAACACCCAGCAAGCATATCTGCCTCCCAGTTAATTGAAGGTTTATTTGGCCGTGTAATGTTTTTAATGTACGTATGGTAGGATCAACTGTTAAAACCAGGCAGACTCCCTTGTCAGTGTTCTTAACCACTATACACCACCCCCCACTCCATGACATGTAAAACTTAGTATGGTTCCTGTCTCATAGAAATTTCTAAGTAAATGTTTCCTCAGATTGTCTATTTACTGATGGATTAAAATGTGTTTTCTTTTTGGCACTACTGCATGGTTTTGAAGGTTGAATGACTAGCATTTTGTTAATGGAATGATTGAGTATAAGCTGTGCTGTGTCATTGAAAGTGGGCTTTGCAGAGAACCGCCGAATGGTTTGACTTCTTGTCCTTCAAAGAGTGTCAAGAGAAATTGAACTGATTGCAGATTGACTAGGATTGAAACAATTTTATGGGGAAAAAATGACTTTATTCAGAGAATTCTTATGAATCATTTCTTTGTATCATTTTTAGGGCATTGTACTGTTGTAGCAATCACATTTATTCTCAGGAATCTCCTCCGCTCTTATGAGCTTTCATTATCTGACACTCATTTCATCAGTTAAAATGAGGGAGAAGCACAAAATTGGGTTATTGTTTGGGGAAAAAAAAATCTAACTGGTGATTTGATGATATCTATGTTCTCAAAAGCACCTATACAAAAAGAAAAAGAAACAGCTTATTATTTGTAGTGGAGAAAGTCATAACCTTGGAGTTCATTCTAATTCTACCCCAACTAACCCTGAGAAATTAGACAAATCTGACCTTTTGAGAAAATTGGAGAAAAAAATTATCTCTAAACCTCATTATATTACTAATGTCTTGGTAATACCATGTGAAATATATTAAAGGATAATCTCTAAATTTAATTAAATGCATGGAATGTATTAATATTAAAATTTTGATGTAAATTTTATGTTGATTTTTAGATACATTGGATTTTTGTTGTGTTTTAGATGCACAAATGTGATAAAAATTATGTTTCCATTCTTTAATTTGATGAGATTTAGGTAAAAGAACTGTATTTGTAGCATATCAGTAGAATATAATGGGTAAAGTCAAAGCACAGGATTAGAGAAAAATGGAAGTTTATCCAATTAAAATTTTCTTCTCAGTAGATTTTTACCTCATTAGTTCTTTTATATATCGATTGAAAGACCTATAAAAGGGAAAGCAAAGTAGTTTAGACTGAATTCAGATTGCGTATAGAATAAATAAGGTATCCTACATTTGTGGATTATCTACTTCTTCAATGCCACAAATTCTTCTATTTTACTTAAATTTTGAAACCAAACTAAAATTGTTTTTTAGATATCGATTTGGACATTCCATAAAAATCTTTTGCTTTCTGCAACTAAATTGTTAAATTTTACATTTTGTATGTAATTTTGTTTCAAATTTCAATAATTATACCATTCCAAATTGCAAAAACAAACACTTGTTGATTTATATATTTAATTCCAGGACTCTACATAAAATAAATACCTCCCATAGTATTTCTCTCTTGGTGATAGAAAACTTTTCTTGCTCTTACTTATATATCAGTTAGAAATATGATATTCAGAAGAAGTTCAGTTTAAGATTTGTTTTTCCTCTTAATTTCTTCATTATTTTGAATTGTGGAGCAACTGAGATGCATATGATGGACAGAGAGGTAGGGATATTCTTAAACTTCAAATTAAAACTTTCAGAGTTGCTTACTTTGACCTTCTTGTGGTATACTTCTTTTTTCAACTATGATTTCATCTGACATTTTAACACTTTAATGTTCTTTGTCAAACCCTTTGTAAACCTATGGTGATATCTATCAGATGACTTGAGTTAGAAACCTTTTATTCTATTCCTACTACAGCCTCTGACTCTTTGAATAACCTCAAAAAATTAAAATTCTTCCTACTATCTCTAATGGTAAAACACACACACACCTCACTCAGAGGGATATTCTGAAGCTTGATTATAATTATGATTCATAATAAAGTCCACTGAGATATTTCAAGAAAAGTCACTGTACACAAAATATTATTATAAAATTCTCTAGAGTCTTCATTTGTAGGTTATTATTTACAGACTTCATCAGAATTATATTTCAGTTGGGCCTGTAGGGTCTCTGATGTTTTTCTGTCAACTAAAATTTTTATTCTCCATAATAAATGTTTACTAAGCCGTGGCTTCCTTGAAGGAAAAAAAAAATGGATCGATTCAAAATTGTTAAGTAACATACGTGAATTTTAAATTACCTTCCTTTACAATCGGGTTGGGGTGAGTTTAAATTTAAAGTATTAAGATATCTGAGAATGCATAAATTATCTCATTCAAACCACCATACTTTTACATTTTGATGGGGTATTTTAAAAACTCCCTCCAAGTTGCTCAGCTGTATTTTTTCCTATTTCTAGTTGTGCAGTTTGGATTATAGAGTCTAGTCTAGTATCTAAGCACCTGGCTTCTAGCGTCAGATTGTCTGGAGCCAGATCTTTGCTTTATCACATGTAAGCTGTGTGACTTTCCGCAGCTATAAAACAGTCCATATTTCAACATCCCCATTTATTAAGTGGAGATACTAATAGATTGGGGTGTTACATAGGTGAGATAACACATATTAACGTTTGGCACAAAATATGTACACGAGAAATGTTAGCCTTTCCTATAGGGCTGGCCATGGCTTTATTCCTACATGCCAGTGGTCTTTCTTGATTAAAATTAGAGTTTGCTGCAGAAGGGTGAGAATTTTCATTCAGGTTTCCTCTATGTTCATGATGTGGTTTGTTTGCCGTCATAATTTTTGCTCCGTTCATGTTTAAACTTCTTCCTTAGAGTCTTCATTCATTCTGTGATCTCAACTTTCATATTTATGACAATAAATTATACTATTAAATCTGAAAGTGTCATCTAGACATTTGTTAATAAATAACAAGTATAAAATAATTAGTATTTATTGAGCATGTGTTATGTGCAAGGAATATTTCCAAGTACTTTATGTTAATTATTTTGTTTAATTCTCAAAATAACAATGTTAGTTAGGTATTATTATCATTAGTCTCATTCATAAATGAGAAAAGAAGGCTCATCGAGATTGGCCAAGACCACTTAGGTCTTACGGAACTGAGCAGAATTTTCTGTGTTATTATCTAACTATGAAGCCCATACTCAGAACCTCTACATTCTACCTTCTTATATTTCGATTGACTATCCCTCTATCATTTCAAAATATACAAACTCACTTTTTTTCTTCCCAAACTGACCTCTTTCTAACATGTATATTTCAAATATTACTGTAATTACTCCTACTTAGAATTCATGATTCTCTCCTATAACTTTTTCTCTCTCATTTGGCACCAATTCCTTCTGTTCTCCCTTGGTAGTATTTCCAGCTTAAAAATAAGTTCCCATAGTTACCCACTAATCTCCATCCCTGCGTGATTGTCACTGCCCACTACCCTGGACAAGCCTTCTTAATACACATCTGTATTACTCCCTTAAGCCCCCAGTTATCTCCCCCAACTTCAGCTCTTCCAGATTATACTTCAACTTGCCACTTACTAGCTATGTGACCTTGACAAGTTAATTTATCTTCCAGTGACTCAATTTTGAACTGTGAGTAATAATATCTATCTCCTAGAGTCGATCCAGACTTCAAAACCTAACATTGATGGATTTACATAAGTTGGCCTAACTATAATTTGGTCTAACCCATTATTCCCCAAACAATCTATTTTAGCAGGACTGGTTTGCTTTTTATTTTCTGAATCTTTCTAGTCAAGTCCTTGTAGTTCACTCAACCTAGAATGTCTGTCTTTTCCCTTCTTAGTATCTTGTTTTTATGAGTGTTTTAAGTATGAGCTTGGACTCCACTTTATCAAGGTCATTAAGATTTCCTTTTTTTTTCTCCTCTAAAAAGCTGCAGTGTGATTCCGCCCCTGTGGTATCACTTATTTTGCCACTTAAATGGATATAAGGCTAATGAGTATTCCTTGTTTCACACTTCCTCATTTAAATTGCATCTTGCCTTTTATGCCTCACAGTACCTAGTTTAATGCTTCATATACAGAGGGCAGTTGGCATTTAGCACACACTTGTTGAATCATTTTGACTCTTAGGTCAATTTCCTGTTACCCAGTTTGTTCCCATTGGGTTTGTAATGGAACCCAATTGCATTTTTCTCCATAGCCACCATTCCTCCATTTTCTCATTGTGTTGTCATCATGAACTTTGGATGGGAAAATCTCATCTCCAGCTAACAAGAAAAGTTCTATTTTCAAAGACTAATTAAAATTAATTGCCCCCAGTGATTGGGTGAATCAATGAATCAGTGCATTGGGCTGAAGCTTCTCAGTGCATGGCAATCACCTGCATTTCCATAAGAGTAAACCCAGGTCTTTTGTGCATGATTTAGATCAGTGGTTTTCAAACTTGCATGAGAATCATCTGGCAGGTTTGTTAAAATACAGATTTCTGTGCCTCACCCCCAGAATTTCTGGGGTCATAGGTAGCACCCAGTTATTACTCTACTGGTTGGAAAAAGACAATACTTTGAGAACCACCACTGTGACCTTGTTACTCTTAAGTGTGGTCCATACAACAGCAGCTTTGGATCTGATCTGGGAGCTTGTTAGAAATGCAGGATTTTGAGCTTGAAGATATACTGAATCTAATTTTCAATTTAACAAAATTTCCACCCAGGTGATTCACATGCACATTAAATGTGAGAAAGATTGGTATGGAAAGACACTTATTCTCCCTTTGGCTGTTCAAGAAGCAAACCGGTTGGCATTGCCAATCATCCTGTGACCATAAGTGGAGCAAGCTTTAAAATGCACCCTATGACAAAGAAGGTAGACTGGAGATAAGGGAAACACTGGATTTTTATTTTTTATTTATTTATTTTTAAAGATTTTATTTATTTATGTGACAGAGAGACAGCCAGCGAGAGAGGGAACACAGCAGGGGAGTGNAGGGGAGTGGGAGAGGAAGAAGCAGGCTCCCAGCAGAGTAGCCCGCTGTGGGACTCCATCCCGGAACGCCGGGATCACACCCTGAGCCGAAGGCAGACGCTTAACGTCTTGCGCTACCCAGGCACCCCAACACTGGATTTTTAATGAAATTGTTAATCTGGGTTCACTGTTGTCCTCTAAGTATGAATTTTATATTTTTTTTGTTCTTGGACAAAAAATTTCCTTAATCATTAAGGCTATTTTGAATTAGAATTTCTATTTCTTACGTACTAACTATGCTAGTCTCTGGCAGGAAAAGTATACTGCCTTGGATTAGTAAAATATTACTACCATATTATTTTTAAAAATTGCAGATTTATTTTCCAATGAACTGGTATATTGACAGCACAGTATTTAGTAGCAATAATTCATGTTATTTTTTAAAAGTTAAAGTTGCAGGCACCTGGGTGGCTCAAATCAGTTAAGTGTCTGCCTTAGGCTCAGGTCATGATCCCGGAGTCCCTGCTCAGAGCGGGATGTCTACTTCTCCTTCTCTCTCCCCCTCTGTCCCTCCCCCTGCTTATGCTCTCTCTCTCTCACACAAACAAATAAAATCTTTTAAAAATAAATTAAAAAAATAAAAATTAAATTTGCAGTAAGGGTGGGGTACACATGAGGGTCATTTCCCTAGGCAATTGGGCAAGAGTTGAAGGAAATATAGGGAAGGAGAGGATTATAGGCAAAGAAGCTGCTTGACCTGAATGTCCCTAGTCTCAGATCATATGCACAATTGCACACATCACCTGAGAGAAAGAAAATGATAATAAAAATATTCATACCGATTCTTTGAGTACTTACCACCTGCCTTCGTGGTAAGTGTTCTTATGCTTCACTTCATTTAACTCTCTTTGCACCAGACAGTGTTGAAAACAACCCTCTGTGGTATAGACAATACTCCTGTTTTGTTTATCAGGAAACAGAAGTTGCGAGAGGTTAAGTAACTTGACTAAAGTGACACAACTAGTAGGGTGTAAGGCTGTATATCATATAAGCCTTCTCACTGCGTAGAGTAGGTTATTGTCCACAAAGTCAGAATGAAGGTAAGGAGGTGAAAAGATGTAACCTTGTTTCATGGGAGGTATTGTCTTAGGAGAGTGATAAAGTCAGTGTAAGGTAGTTAATTGAATGTACTTTTAGGTTTAAGGAATATTAATTGCAAACATATTTTTCTTTAGTTTTAAAGTAGATGAACTACACTAGCAAGGTATCTGATGACTTCACTTTTTCACACGCGAACAGTACCACTCCCCACAAATCTATGAATGGTCACAGCAATAAAACACTAGATAATAATGTTTAAGTAATATCTTATTTACCTATAAAACTTCATATGATTTAATGTTAAAATATGCAGTACTCAACTTGGACTCTGAATTAAAATAGATATTCTCTAATTGACATATAAAAAGTTATGGTAAAACTCAATATTTTAAGTATTTATGAACTTCTGTATGTGTTCAATTACTGTTGCATTAACAAAGAAAAAGAAATATTACCGTTCTTCAGCTGGCATTTGGAAGAAGAAATAAAAGCCATTCCTTAGAAAGAAAAACCATCATTCTCTAGAAAGATTTCTTTGTTGTAGTTATACTTCTCAGGGCAAAATCTTTCCTTAAGATCTACAGTAACTCTAATATTATTTGCAAAAAATGATTTTGTGTAAATTATATTTTATAACATCATCGATTTTACATATTTCCTTTTTAAGTGAGAAAATGTAACTTCAGGGAGAAAAGGAATTATAAAATAAATATTTACTTGATCTGAAATTAGTAGCTTATCCTTCATGGTAATTTGAGAACAAGGAATACAGCTTTCGGCACTAAATCTATTTCATATGGATACAGGGTATTCATGAGCACTTCTAAAATCTGGTGGCCTTCTCTATTAAAACGATTACAAAATAGATGTTTTTGCCTGTTTTCTGCCAGCCTTTGCCTGTCAGTAATCAATATTGTGATCAATGTCGTGGTTGGACGGCCCTCATTGTTCTTACTATGATTGCAAAATGCCATTCTGCAACAGCCATCAGGGAATTTGAAAAGAATAAAGATTTATTACCCAGGAGACCTGGAAATAATGTACCACACGTAAGACCACATGGGGAGTTTGCAGGAGGCAGGGAGAAAGAAAGTACAGGGGTCTGGGGATCTGTTTTTATTGAGGTCGAGGGTGAAGGCCTGGAGTTTCATAAGCTTCGTGTTTATTGGTGAATTTAAAATATAAGAGTGGGAATTTAAAGCTTTGGGAGGAGAAAAATAAGGGTCTAAATGGTCAGTCACGGAAATCAAGATTTATAAAACAAGGCAATCTCAGTGTCTGGAGGAGGCCTGGCTCTTTATCTAATAGCCACGTGGCTAGCAAAGTGCCTATTCCAGAAAGCCCTCTTTGAAGTGGATGCCTTGGCAATCAATGCTTAAGTAGGCACTTGCATGACAAGAAACAAACAAGCAAACAAACAAAAACACTGTCAGGGCTTACACTACACTGCAGAACATTTCAATATTATGTCAGGAAATAGTTAATACAGTAAAACAACAACAACAACCACAACAACAAAAAACTGTACTTGATTTAACTGGAAACTATTTGCAATGCAGTGTTTCCATTACTGTGAACAGAATGGTAATATGGCAAATCTTGCTCATACATTATGCAACAATCAGCAATGAATACAGCATTTTCAAACACTAAAAATAAATGTATGTCAATACTTAGTACTGATAGCTTTCACTACTTTTAGAATTTTTCTAGGTTTTAATTTTGAAATAATTTCAATATTACAGAAGATTTACGGAAATAATACAAATGATTCCTGTGTACTCTTCATGAAAACTCATTAATTCATCAGTCGCTAACTTTTTGAGAGAATGTGTGTATGTACGTATATAGGTATATATATATATATAATTAATATTATTATTTTCAGAAACATTTACATGTTAAGTTGTTGACATCAATTCCCTTTCCCACAAATGGTTTTGAATGCTGTTTCCAAGAATAAAGATATTCTCTAATACAATCACAGTATAAACTCAGGAAATGTAACATGACATATAAATTGAACTTTCATCATATCAGATCATCCTAATAATGTCTTTTATAGAAATATTATTTCCCTGGTCTAGGATGCAATCCAAGAGAGTGCGTTGCATCTAATTGTCATTTACTGTTTAGTCAGACGTGGCACTTGGCAATGTTACTTCAATTCTCTGAGTTTTAATTTGCAGCTATGTACCTTTAGAGAAAGTATCCAACTTTTCTAAACTCAACTTGTAAAGATGTGGTGAGAATTAAATGAGATATTACAATAAAAGTAAATTTTTGTCAAAAGTATCTGGCATATAGTTGGTGCTTCAAAAATTGCAGCTTAAAAAAAAGATAAATAGCGTATGTTTAAATAATAGTTACAAAATTCAGACTTCAACCTTAATGTAGTGAAAGGCAAACCACTTCCTTTTATCCTTTTCAGAATGCATTTCAATGGGCCCAAAGCAGAAAGGTCAAAGTCACTTTGAAAATGAAGTATGTTATATGAAGACACTCCATTTCGTTGAATGGTACAGTGCTTTATAGCACATGATTTAATTACGCATCTGACAATAGAAAGCAATAAAGTTGTACGGCTAGCGTGAAGAGAGTCAAGGTTTCAAGACAGACTTTTATGTTATGAAAGAACAGTCTTCATTGAAATACAGAGAGGGTTAGTTTTGGATAAGAAGTAATTGCCTGAGAATATTCCTATACGCAAAACATTACCTCATGTTTATGTTTAACTCAGCAATTACCTCAGAAAAGTAATGAGCAAAATAGCACTTTTACTGATAGAGACAGATCCCAGAATGCTTTNAAAAAGATAAATAGCGTATGTTTAAATAATAGTTACAAAATTCAGACTTCAACCTTAATGTAGTGAAAGGCAAACCACTTCCTTTTATCCTTTTCAGAATGCATTTCAATGGGCCCAAAGCAGAAAGGTCAAAGTCACTTTGAAAATGAAGTATGTTATATGAAGACACTCCATTTCGTTGAATGGTACAGTGCTTTATAGCACATGATTTAATTACGCATCTGACAATAGAAAGCAATAAAGTTGTACGGCTAGCGTGAAGAGAGTCAAGGTTTCAAGACAGACTTTTATGTTATGAAAGAACAGTCTTCATTGAAATACAGAAAGAGGGTTAGTTTTGGATAAGAAGTAATTGCCTGAGAATATTCCTATACGCAAAACATTACCTCATGTTTATGTTTAACTCAGCAATTACCTCAGAAAAGTAATGAGCAAAATAGCACTTTTACTGATAGAGACAGATCCCAGAATGCTTTACCCTTGAGGTTTTTGTCTTTTTGTCCTACTTCTTCCTATCCAATATCTGCCCAACCATAGGTATAACCAATTGCCAGTCCTCCCAGAAGCGCATAGTTCCTTGTGCAAGCCAGCTAGGGATCCCCTTCTTTGAAAACCATTACTGAGCCTATGATAATGTTATTTTATAATAAGAAATACATATTTGGTCTTTGACCTTATTCCTGGCACAGAGCTCCTAAAACCCTTGGAATTTCCTGTGATTGCAATGAAAAAGGTGTCTTGTTATGTAAATGAAGTGACTTTTGTTTTATTTATTTATTTCTTATTATTTATTTATTTTTTATTTTATTATGTTATCTTAGTCACCATACAGTACATCATTAATTTTTGATGTAGTGTTCCATGATTCGTTGTTTGCATATAACACCTAGCGTCCCATGTAATACGTGCTCTCCTTAATACTCATCACCAGGCTGACCCATCCCCCCACCCACTGCCCTCTGAAACCCTCAGTTTGTTTCCCAGAGTCCAGGAGTCCATAGTCTCTCATGGTTCATCTCCCCTCTGATTTCCCCCCCTTCGTTTTTCCCTTCCTTCTCCTAATGTCCTCCATGCTATTCCTTATGTTCCACATATAAGTGAAACCATATAATTGTCTTTCTCTGCTTGACTTATTTCACTTAGCATAATCCCCTCGAGGTCCATCCATGTCGATGCAAATGGTGGGTATTCATCTTTTCTGATGGCTGAGTAATATTCCATAGTATATATGGACCACATCTTCTTTATCCATTCATCTGTGGAAGGACATCTTGGCTCCTTCCACAGTTTGGCTATTGTGGACATTGCTGCTATGAACATGGGGTACATATGCCCCTTCTTTTCTGTACATCTGTACCTTTGGGGTAAATACCCAGTAGTGCAATTGCTGGATCATAGGGTAGCTCTACTTTTAACTTTTTGAGGAACCTCCACACTGTTTTCCAAAGTGGCTGTACCAATTTGCATTCCCACCAACAGTGTAAGAGGGATCCCCTTTCTCCACATCCTCTCCAACATTTGTTTTTTTCTTGCCTTGTCAATTTTTGCCATTCTAACTGGTGTAAGGTGGTATCTCAATGTGGTTTTGATTTGAATTTCCCTGATGGCTAATGATGTTGAACATTTTTTCATGTGTCTGTTAGCCATTCATATATAATGAAGTGACTTTTGGAAAGCACTTAGGTAACTTATGGATGGAGGCTTGCTGCCAGAGGAAACTACCAGAGGACTAGAGGGTTGGAACATTCAGTAATTGCCCTGCGACCACCACCACCAAACCTCTTGGGTGGGGAGAGGGCTATAGGTTGAATCAATTGCCAATGACCAGTGATTTAATCAATCATGTCTATGTAATGAAACCTCAATAAAAACCTAAAAAGTCAGTGTTCAGAGAGCTTCTGGGTTGGTGAAAACATGGAGTGGTGGTAGAATGGCACACTCTGAGAGAGCACGGAAGCTCCATGCGCCTTTCCACATTCCTTGCCCTATGCATCTCTTCCATCTGGCTGTTCCTAGATTGTATTCTTTTATTATAAAATGGTAATATAGTAAGTAAAATGTTTCTCTGACTTCTGAGAACTGCGCTAGCAAATTAATTGAGTCCAAAGGAAGGCTGTGAGAATCTCTGATTTATAAGTCGTTCAGAAGTACTTCTGGGCTTGTTACTGCATCTAAAGTGGGGGAGCGGGGAGTCTAATGGTATTGGGGGCTTTTCCTGTGGAATTTGATGCAATGTCCCTGTAGACAGTGTTGGAATTGAGTTGAATTCTCAGATACTTTCCTGTTTCCTTGAGAATTTCTTGGGAAACCCTCCCCCACCACACACATGCAAATTGTGTCCAGGAACTCAAGAGTTCTGAAGAGTGGTTTTGGCCTTTGACCACAGTTTGTCTCACTATACTGTTTTATTAGGTCATATGTTTAAGACTTTTCTCCACAGTCAGATTATTTTTTGTAGAAATTGCCTGGTTCTTATATTTCTTTTGTGTAACTCCACCATGCTCATTTCCATCAAAAGCACTTAAGGGTGCTTAAAGAGTATATGTGGAATTAGTATTTTTAATCTATCTTTAGGTTTCCAGTTTCATCATCTCTCTGGGGTGTAAAGTCCCCTTTTTTTGTCTCTACTTGCCTGATACTGAATTAAACTGTGGCTAAATCTGACTTTGTTAGTCCGTTAATGACTTGCTATCTTCAATTATTTTGAGATAGGACTTTATCCACTCATCAAAGTGCAAGGAGTAGAAAAAGGAGCAGAGGGCTAGGGAGACCTATCTTTGTTGGGTTAAGGTTCTACTCTCACTCTGGAGAAGACTTGTCCTGTGTGTTTTTTCCGCTCTCTTCTCCTCATGCAGTATTACCTTCCCCTCCTCACCTTTAGGCTCAAGCTGTGGTACTTGTCATTTCTGGTCTTCCTTTCTTACATCCATCTGCAAATCTTCCCCAAAGCCTTTAAATACTTTCCCAAACTTGCCCTCATTTTTTAATTTTTTAGACACCACAATGACTAATTTTTCTACTTTATCAAGCTTTAAATATGCAGATATATTCATACTTTAGAAAATTCCTATTTCTAATTTTCAAAGGATAACCTATGGCCTTAAGACTTCAGCAAAAAATGTTATTAATAAAATGAATAGATAAATCACAGACTGGGAGAAAATACTTGTAAACATGTATCTGACCATGAGCCCATGTCCATGTTGGGGAAGAAGAACTTCGTCTGCCCTTCAAGGTCCTAGCTGGACTAAAAATCAAACAGGCATGAGAGAGATTAACAGGAGAAAATCAGATTTAAGAGTGTGCTTATGGGGAATCGACACAGCCGAGGAAATCCCAAAGGTAGACATCATGATGCTTATATGAGCTCAGAAGAGGGGTTGGGTCTGAGAATACAAAGGGAGAAAGACCATTAGGAAGAAGGGGAAAGCAGTGTTTGGATAACAAAGGTTGCCTTATTATGCAGACAAGTTTCTTGGGTAAAGAGGAGTCTCTGTTAGTAGCTCTCTTCTTGATACAAGCAGGCAGTTGAGAGGGAGATAAAGAACTTCTATAAAAAAACCTTGTAAAAAGGCAATTATTTGAATAGAATCTTCTAAAGGAAATTTTTTTAATGTTTAATAATCACATGAGAAGTTTTTAATGGGGAAATGCAGATAAAAGTACAACGAGATATTGTTAAGCACTCATTTTTGAGTAAAATTGAAAATACTGACAATACGAAATATTGGCAAGGATGTGGAGTAAATCTAATTCTCATGTTGCTGGTGGAAGCATAAAATTGTCAAACCATTTTGGAAAATAGTTTGGCAGTTTCTTATAAAATGAATCACATAAATACCCTATTATCTAATTATTTCACTCCTTGGCATTTACCCAAGAATAGTGAAAATAGACAACATAGAAAAATTATACATGGCTATGTATATCAGCTGTACTTGTGATAGCTCAATACTGTAAGTAACCCAATCTCCATCAACAGACGAGTAGAAGCATTGTGGTATATGCGGTAAATATGTAGTAATAATTTACATTTTTCTGTGTAATCACTAGCCCATTCCCCTGGCTAGTTCTGGGGATATTTGAGAAAATGGATAAATTTTTTTAAAAAAGATTTTATTTACTTGAGAGAGTGAGTGAGAGAGAGAGAGAGCACAGGAGCAGGGGCAGAGGGAGTGGGAGTGGGAGAAGCAGGATACCCGCCGAGCATGGAGCCCCACACCTGGCTTGATCCCAGGACTCGGCATTATGACCTGAGCCAAAGGCAGCCACAAGACATTTAACCCACTGAGCCACCCAGGCACCCCAAGAAAATGGATAAATTTTAAAAACATGTTGAGTAAAGAAATGATTCAATTTATATAAAATTCAAAATAGGCAAAATTAACGTATGGTGATAGAAATCAGATTAGTGGCTGCTTCCATGGGCAGAGTTTGATTGGAGAGTGAAATTGTTTCTGCATTGTTAGAAATGACCTACGTATTGATTGGAATATTGGTGGGGCGCCTGGTGGCTCAGTCATTAAGCGTCTGCCTTTGGCTCAGGGCGTGATCCCAGGGTCCTGGGATTGAGCCTTGCATCAGGCTCCTCTGCTGGGAGCCTGCTTCTTCCTCTCCCATTCCCCCTGCTTGTGTTCCCTCTCTCGCTGGCTCTCTCTCTTTCTGTCAAATAAATAAATAAATAAATAAATAAATGAATAAATCTTTTTTAAAAAAAGGAATATTGGTTATATAAGTACAGGCATTTGTCAAACTCATACAACTGTATACTTCAGATCTGTACATCTTGCAGTATTCAAATTAATCTAAATAAAAAAATAACTGATACTCAAATACATTTTCCCATAGTTGTTGTCCCTAAGGTTCAATATGTACATTAAAATAAGCTTGAGATTCATAGAAAACATATTTTGGGACATTTAAGGGTATCCAAACATATCTTAAAGAAAAGTGATTTAATGAAGATTTTAGAAAAAAAGATTCCTCTGGTTTTCTCTACTTTCTGTCTTCCAACATGACACTTTATGGTGGAGAACTGGATCAGCTGGAGAAAACATTATAAGAATAGATAAGACAAGTAAGTGTTCTGTTAAAACCTCTACCCCATCTTGTAAGATCTCTTTGTATATTTTCCTGGTGACCTCTCGGAATATACCTGAAATCAATACCTATCTCTCTCTATCTCTCTATCTACCCCCCCCAAAATGTAGATTTTCTTCAGCTTTGTTCTCCATATTTTGTCTTTTATTTACTATAAATACTTGGCCTCTTAACTTCTTTGAATTAGTTTTACCTTCCCACTTGTTCTTCATTAATTAGTTAAATAAATCTTTAACATATGGCTGCTGCATATCTGTATGAGAATCTTGTTTTTAAGGATTTCAAATTATAATCTGACAGCAGTAGGAGGGAGAGTATCACTAGCCAGGGGAATGGGATTCTTGGGATCTTATCATTCGAAGGCCATAAGACAAAATGTATCTTTACCCTTTTTTTTTAAGATTTTTTAAAAATTTATTTATTCGACAGAGATAGAGACAGCCAGCGAGAGAGGGAACACAAGCGGAGGGAGTGGGAGGGGAAGAAGCAGGCTCATGGTGGAGGAGCCCAATGTGGGGCTCTATCCCATAACGCCGGGATCACGCCCTGAGCCGAAGGCAGACGCTTAACCGCTGTGCCACCCAGGCACCCCATATCTTTACCCTTTGAGGGAAAAGATATGTTAAGAGAGTGCCAGTGGGGTTAGGGTGGAATTCTGGGCCTTCCTTAGAAGAACTGGGCAGTTTGGAATCAGAAAGGCTCAGACATTAGGGAAAATTAAACTTTCTCTAGAATCTGCATTTCCTAATCTGGTGAACCTCTGGGCAAAGTATCCTGTATATAACAAACCTATGTAGTTTTTAGTTATCCAAACTAATTAATTCTCTTTATTCTTTAACACAATTTGAACTTTTGGTTTCTCACAAACAAAGTCAACCTATATCTTACAAAATCATGTTCAATCTTCAATTGCCTTTGGAAACAGGCACTTTCTGGACAAGTACTGTCATTTCTGGGCATAGATATACTGTGATGACAGATATAACTTCCATGTGAAGATCTTATTTAGTTACTCTACAGTTAAATAATTTATTTTGCTTTGTACATAAATTTAGAAGATTCCATGTCATTTTTAGTACTTATCTCATTATTTTTGGTAATACAGTCTAAGTAACATAGCAAGTGAGAAAACAAACCCTATTGCTTCTAAAAAATCTTCATTATCACTGTCCCTAAGTTTATTGATGTGTGTGAACTGTTCATTGAAGTAACGTTAAAAATGAGTAATATGGCCATATTACAGTTCATCAAATATTTTTGAAGGAAAAGTAGTATTATGTGGAGAAAATTATGTAAGAAATAGGAGAAGAATGGAAATAATATTTTATTCAAATAATTATAAATGGAGAGCTAAAACAAGTAAAAGTCCACTTTAATACTAAAATAATTTAAGATTTTTAAGTGAATAAATTAATGGCTAGGAGGAACACTAAGTTGGAATTTGAACATTCAAAGGGAAAATGGGAGCCTGATGTTATAAGGTTCCTTACCTGTATGTGAAGTGGTATGATATTATATGAAGGTAGACTGTGATTGGCTACAAATATATTTTGTATACATTATAGGAGTAACTTCAATCTTGGCAGTATTAATATTTTGAGCTGGAAAATTCTTTGTTGTTGGGGGCTGACCTACACATTGTAGGAAGTTTTTACAACATCTCTGGTTGGCCTATACCCATTTACTAGATTCCAGTAGCATCTCCTTCAGTTGTGAAACTAAAAATGTCTTCAGGCATCACTGAATGTCCCTTGGGGTAGAAATTACCCTCAACTGAAATAAATTGCCTTAGACAACTAAGGAAAACAAGAGAGAAGTATAACAGTAAAGCAATAGAAGTGATAAAATTAAATCTTTAACAAAATACCTAGCTAACCCAAGAGTATATTATGCTAAGTGAAATAAGTCAGTCAGAGAAAGACAAATACCATATGATCTCACTCACATGTGAAATTTAAGAAAGAAAGTGGATGAACATATGGGAAGAGGGGAAAGAAAAAAAGGAGAGAGGGAAACAAGCCATAAGGGACTGTTATTGATAGAGAACAAACTGAGGGTTGATGGAGGGAGGGAGGTGGCGGATGGCTAGATGGGTGATGGATATTAAGGAGGGCACTTACGATGAGCCCGGTGACTCGTATATAAGTGACGAATCACTGAATTCTACTCCAGAAACTAATATTGCAATGTATGTTAACTACCTAAAATTTAAATTGAAAAAAATAATAACCAACTAATCCAAAAGAAGGCAGGAAAAGAGAATAATACACTAGTGCAGATGGATCAAATAGAAAAGAAAAAGCAAGATAATAAATTCTATCATACTGATTAATTATGTTAAATACAAAGTATGTATAAAGTTCAATTAAAAAGCTAAGCATCTAAGATGGGATTGAGGAAAAAGACCCAACTGTGCTATCTATAGGAAACCATTTTCAGTATAAGGTTAAAAAAATTAAAAGGCTAGAAATGTTACATAATATAAACACTATTCGAAAGAAAACAGGAGTAGATATATTATTAGCCAAAGAAGACTTCAGTTGAAATACATGTACAAAATTTGATAGAACTTAAACACAGAGATGGACAAATCCAAAATTATAGCTGAAAATTTCAACATTACTCTCTCAACAATTGACAGAGCAAATAAATAGCAAAACAGGAAGTATATAGAAGATTTGAATGATACTGTTACCAACAACCTGTTTGCATTTATGAAATCCTACGACCAATGAGAGAATACACATTTATTCAACTCTCATTATGTTTCTGCACCTTCTAGGCTATGATTATTCTTGGGCTCAGCAGGTGTCCATGGCTGGAGACAGCTGAGTCAGAAGTAGGAAAGTTGTGAAGGATGGCATGTCCCTTAGGGGAAACACTTGTCAGTGTCAGTGTGATGTGGCATGGAACTGTCCACAGACCCACAGCTAAGATCATAGGTGGGCCGAGGGGAAATGACACAGCAAACCAGAGATGTCTCCTAAAGTATGAACTATCTTGTACCTGTTGTTCAGCTGAAAACTTCTGTATGATTCTCAGGAGGTCACAATGTACATCCTTTTTGGGGGAACCCAAACTGAAACACTATCTCCTCAGACTTCAGGGCCACATTATGACTTTCATGAGCCAAAACCACTTTGGCCTTCATGGGCCTTTCCTCCATAAAAAAGTGTTAAAAATTATATTTTACAACTGCATTGGTATAAAGACAAAATAATATTATATATTACAAGATTTTCATTGACCTAAAAGTTCAGTATTTTTCTCCTGATTTTAAAAGGTGTTAAACATCGGGTGGGCCTCTAAAAATACTGTGGGTCTTGTAGACTGACACTTGCCTCTGGTGGATAACTTGGCCCTGGCTAACTCAAGCACATAGTGGGACTGGTGGCAGGGGAAACATGATAGGAAATTGCCGTCTCTTAGTAGTACCCAAGGAATTCTTTTAAATTTCAAATCTCTTTTACATGCTAAGTCTATGGAGGGTTTTGTAATGGTTCTGTTTTGATTTATGACATTTGATTTTCTCTTAGATTTTATTTATATATATCCAAAAATTATTTACTAATTTGCCATTCCAGAATAGACAAAGTAGTGGTAAAAAGGGGGGAAAAAATGTATCTTTATCATTACTCCAGTACAATTTGCTTCTTGTCTTGAACAAGTTAACTATGCAAAGATTATTAAATGTCACACGGAAACCAAATAAATGTTTTGAAGGATATACCTGAAATATACTTCCTCAGTTGCTAACTATGGAAAGATCTTGAATACACATTACATTGCATTATTATGAAATAAGTATTTATCAAATGTTTAAAAATAGGTGGACTGCCTTTCATAAGCAAAATGTTACATAAAATAAAAACAACACAAAATAAATCGAATAAAAGTTTTATATATAAGCTAAGAACATTACGGCCAGCTAGAGCAAACTCCTTATACTTCTTTTAGGTACTTAGATCTACATTTATCCTCACATCCTCTCTTATAATCTTAGTAAAGTTGTTACCCACAACCTATGTTTGATCTGATTCCCTTCAAAATTTTCAGGGTCATGGATCAATTTTTATCATTCCCACTTTATTTTCAATATTTCTACAACCCTGATTTCTTTCTTCTAAACTAAAACATATTCAAGTTTTTCCTGTTAAAATAAAAACAAATATAAAAGGAAGAAGAAAACTCTCAATCAACTCTCAGTTTCTGGATGTCCTTTTATGTTCCTCTTTAGAGGCAGATCTCAAATGTAGGTCTCATGTACTTGTCTTAATTGTATCATCTTTTATTCATTCTTGTCAGTTTATCGGGCTTCTGGGCCCATCAAAGTGGCTCCAGCAAAGATACTAACTGCTAAATCTCTGTATGTTTGGTGTCCTGTGTCATTTGACTTTCCTACAACATTTGACACCATCAACCACTTCCTTCTTTACTAAATTAACTTTGATTTTGCCACACTGTGGAGAGCTGTTTTTATATTGCTTACTAGAGAGTCATTATCTTTCTTTTAACCTGACACTCCTTCCTCATTTCCTAACTCCAAGATTATAAATACCATTCAGTCACTCAAGGAAAATAAACACATGAAACCCAACCAACCAAACAAAACAACTTGGGTACATTAGATTCCTCCCAAGAATCCTACTCCTGGGGTGTCTGGGTGGCTCAGTCGGATAAGCATCTGACTCTTGATTTCAGATCTCAGGGTTGTGAAATCGGCCTGCGGCTCCACTCTCAGCAGGGAGTCTGCTTCTCTCCCCTCCCTCCGCTGCCCTAACGCTTGTGCATTCTCTCTCTCTCTAAAAAATAAGTAAATAAATCTTTTCAAAAAATTCTACTCTTATTTCCTTTGGCCACCAAATTCTGCATTTTCTATTTCCTTGACATCTCTGATTTCCATCTTTCTCTCTTCATCTGCACAGGTTTTTATAAATTCAGATCTTTCGTCTGGATCAGTTCATTAGAACCTTACTCTAATCCAGTCTTCCCTGTGCAGCTGCCAGAGGTAGCTGGTTGTACCGTTCTCCAGCTTAAGATGCTTCGATGCCTTGTGATTCCTTACAGCTCGAGGGGACACACGTTAGTATACCAGACCCAGTCTTTTATAAACATTTATTTATTATTTTAGAGAGAGGGGGAGGGCCAGAGGGGGAGGGAGAGAGAGAATCTCAAGCAGACTCCCTGCTGGATCCCCAATACTAGGCTCAATCTCATGACCCTGAGATCATGACCTGAGCCAAAACCAAGAGTTGGACGCTTAACCGACAGAGCCACCCAGGTGCCCCAGACGTACCCACTCTTTTCTAATTAGCGTCCTTCCTACTTCTTCAATGTTGTATCCATCTAGTGATACATCCCACTTGCTCCTTATACCCTTTTCTTCAATGCAGAGAGTCACAGTCTCTGCTCCTGACACTGGAAATTGCCACACACAGCAAGACTACATCAGACTTTGATTTTGTTCAAGCTTCTCTGTATGCTTATGTTACCACATTCCACCTTCCAGCTGGTGAATACCTATCCAGCTTTCAAGTTTTAACTTTTATTTTATTTTTTTTTAAGATTTTATTTATTTATTCGACAGAGAGATAGAGACAGCCAGTGAGAGAGGGAACACAAGCAGGGAGAGTGGGAGAGGAAAAAGCAGGCTCACAGTGGAAGAGCCTGATGTGGGGCTCGATCCCATAACGCCGGGATCACACCCTGAGCCGAAGGCAGACGCTTAACCGCTGTGCCACCCAGGCGCCCCTCAGGTTTTAACTTTTATTTGAAATCTCTATCCAGCGGGTAGAATTATGTTCATCTTCCTTTTGCCACCACTACAGCTTATTAATATATCTATTTCATCATCTGTAATACTTTGTTAAACCTATTATATGTATATTTGTGATGATCTTTCTCTATTTCATGACCACGTCTTCTTCCTTATATTTTTATCTCCAGTGCCTAACACTGCAACTATTTGAAACACAATTGATACAAGTTGAATACACACAGAAAGAACAGTATGGTCATGGTAAAAGAAACAAAAGAATTCTACATTTCAAGAAAGAGAAATTCTCTTATATCAATCTTTTCTGTTTCATAATATTGAAAAATGTATCATAACTCCAAAAGAAACTGAGAATAGCAAATTACCTAAAAAAGGAAGCGCATACTAAAGTGGACAGTCTGATTCAGAGAAAACATCTGTTAAGAAACACACACACACACACACACACACACACAAATATAATAGATATCTAAAGTGTAGCCAGTAAACAGAATAAAGAGGGATACAATAAGAAGGCTTAAAACACTAACAAAACCGTGCTGTTATAGAAATGAATGAGCAAATAGTTCTGAGTAATGAGGGTGGGGAAGATGTACAGTTAATCCTATTATATAGTGAAATTGACTTCAAGCTGTAAATGTTGACGATTTTGTCATCAGCTTAATATAACCTCTAAGTCACATGCTGAGAATCTTTCTCTATGGTTTGAAACAGATGGCATCACTTCTGCCCAGCTACATGTCTGAGTCAGTGTCACACTTTACAGATCAAATGTAGCAGTTCATATTTTCAAGAGACCATGAGAAAATTTGACCTGTCCCTTTTTGGTCAAATCCTGCTTAATCACATATAACTTAAAATGCTGAGGGACAAGTTGGGAGAATTTTCTTTTTGCCAACAACTGATGATGCTGTAAAATGACTAAGGTCATTGTAATTTTGATGATCTTAAAAATATGACTTGAGATTAACCTTGTAAACATTATTACGTTTGTTACATACTGTTGAATTTATGCAATAATTATTTTTAAAAACTTGCAAATTTAGACTAAGTTATGTAGATAAAAGTTAAGGTGTGAAGTCAATATTAGAATATTTTTAAAAGAATTGCAATTTTTTAATGTTTTGCTTATATATAAGTTAGGGTAGGAGTCAATAAGGTATTTCCAGTAAATATCAGGATTTCCCTAATGAGTAGATTAAATCAATTATTTATAATCATGGTGTTATTTTATTCATAATTCTAAAATAATCATATTATAAGCAGTCAACATTTTTCTCTTGTTCCCATCTCTACCTTGCTGACTGTGCAATCTGATATGCAATGGTGACCTACCAAGTGAACAATTTCATTTTTCCAGTAGGGATGGTATTAACAAAGGGGTGAAAAGAAGAAAGCATACAGTGCCCGACACAATCTTACATACACACAGTAGATGCTTAACAAATGTTTGCTTCTTAATCTACATATGGAAAAGTACACAATTAATAAACTCTATAAATTAGCCCAAACTAAAGCCATCCAGTAGCCATAATTCAGATCAATAATTATTACACCGTCAACAACTTAGAAACTTCCCTAGAACCCCCTACACCTACCACCCCCTTTTCTACCAAAAGGTAAACGCTATTCTAATTTTTAACACCATAGTTTATTCTGTTTTATAATCATAACACCTCACACATGGAAGATAATAAATATTTATTCTAAAACCATAATTTAGATTACCTATTTTTAAACTTCATATAAATGCAATTGTGTAGTGTGTATGTTTGTGTAATTCATCCATGTTTGATGGCAGCAGTCCAGGTCTGCTATTTTTTTAGAACAGTTTTAGAACTGTTTTTTGTTCACAGCAGAATTGGAGTCAGGTACAGAGATTTCCCATATATCCCCTGTCCCCACACATCAATAGCCTCCCCTGTTATCAGTCTCCCCCACGAGTGGTGAACTACGTCAGCACATCACTAACATCCAAAGTGCAGCTTACACTGGGGGTCATTATTGATGTCATACACTTTGTGGATTTAAAGAAATATATAATGACATGCATCCATCATTATAGTGTCATATAGGATATTTCCACTGCTCTAAAAATCCTCTATGTTCCACCTAATCATCCCCTGCCCCAAACCCTGGAAACCACCAATTTTTATACTGTGTCTATAATTTTGCCTTTTCTTTGAATGGATTGCCTTGAATCTCATACAGTTGAAATCACACACTATGCAATCTTTTCACATTGGCTTCTTTCACTTAGTAATATACATTTAAGGTTCTTCCATGACTTTTCATTGCTTGATAGCTCATTTCTTCTAAGTGTTGAATAATATTCCATTGTCTAAATATACCACAGTTTATCTGTTCACCTACTGAAGGATATCTTGGTTGCTTCCAAGTTTTAGTAATTATGAATAAAGCTGTTACAACCATTAATGTGCAGGAAACTATTTTTTAAAGAAGGATAATAGTAAACCCGATTCTACTTCTAATCTAATGATTCCTAATAATGAATCAAGTTCATGATTAATGATTATGGATATAATACAGAGGAAAGAGGAATCATTGGGTTAGAGGGTCACATAATGACATCATATGGTTTTAATTTTCAGTGATCTTTGTGCTAAGTAGTTATTAGTCATATGAACTAATATGGTGAATCAAAGATCAAGATATCTATTGATTGGTGTAAAATATTTTTCTAAGATATGACTCATTGCTTTACCTCAAGGGTCTAAGAGGACATTCAAATTAGGTCTTTATTTACAAAGTCTATTGTTTGTGGTACTAAATATCATAATGACAACTATAAGACAAGGGTCACATATTATCTTTAAGACAGAAAAATGTTTTGTAGCCTAGGGTAATAGTAAGATATTGTTTCATTTGAGAACAATGGCTACCAGCAGTGGTGTGTTTTTTTCGTATTAAGCTATAGATGCCTTATCTAATTATACAACAGCATTTTTGTTAAGTGCCAACCGATCTTTTATTGTAGCAAGTAAAAAGAAAATGAATTTTTAAGTTTCATGAATTCTCCTGTGATATTCTTTTGCAAACTTAAATAAATCATGTTTCTGTAGCTATGTAAATGGTGTTACTTTCTTCTACTTTTCTTTTTAAAGCTAAGGTTACTAAAAATATGTAGTGCCAGACCATAGAGAATTAAATCTTATAGCATACGCTGGTGGAGCCAGAAATTATTAAAACAGACACAGTACGTGCTGTGTTGAGAGACAAAGGTAGCTTAATTATTTAGTTATGCTGTTTCAACCTTCATAGCTAACTTTTTAGGACTAATGCATTAAAGAGGCTATGCCAAAGAATGGAATCATCTCTTTTTTGCTTATTGTGGTTCAAGTTGGATCTTGCTTAGAAACAGAAATATGGCTGAGATAACTATAATGAATTAATTAAAGTAGCTGACGTTCCGTCCTTGGCCTAGACCGGTGATTCTCAAACTTGATTGTATATCAAATTCACCTGAGGAGATTCAGCTACTCTCGAAGCCTGGGTTCCATGTGCAGACACGAATTTATTGGTCTAGAGTGTGACTTCCACTTCCTGATTCTAATGTATAGCCAGGATGAGAACTACTGACTTAGTCCGGGAGCATGTTAGAAAGGAACATGGATTTTGGAGAGTCAGAATTGACCCAGTTAGAACTTCAGCTATAAGAATGATTTATGAAGGTCAATAAAACCTAATGAGCCTCTGAAACAGAGCTGTCGAAAGAATAAAATAAAATTATTCATGTGAAAACTGATGGCACGGTATTTGGCATGTGATAGGCATTAATAAATATAATTTTTCTAGTCTCTCCTGTCTCACTTCTCTGCACCCTGGCCCTTTAAAGGTTAGGGGACCAAATATAATAGCCACTGTTTACTACCTGTGTAGTGCTTCTATTTTCTCTATATTCTAGTTCTGGTTCAAAGAACATTGCTGGGTAATATGGGAAATAAAGAAGTTGATAAACATATTATTCTTCTATTTCCCTTACCCCATATCTGATTTGCTACTTTCTTCAGGTCTCCATTTAAATGTTATGTCCTCTTGGAAGCCTTTTCTAACTGCTGCCTAAGTCCCAAGCTAGGTTGAATTCCACTGCATCCCACCTCCATGATATTGCTAATGAATCTACAAAGTTTACCATTGTATTTCCCAGGGCACAAGTGCTCACTTAATAAATGTAACTGGATAAATAAATGAAGGAGTTTGAACTAAAATAATATGACAACAGCTAGTATAAGGCAGTATTTATCTGAATGTCAAATAGATGGTTGTAATATGAACATAATTTTTAATAGTATACAAAGTGTCTCTACATGAGTAATTTCGTCTTAACTTTTCATTAATTTTTTTTTCTTTTTTTCCCCATTTCTGTTCTTAAAAGATATTTTTAGACTGTCTACTCTATTGTGACAGACACCCTTCTGGATATTGGAGATATACTAGATAACTTAGTATTATTTCGGTGGTAGTAAATGTTCCCAAGTAAAGGGTATGAGGGAGACTGGTTGTGGTGTGTGTGTGTCTATTAGGGATGTTGCTTAAAGTCTTCCCTGAGAAACTAACACTGGAGCTGCTGTCTGAAAGACAATGAGCCAGGCATGGGAAGGTCTGAAGGTGGCAAATTGCAGGCTAATTAAATTGACAGCGCAAATTCCCCAAAATGAGTCTGAGTTGCTATATTCTATGAGCGAAGAGAGAAGGCTAGAAAATGAAATTAGACGATAACTGGGGACCAGTTCCTATAGACCCTTATAGGCCTTAGTGAGAAGTTTGTTTTTTTTTATTCTAAATATGATGAGAAATTATTGGCGTATTAAAGATTCAGGAGGCTGGAAAGTTTATATTTAAATGTATTTTTTTTAAAGATTTTATTTATTTATTTGACAGAGATAGAGACAGCTAGCGAGAGAGGGAACACAAGCAGGGGGAGTGGGAGATGAGCATCAGAGTGGAAGCATTGCAGCTGTGCATGCAGGAGGTGATGGCAGATCAACCCCAGGAACAGCAGTTAAGATTGAGAAGTGGATGAAAGGAGTGCATTTTGGAGTTACAGCAGGCAGTACTTGCTGACGGGCTGCTTGGGTGGGGGTGGTATTAGTTGAATGTATGACTAGGCCAGCTTTACCCCTTATGCTGGGGGCTTGATGTTTGGGTGGTACGTGTAGGTCTAGGTGTTTTTTTTTTTTTTTTCCCCTGGGAGCTTCCAAAGAGCTTTGGCAATGAATTTTTTTAAAGATTTTATTTATTAATTTGAGAGAAAGCCCAAGCATGAGCAGGGGAGAGGGGCAGAAGGAGAGTGAGAAGCAGACTCCCTGATGAGCAGGGAGCCCAGTGTGGGGCTTGATCCCAGACTGGGCTGAAGGCAGATGCTTAACCAACTGAGCCACCCAGGCGCCACTTTGGCAGTGAATCTTATATCACTCCTCCTGAGTACAGCTTTGGCCGTGGGAAAAACTTTGCTGAAGATTAAGGATCTCAGCAGTTCCTTAAAGGATGATTAGGGTTTGAAAAGTTGGGTGTAAGAGCATGGAGGTAGAGAAGAAAACAACTTGAAAATGTTTGAGAGGCAGTGAGTAGATCCATTTGTGTGAATCAAGGGTTAGTCTAGGGGAACAGTGAAAGATACGTATGGAAAACAAACCTGGGTTCATTTTGTGGAGAGCCATAAATGTCATACTTGAGTCTGCGCTTTATGGCTTTATGGAATTTTAAAAAAGTTTTTTGAGAAAACCTGATGATAACATACTGGGGGGGATTGATCTAGCAATGCTCACATAAGAGCTTAGAGGGGGAAAAACCCTGAAAACAAGGAGACTATGTAAATACCATTCAAGCAGGATTATTCATTCGTTAATTTATTCACTTGTTCAGTTAACATATATTCATTGGGCACCTGCTATATGCTAAAATCCAGTGGTCAGCAGGGCTCTGTTTTATCTAAAAGTGTAATTAAGTATGATCAGGGAAAGCTGTAGTAGGACAGACACTCACAAAGACAGGTTGAAATACAAATCTCTCAAATGCCTGGAAAAGCAGCTTGCTTTTATTATCTAATTCCATGACATTATGATTCATAGCTCTAAGGTGTTTGTGCACATGAGACTGATTCTTTCCCAAAGGATATATTTTTAAGCATCTTTAATACTGTTCTATAAACTAATTATATGTTTCATATACTTACAAATATGTGTTTTAAAAGCCATCTAACTGGTTAATGTTTAAAGAAGCCAGAAAATATCATTTAAATCAAACTATTATTTTATTTTATGTTAGTACACTGCATTCCATGCACTTTGAACATAGATGTATTTTACATGCAGACTAATTTGTTATTATACAACTAAAAGATATCACTTACCATTGGACGATTGCACTAAACTAAGTCCTTTTCAACTTATATGTGGGGAAAACTATTAAACTAAAATGCAAGTCTTTTCCTTATCTTAGATTACATGATATCTGGTATGGATTTTTGTTAGAACTTCTAACAGTAATGAATGAAACCCCAGCACAACTATATTTAACATTATAATCCTTGACCAAAAGAGATATATAGGGAATGAGGGAGAGCAAAATACATGACCCCAAAATATCCCACTTTGGCATGTACATGGATTATTTGGAGCTATAAGCAAGACTCAGCCAACTCAAGGAAAGCTTTTACCTCTCCCTTAATTACCTAAAATAATTTAGATAGGAGGACTGGCCCCAAAATATAGATATTAATAAAGGTAACTTTTTATCTGAAAAACCTATCTGTATAGCAGGGCATGCATGTAATAACCAACTATCTTCTCTTCTTATTTTCCTGTGAAATATGCTCCTCCCCTTTGAAGCCGCAGGCCCCTATCCCATTTCTTAGGATGGCATATAAACCTCAACTGAGTGACTTGTCCTTGGGTCTCATATTTTTTATGGGGCTCCTGTAAATATGTAATTAAGTTAGTTTTTCTCTTGTTAATCTGTTTTACATCAATTTAATTAATAGGCCATCCAAAAGAACCTAGAAGAATAGGGGAAAATTTTTTCTTCTCCTACAGGAACAGAATAAATATTGAATGTACTATACAAATTTGAAAACAAGTGAAAATTTCTGATTTTTCAGCCTGAACAAAAGAACAGTCACTGAAAATTGAAGGAAGATTTACAAAATTTCAATGAAATGAAAAATGCATACCGGGAGATGGGGTTCGAAGCTACTGCCAATCACAGCACCATTGATATGCTTTACTGGCCAACATATTGAGAGACTGGCTCCACCTTCCCATTTTCCCCAAATGTTTCAATTCCAAGATTGAGGAACTCTTTCTCTGAACACATGCCTAATTTTATGTAAAGGTCAATGCGAACAAAACAAAACAAGACACAACAACCCTGCTTGAAAACCATTTAGATATTACATTTTTAGGACTGTTAGGAAGTGAGTTTTACTATACGCAAGTATCATTCTAAACTAGAATAGGATGCCATCATATATTAGAAGAAGGGAACATTTAAATATTCCTGATAAAACCACATGTCAGTATTTATATAGTGGGAAAAGTTGCCCGATCAGCTCCTAAAGTTCATAATTTTGCCATGAATTTTACTCAGAGTTTTGTGGTTATTTTTATCCCTTTGCTTTGGATCCCTTACAGCCAAGCAATAGTTATATTGTTCTGTGTGTTTTCCTAGAGAGTAGAACATAATTCCAGGTTTTAATTACTCACTTGAGATAGGTAAATTTTTCAGAAATGAGAGCTGTCTGATAAATTCATTATACAGACACAAGCAGAGTTATAACTACAAAATGTGCTTGGGAGTTTTCTTTCAAAGAGTATTTCCTTCATACAGCACTTTTGAAACCTACATTAGGTTTTCAAAGTAATACTTGTATTAGGAAACATGCTGATAATATCACATTTTCGTCTCTAGAAAACATGAAAAATGTGCTTATAGTTCTTGTCTGTAAATAATTTAATGTAATTCTTAAAGTAAATCATTAAATAAAACTTCAGATGATTGCATTAAACAAAGTAAAATCGCATTGTTTCTAACACAAAATTCTTTATTAAGGATTGTATTAGTTAATGAGCAGGGTTACAAAAGGGAAAAAGAGAGCATTTCATCAAGATGTAGCATGGCTGTAGAGCTCATTTAGCAAGCAATTACTTCTATTTCTCTGAAAACCAGCAGGCTGTGCCTTAAGTCAATTTCCAGGTGAGGCAAAGCAAATGCCACTGATGTCTTGCTTTAAATACAGACAAAGTTAACCAATCAAAATCAACAGAATTCACGACTACAAGATGCATGAATTTTTACATTAATTTAATTACTTTTAAACAAATTTCAGAACAGATCTTAAATTGTGCCCAGCAGTCAACTAATAAAGCTTAATTAAGTCCCATCTCTTTAACAACAAAAGATATTAGAAGATAAAAGTGTGATTTTTTTTTTTTTACAGGATGGTTAAGGCTTATCAGTTACTCAGGTGAGAGCTTTGGAGTGTCTTCTCACTCTAAGATGAATATAATGCATTAAATTGTCTACATGACAAAACTCCATGTAAAAACAATTTAATAGATATCATTTTATTTCTTCTGACCTTATTTCCCCTGATTTTACAAAACAGTGATTAATGATTGAATAAAATTGGTAGCTCAGTGATATTAACAGATATTAACAGACGCTGTGTGACAGATGAGGACAACATTTATTGAGCAACAGTTGAATAATGAACCCATAAGAATGGCTGAGATTATGTTTATGTTCTTTGACTTCTAATGATATCCAGTTTTTATTTTTCAGTTTTATTGGTTAATAAAGTTTTAGTTGGTATACTTACTGATTCAGCCTCTCTTTCTGGAGCTATTATTTACAGCTTTATGATGTTGAAGGTAGACAATTTAATGACATAAACAAAAGCACAGTTAATGGCATCCAACTCTCCCAGTAGGAATCAGGAAGAATTGTAAATGAGATGATAGTTGAACTTAAAAAGCTAACTTTTCCATTAAAAAATATTACACTGGGTGAGAAACACAAAATGTTGTGTTCCTAAGGTCTTAAATTCTATTAAATATTTCAGGAAAAGTTAAAATTGTTTTTAATAAGTCTATCATTAATTTTGCAGTTAAGCAAGTCATATATAGTAATTAAACTTTTTAGAGTGAACATTTTTGTGAGAGATGTTAATCCTATTATGAGATGCTTCTTTTATTTTATTTTATTTTTTAAAGATTTTATTTATTTATTTGACAGAGAGAGACAGCCAGCGAGAGGGAACACAAGCAGGGGGAGTGGGAGAGGAAGAAGCAGGCTCCTAGCGGAGCAAGGAGCTGGATGTGGGGCTCGATCCCAGGACTTTGGGATCACGCCCTGAGCCACCCAGGCACCCCAAGATGCTTCTTTTAATTTTATATCCGTTTCCCCCTTATAACTTAATCAATAGGCAGTATCTGAAAGTACTATGTACACAGTACTGTAGAAAGCATTAGGACTAAAACATAAATTTGGTGTGTTGATTCCCTCCTTGTTCATCCACCAAAAAATATGATTTAAGTACCTACTATTTGCCTAGAACTGTGCGTGGCACTGGAAATTAAATGATTAGGAAAAACATCATTCCGATAAATGTAAAAATACAATTGGGACAAGTGCTATAAAGGAGAGCTATATGGGGCAAAAGGAGAATATATAGGAAGGGTCTGACCTCATCAAAGACATCAGGAAGTTCTTTCCAAAGCATATGACACAAGACCAAAAATACAAAAGATGCCTAGTAATTAACAAGGCGAAAACAAATGTGTTAGGCATTAGGCTGAGCATTCCAGACAAAGGAAGATCCCATGGAAACATGAAGACTTATTAAGAGCAGAGCAAGTAAGATGAGTCAAAGAAGACCAGAGGACCTAGAGAGGAATGAGCTACACCTTTCTGAAATTTATAGAACAAATTATGGAGCATTGACTTAATTTTAAGAAAAGGGTAACCCATTGAGATGTTTTAAGTGAAAAAATGAGTTCATTGGATTTGTGCTTTGTAAAGATGGTCCTGGCTACAAGATAATTCTGGAGAGCTTATTAACAAGAGTTCAGACAAGAAGTGACCACAACAATTAGGAAAGAAACCCTGAGGAAAGAGAATGGTTACTTATTTTAAGATACTGGTACAGGAGGTAGAGAGAAATGGACATATTCAAGATATTTTTAGGAAGTAAAATCAATAGAGCTTGGTAATGGATGCATTTGGGAATGAAGGATGACCACATAAGCATAGTTACCTAGAAGAATCATAAACCAGGAATTAAGATAGTAAACACTGAGAGGAGACCAAGTATGGGAAAGAGTTTGGAGACTGTTCATGAGTTACCCCGTCTCTGGTGTTTTGTTGTGCAGCCCCAACAGACTAAGAACTAAGACATCTGCAAATAGGAGGTAATTGAAACCAAAGATAGGAATGATATTATCTCAGAAGAGAGAATAGTAGGAATAGAAAAAGAACAGAATTTGGAACTGAATATTTAGTCCATATTTTAATGGCCTCAAAGAACTCATATTCTAGAAAGAAAAAAGAAATACACATACACCCACATCAAAAACTATTAAAATGCACATTATTAATGGCCGCTAATAGTCTGATTTCCTTCTGTGAGGTCCAGAACAAACCATGTGATTGGTGTGGCTAAGGAGTTCTGATCAGTGGGATGGAAGAAAACATACAGACATCCAGGCACAATTCATACAACTAAGAATGTGATCATTTCCGTGAAAATATTATCTAATGTCAAATGAAAGGAAATTTGAGACCCCATACACTTGGGGGGATCACAATGCTGGATTAATTAAACACAAAGTGGAAGGAGGAGAGTGGAAGATATGAAATGCTTCAGGGCACAGTCTGTCAATAAAATGTTTGCATTTTGAATGCAAAGAAAGATTAGAGGATAAAACAAAAACCATGCCCACAATATTTTGGGAGCACAGAGAGCATAGTTTCTAACTCTCTCTAATGGAATCTCAAGAGTCTTCATAGATTAAGTAGCACTTGTTATATAGGAATTTTCCATGTGAACGAAGGAAAGAACACTTTTTTAAGTTAGAAAAATTTTTATTTAAGTTGTTTTAGGGGGGTGCCTAGGTGGCTAAGTAGGTTAAGCATCTGCCTTCAGCTCAGATCATGATCCCAGGGTCCTGGGATTGAACCCCACATGGGGCTCCCTGCTCAGTGTGGAGTCTGCTTCTCTCTCTCCATCTGCCTGCAGCTCCCCCGATTGTGCTCTCTCTCTCTCTGTCAAATAAATAAATAAAATCTTTAAAAAATTATTTTAGGAAAGATGGGGCACCTAAGTGTCTTGGTTGACTGAGTGGACGACTCTTGGTGTCAGCTCAGGTCATGATCTCAGGGTCCCGGCATCGAGCCCCACGTCAGGCTCCGTGCTCAGTGAGGAGCCTGCTTGAGGATTCTCTCTCTCCCTCTCCCTCTGCCGCTCCCCCTGCTTGCGTGCTCTCTCACTCTCTAAAATAAATAAATCTTTTAAAAAATAAATTATTTTAGGAAACAGATGAAAAAGTATTTGTCTTCCCACTACCCATGAGATGAAATATCTGAGGAGAGAGAGTAAACCGAATAAATCTCACTGAAAGGGAAGTGGTGACGGAGGTGGAGGTAGGGTGGAGTGTAAAGGGTAAGGAGGGAACTACTGCGAAATAGAGAATTGACTTTGAACAAAATTTGCCCTGAAACTTTCTCAGAGAGCATAGGAAAGAAGGATGGGCTGTGATGAGAAATGTCTTGTGGAGAACCGGGAAGGATTTAAGGATATTCATGTCTCATTGTGAAGAAAGAGATGATGATATTATCGAGAGAAAGGAAATGGATGTCTGGGGTGACTTAAGAGACCCAAGTAATGTTTTGGGTACCATGGAGGTTTCCAAACAGCAAAAATGCCTATTTTCTTAAATTCTGTGTGTGTGTGTGTGTGTGTGTGTGTGTGTGTGTGTGTGTAGCCTTTGACCTTTGTATGAACATATTTTACAAAACATATCTTACATATAGCTTTATAGGATATATATGTGTGTATATATAAATATAATATGTATATATATATTATCATGTGAAGTATCTTGGGTCTTAAAAGAGTAGCTAGGCAATGACTGATACCTATCTATTTCTTGTCATAAATACTCAAATAGGTACTCCACTATTTTAAACTATTGTTTTGGGGAAAATCATATTACTTACAAAAGGCAAATTTAAAACAACATACGCATCAGGAAGATTTTGATTCTATTTTGGAAAGTTAATTAAAATAATAAGAGCTACCATTTGTTAAGCAATTACTATGTTCCAAATACTGCACAGAGGATTTCATATCTGTTACCCACTTTAATCCTTACATATGCAGTTTTATCATTTTCTCATTCCCATTTTGTAGATGTCAAAACTGACTGGTTCAATCATTTGATCAAGATCACTGCATTCTGAATGAGAGAGCAAGGTTTCTAAGGGTGGTCTATTGGAGTTCAAAGTCTTTGGCCTCAACCACGCCCTAGGTTAAACCTCATAATGATTTATTTATGTTTTGCAAATCAAATCCCAGGGTTTCTTGTTTTTGTTTTTGTTTTAGAGATGGAGAAAGAGTGTCCCCCTCCCTCCATGCATGGGAGCTGGGTTAAGAAGGAGAGGAGGGAGGGGGAGAGAGAATTTCAAGCAGGCTTGGTGTTCACCAGGAGCCGAACCCAGGCCTCCATGTCAGGCCTGGAAGATCCTGATCTGAGCTGAAATCAAGAGTGTGGTGCTTAACCAGCAGAGCCACCCAGGTGCCCCCTCCTTTTTTTTTTTTTTTTTTTTTACCTAGCGTTGGTAATTTTTATATTTTATATTTCTCAATTTAGCCCAAGAGCGACGGGGCTTCCAGGGGTCAGTCTTAACAGACTTTACATAATCCCCTGCCTCCCAGACACACTCAAAGGAAAATACATAAATACATTAAAACAAACATACACCTGACTACTAAAACGCTAGTGGATAATGCATATTTTTAATGAAGTTTTCGTGAAGCAGTGGAGAAGAAAGTTATGTTGCCTTTTCCACTGCCAGACCTCATAAAAATCTTTAAATTGTCAGACTTCCACCAGAGCTCGTTTCACTGGGTAGCTGTTGTAGTCATCTTTTTAGTTTGGGCTCTATCCTTGCCTTCTACAACCATGTTTGTAGCCTCTCTCTCTCTTCCCCTTCTTGGTTATGGCTATGAAAGTTCATGCTTTCTCTTTCCACAACCCAAGCTTTCTAGAAGGTCCTATCCTTTCCTTTTTTCTATACTCTCCCACTTGCAGTCCATCTACCAAATGGCCTAGCCAGAAAACTGATTTTCCTCAAGATCTAATCTGTCATGGGATGAAGGAAGTAATCTGTCATTGAAAATTTTAGACAATACACACACACACACACACACACACACAGTAGTCGTTATACTTTATGGACATTTTTTATGCTTATAAATATATGTTTTACTGTAGAAAAAACTAGAAATATGGATTTATACTCTAATTCTAATTTATACTCATAATTGTATTTATGGTTAAGTGCTAAATTACGAATTCCAAATTTGATAAAAGTACACAAAATATATTTTCTACTTTTCCTTTGGAAAAGCATGAGTTAATAACTTGTCCTGCTTTTGTAAGAAAAATCCTGAACTTAAATTTGGCTTCCTTTTCAGAAATTTCTATTTGTTATTTCTTTAGACTCAGAAATATATCTTGTAACTTTATAGCTCCGTATTTTTTTCACAGTAGCTTTACCATGTTATTTTTTGGGGCAAATGACATTGAAGATCCAAGTCTAAATGACTCATTATAAAAATGTAGGTAAGTATTTATCATGAGTAAATATGAAATATACTGATTTACTATACTTTCTACATATAGAAAGGGGCAGGAAGAAATAGGGAAGGCCTAGCCTAGAATTGTTAACTTAATTATTAGTGTGGGAAACCTTAAAAGAACTTGAAGTTTAGAAATTATGTGGTCAACAGACACCAGCCAGTAATTAGCACCACCCACTTCAGAAATTATACTGATAGAAAAATAGAGGAGCAAAATAAAAATTAACTCAGCATAAAACCTTTTAAGAAGCTCTTAAATTTTTTCCCTCTGCTTGAAACTGAAATGAAGCAATGAAACAGCATTTTGAGGCTATTCCGAACAGAACCACAGAGCTCAATGTGCTAGAAAAAGCAGAGAATTTTTGCACAGATGGTCTGCCATAGAACTTGCCGAATTAGCCCAACGCACAGCAACTCTGGGAAAGGCTTTTCTGCCAGCAGGCAAATATAGTGCCTTTTAAATCTGGATTGCCAAAACTGAAGTCTGAGAATGTCATATTGTGATATGGCTTATCTCTGATGAAAACCATAAATAACAAGAAGATTATATTATATAGTTTTGATTAAAAACCAAAAACCAAAAAAAAAAAAAAAAAGCAAAAAAACCCCAAAAAAACCTGTGACCCAAATTCCAGGACTGAAAATGTAGCCTTATCCTGTTGTCCTTGCAGCCACTCCCCGCTTCCCCTGACACTTCCCTACCCCACTCCTCCGCCAGAGTGATCTGTTTAAAACACAGATCTCATCATGCCATGCCCTGCATACCACTGTTCAATGGTTTCCCTTTGTTCTTGGGATAAAACCCCAAACACTTGACACATTGCTGTCCTGCTTGGTATGATTGCCTCTCTTCGGTCTCACCACAAACCACACTGGCTTGCAGCTCTAGCTGGCCCAGACCTGTCAATCTCATTCTGGCCCATGGGTGTTTGCTGTTTCCTATTCATGGAAGTTCTTCCTAGACCCACTCACCACCTAGCTTCTGACAATTACCAAGTTAACTGGGGGTCATACCAACCTTTTTCTTTCAGGAAAGGCTCTCTGATCAATCCCCACCGCCCCCCACTGGATCAGTGTGCCCTGTTTGTTGAATCTCAAAGAATCTTACATTTTTCTTTTAAATAAAATTTAGCAAAGTGCTTGAAGTGTATGTGTTGATATTTGTAGGATAGGGCAGGAATGGAACTAAAATGTTTTAAACATAAGTTGGAAAATAATGATTAAAAAAAAGGCATTGACTTATATTCATAGATATGTTTGTGGTAAAAATTCCAATCTTAAAAATGTGGAAATGAGTGTAGAAATTACATTTACATAAAAAATTTGACACAAGATTTTAAGACAGCTCAAAATGCAATATCCTAATGGTAATACTTGTACAACTCTCAGAAGATACTAAAGACCAGTGAATTGTATACTTTTAAAGGATAAATTTGGGGGTGCCTGGCTGACTCGGTCTGTACAGCATGTGACTCTTGATCTTGTGGTCATGGGTTCAAGCTCCATGTTGGGCATAAGCTTATTTAAGAAAATAATAATAAAAATGGGGCGCCTCGGTGACTCAGTCAGTTAGGTGTCTGCATTCTGCTCATGTCATGATCCCAGGGTCTGGGTTCGTGCCCATGTCTCCCTCCCTGCTCAATGGGGAGTCTGCTTCTCCTTCTCTCTCTGCTCCCCCCTGCCCTGCTTGGTTTTTTTTTTTTTTCTCTCTCTCTCAAATAAATAAATAAAATTTTTAAAAAGAATAATAATACAATAAAAAATAAAGGGTAAATTGTATGGTATGTGAATTATATGTGAGTAAGGCTGTTATTAAGGCAATAAAAGCGATGTCCTAATGTAGCAGTTAGAACTTCAGGAGCAAATGCTCAGATCTCAGTAGCCGTAGTTTATTCTCTATTTTTTTGATGCCATCAAATAAAAAGACAGATCCTGATGTTGGTGAGGAGAGACTTTATTCTAAAAGACTACAGTGCTGGAGGGAGAACTATTGAAATAGAGAGAACACTCCCACTCACGAGAGCTTTCAGTGTCTCCATGGCCAGGCAGAAGAGGCTTTTCTTTTATAGGGAGGAATAAGAAAGGCTAGAGATAACTGGGCACTGGGGGGTAGGATGAGTAGGTGGCATGGTTGGTCAGTTGAGCAGGAAAGTCCCTGTGGTCAGCTGATTCTCAAGGGGGGGCGGCAGTTAAGAGCAGGTTGATCAGTCTTCCAATGCTTGCTCACACTCTAGGATAGACCAAACTTAGGGACCTATGGGAAACAGAGAAGTCCAACTAAAGTTTGATCAATTAGTGAGCATTTTGTCCAGATTGGTTAGTGGGGACAAACAGTTCAGCTACCCATTTATGAGACAAAGAATGGGAATTTGGAGAATCTGTGTCTAGCCTTGCCAAAGGTACACAGGGGAATGTCCACCAGTCTAGCCTCGGCTGCCATATGGGCGAGTGATTTTTTTTTTTTTTTTTAAGAGAGAGCACAGGCAGGGGGAGAAGCAAGAAGAGGGAGAGGGAGAAGCAGGCTTCCTGCTGAGCTGGGAGCCCAGTGTGGGACTCAATCCCGGGACCCTGGGATCATCACTTGAGCCGAAGGCAGACAGTTAACCAACTGAGCCGCCCAGGTGTCCCCAAGAGTGATTCTTTGTAGTAAACTGTCTCCTGGGACACCGAAGGGTAGGGAGGTTTCTTAATCATCACTTTTTTCCAGGAGGAGGGGTTTCAGTTGAACTTCAACATTGTCAGTACTCTCTAATAAGAATGCCTCCAAAAGGTGTTTTTGGTTGCATTCATATATGCGGCGGTCAATGCAGACTGTCAAATGGGACAGATACGAGATCACATTAAGACAGTGAATTCTCAGCCCCCCAGGCATAATTAGCTACTGATACCTGCAGCAGACGGATAGGCCAACCAGGAGGTCCAGGTTTGTGGCGCAAGAATTTTCTGTGTTTGAAATACTGTCACTTTATTGTAAAATATCAAAGTTCACAAATTTATTATTGCTTTGGGAAGCATTTCTCTGGGCATCCTGATAGAGAGGGTTAGAACATAGTTTTGGCAATAAGTGTAGGCAGTATTAAATATTTTATGAGAAATACATTAGTGTAAATCACCATTTTAAAAAGTGAAACATGAATCCCTACCCAAAGAATTGGACTTAGTGCAAGAAATCCTGATTTATCTGCACTGTTGTTACTGTATATGTAAATGCCATTTCTCAGAAGCATAAAACTCGGAGTATAATATATTGGTTAGTGTAACCAGTATAATATATATTTTTCAGGCTGTGCTAGTTTCATTAATCATATATTTTAAGAATTTTAAGCTTATTTTTTATGAGACATTGCATTACATGTGGCATTGATATGCATGTGTAATTTATTACTTGGAAGTGAATTATCCTACACTATTTTATGTGCTTGATATATTGATTTTCAGTTGTGATAGATCATTTTAAGATTGCACGACTTTACTCATGGTGATTTATCTGCAGAATCACGTAGACTGGGGCAAGCTGATGCGCCCTGTGAACACTTTCTATCAGCTATAAATAGACTTGTTAACTGGTATTCTTAACCCCAGTAGGGAAACATATTTAGCAAGTTGAAAGAAATAACTTTCATCCAAATCTAATTAGTTGTTGAATAAGTGCCCATAAAAGATAGTTTCAATATGTCCTTTTCTTCTATATGCTAATCTTATAACCCATTTTTTATCAATAGGCAATAAAGTATACAGTCAAAGGAAGAGAAAGGTGGCATCAGTTTGCTTAAAAGATGTCTTCTATGACTGCAGATTGTCTTTTAATCCTTATCAGCTCAAACACACACATGTGCATTGACTTGAATTATTATCACCCTCTTCCTTTGTAGAAAAGTCCCTTTGAACAGAGTTCTATGGAGAAAAAAACATACAGTGTCCAAACATCAAGTATGTGAAGATATTGCATAGAGGAACCAGAGAAGTGAAAGGGAGTATTTTTGGAATTCAGGCAGCATTTTTGGAATACTTCCTAGAATTTCTAATAAACAATATCAAGGCTACCTTGCAAAAATATGCCGTCTTGTCACTGGTGCCAAGGTACTTAAACCACGGGAGCATTCAAAGGATATATACTGAGAGGTTTCCTCTTCGCTCTCTTATCTTAGGTCCCACCTAAATCCCTCCATCTCTTAACTGTCATTTTTTCCCCTTCCTCCCTTACTACTCTTTGTTGCTGTTGTTATTGTTTATAACCATTGCTCCTCACTTTGGTTTCCTAGAGACTAGGAATTTCCATCAAGTCTCTGCTTAAATAGCATTTTACTAATGTGTCCCCTGCATATGGAAGACTTCTAGGCACACTCTAAGTGCTTGATATTGTTGAATAAATTAAGGAAAGAGTGAATGAGTGAAAGGAGGTTTGAAACTACACATTCGCTGCAACATAATGCTTGCAAATTTAGCTCTAGAGTCAGTTTCTTAGTACTCCCTGGCTGTTTAGCCATGGGCAAGTTGCCTAAACTTTTAAACCCCAATATTTTCTGAAAAAGACAGTACCTTATTCCAGAGTTTTTGTTAGCATTAAATGAAATGATATAGGTAAATCACTTGTCACATTTACCTGACAGATTGTATGCTCACAATAAACATTGGCCGTTGTTATTATTATTGTTCCTTACGTACATCACTTAATGCTCTTCCCCAAGAGCATTTAGCTTTCGTGCGTTTAAGATCTTCGTACACTTAAGCTTTTCACAAATGTGTTGGTGGGCTTGAAAATAAGAGCTATAGTCTGAAAGTGTGGTTCTTCTTTATTTGCTTAAATAGAATAGCTTGCACCTAAAATGAAATAGAAGATTTTGAATTTTAATATAGTCCCTCTGAAATAATTTTCAACACATTAATCCAGATGCGAAAAAAATTGATTTTATGAGATGAGCAATATGGTGAATCTTTGCTGTATGTTTAGAAGGAATGTATTTAAAGAAAATGATCAAAAGGGAAAGGTGTTTGGGGAAACAGCATGCATTCTTTTAAGATACGGGGCGAACTGCCATATGACCAAAGTTGCATAAAAAGATGATATGACTCTCATGAATCTAAAATTGCATTAATGAATAAAAAAATTGTAAATAAGCAGCTCAAAACTACCTGTATAGAATTGCATTAAAAACAAAGCAGATTTCTGAGTAACAAATTAGGACTCTCAGCTGTTACGGCAGCAGCTGCCACTAGATGTCATGCACTTCTTATTCCGTCTTCTCACAGGAGGTCTGTAGGTTCTGTTAAAAAATGTTACGTCCTTCAGAATTTAAATTCCAGGCTCTTGATGGACATAGGTAATAAGTCTTTGGGGGTACATTAGGATTTGATAAAATTAACTGTCACTAAGATTGCATCTATCTGTACAACTAAGTAACCATTCTGATCAAATTGACCTATTAATTTAGTCAAACTTAGATTTAATTAATTTGATAAGTCTGTTTTATGGATTTGACAAATACTTGCAAGGCATTTATTTTATCTAGCTTTACGTATATGGATTTAAAATACGAGTATCGTCCTTATTGTACTGTGTATTTATTCAGTTTCAGCGTCTGAGGAGTGTTCTTGTATTCACGTTGCATAGTGTCAGTGCCTGTTGGGTCTGTGCTATGACTGCGGCAGAGCCTATTGTAGAAACAGAGCCATCTCGCACTCTATGGGATTTTGCAGCTGGAAGAACAAGGAACAGAACAACCTCTAAAATATGCTCAGAGATCAGGAAGATAATTCTACCTGTTTTTAAATAAATTGTTTTTAAAATAAATTTTTAAGAAGCTGGATTACACACTCTGGTTTAAGATAGAATATCTAAACTTTTATTTTGAAGTTGGTATATATTTCTTCATCAACAATGTTTGGAGATAATTAGTGGAGCTAAGAGAACGTGGGGCTGTAAGTTAGAAAACTTCTATCAAATTGTTCAGCTTTCACTTACACCTACCTAAAAATGCAAACATCGCCTAGCCATTTATGTATCTGAACTATAATTTTCCAATCCAGTTTGCTTATGTGAGAATCACGAGATTACATGTGTGAACAATTATTACAGAATTACAAAGTCCTGGTGATTCCTCTCTTTTACATGTGAGCTGGGTAGGGGGAGGTCCTGGAACTTCTTCAGGGATAATTGAGAGGGAGAGTAGGAGTGTGGTGGTGGTGGGGGGGGATGGACAGGAGACACACTTGTATTTCTCCTAACTGCCTTTTTCCCTAGCCCAGCTCTTTTAGAATTAGTTCCATTTGTGGAAGTTCTTTACTGTGTGCTGAAAATCAGCCCAATTTATTTTTCAAATATCATTAACTTTAGGCTGAATTTGCCTCCAAATTTTCAGAGCAAGTAGGTGCTCATGTTGACGCACCACAAATTTAAAGTTGAATGTTAAATTTCCTTGTTGTACAGGAAGTGTGTTGGGAACCCCACCATTACTGGGAATCCCACCAATGGCATTTTCTCCCAGGCAACATTATCTCCAGGCTCCAAGTCTTGGCTGTGCTCTGTTATAAGCACTGTATGTTACTTGCTAACTTTTTATGTAGAATCAATTTCCTGTTCTTAGCTTTACTGTTTCTGTTCATACCAGGTTCTTGAGACATACAGTTCTCACTTAAAGTGGCCTATCAAGATATTTTCTAAATAAAGGTGGTTCTTACCCCGAGTGGAGCTCTCAAATACTAGTTGTAAAAATTACATTTTATTTCTTTTAAAATATACTTGTTACATACTACAGTCCTTATTGCACAAAACCAATAAGATCTGTAGACTTAGTGTCAACAGCTATTATGGTATGAAAAACAAAGCCTTTGCATTTTCATATTTTAGATGTTGTTTTCTAGCATTTTAAATTCACATTCACAGACTTAAATTTATTCTGTATTGTGATATGCTATTATATTGGTCTGTCCAAGCCCCTTTATTTATTCTCTTTTTATTACTATTTTTACTTTGTTTACTATCCTTACTGCCATATTTTTCTTACTCTTATGAATTTAATGTATATCTATCAAACTTTCCTTTCATATATGTACATACATCTAAGTACAGAAATAAAAAAAAAAACATATACAATCCCATGTGTGTGTTTAAAAGAAATAAAGGGCCTTTATCCTAAATCTTATTCTCTTCCTAAGTGTTCTCAAATATCTCTTTAGTTTGAAATGCATTCTGATTGCTATATGTACTAACACCAAGTAATGTATCATTTTGTAACATCCTTTTTTTTTTCCCTGTGTCAATGAGCAATTATAGGACAACAGCGCATATTTCTTGTCTGTGTCATAGGAATAACTGCACTTAAACTGTAGACAGGTTTACATGAAAAGTGCTTAATCAATGGCAAAGGAGTCAGAACAAGTCTCTCCAAAATATGACAATTTAGCCTGAGGATTATTTTGAGCTAAAGGCAAACAGTACCCAGCAGACTCAGAAAAGCTCTTTACTGCCCCTGACCTGCCTAAAAGCAATATAAATTTCCTTATTTGTGGGGAAAATCTGCAATTATAAAGGAAATTTACATTGGAAAGGGGGCCTGCACAAGGATAGCACTATTGCGGGAGATAACTTTTTTATCTAGGAAATCTATCTGCATAATAGGGCAACTTTTATTTACTAAACATTTCCTCCTCTTACTTTCCTATGAATTGCCTTTCTGCCATTTATAGCCCAGACTCCTTATATACATCTCAATAGTCTGGCTGCCTTTTGAGTCTCATATCTCTGGGGAGGGGGTGCTCCCTTAAGTATACAATTAAATTTTTCTCCTGTTAATCTGTTTTATGTCATTTTAATTGTTAGACCAGTCACAGAATCAAGAGGGTTAAAGGAAAATTTTGCCTCCTTAACAATGGTAATTAACTGTTGGAGACTAATCTGAACATAGCAAACACATTTAGACTTTATATCTAACATTTCTGATTATATGTCTGAATACTATGTCTTTTGTTACTTGTGGAACGAAAATTGTAAATTCTACATTCAGTAATACAATTAAAAAGAGAGAAAATTTCCTGAGAAATTACATTTGCTCTGGATTAGAGTTTTCCAGATTTGGCTGTACATCAAAGATACCTGGGGACCTTGTGAAAAATACAAATTACTCAGCTACTCCAGTTCTGCTGGATTGGAACCATCCAGGAGAGTTCTGGCCCTTCCTCTAATTTACATGTCAGCTGAGTAGGAGGAGGTCATGGAATCATTCTTAATCTCTCTTAATCTTTCTTAATCTGTCCATTTGAGTGGACAGAGTAGGGGTGTGTGAAGGGGCAAGTCTGGAGTCTATTTCTGTCTGTCTGTCTGTCTCTCTATCCATCTCTAGGTATCTATATAGATCTAGATCATATGTGTATAGGGAGGGCTTTTATATGTATACATATCTTCATCTAGATCCATTGACCTGTCTTTAGAGACATGTAGAGGTACAGGTACCTCTGAGCCTATCCATCATCTCTCTCTACGTAGAATCTGTGCATCTGTATATTCTCAGGCAATTCTAATACAGGCAGTTCTTAGTACCGCTCCTTAGAACACACCATTTCTGTGATTGCTCGGAGATGGATAGCCACATCTGCTGTTACTATTTTAGTGATGTGGGAGCAGAAGGCAAGCTGAGGACAAAGCACAAGCTGACACCCCCCACCCTTCCACACACTCCTAGGTGGGATATGTGTGACTTCCCGCAGGCACTCCTGGCTGCCTTGAAGCCAAGGGAAGGGGAAGACAAATGGTTAACTAATGGAGATCACAGTCCAGTGAGACATAAGTTTCCCTCAGTTTACAAATGTCTTAGTGATAATACGAGAAAAAAACATTCTTATCAATNCTGGCTGCCTTGAAGCCAAGGGAAGGGGAAGACAAATGGTTAACTAATGGAGATCACAGTCCAGTGAGACATGAGTTTCCCTCAGTTTACAAATGTCTTAGTGATATACGAGAAAAAAACATTCTTATCAACAGCCTGACTTCCAGAGACCCATAGACTCAATTTCCTGGAGTGCTAACATCACCCACCCATCCCTAGTGATGTGGGAAACAAAGGTAGAAGAGAATGTAAATAAAATAAAATTTCCTTATAACCTGCAGCCCATCGACAAGGTCTTGTGATAGGCAGTGTATAATATTCCTCCAGAAAACTGCCAACTGTCTTAATGTTAATGCTTTATTAGAGGGGGGAAGAAATAAACCTTAACTTGACAATGGCAAAGCCTCCAATATCTTTCTTGTAGGTCCTCTTTAACATATAAAAATTCTTTTGTGAAAACCTCCCTTTTCCTTATGTCCCCCAACTCCCAAATATATAATCAATCACCCCTCCCAAATATATAATCAATCACCTCTTATAACCCCAGTGCAGTAGCTTTTTCTGCCCATGGGTCCTGGCCTGTGCTTTAATAAAACCACCATTTTGCACCAAAGACATCTCAAGAATTCTTTCTTGGCTGTCGGCTCCAGACCTCACCCCACCAAACCTCACCTACATTCAAAATTTATATCACTAGCACAGACCNAGACATCTCAAGAATTCTTTCTTGGCTGTCGGCTCCAGACCTCACCCCACCAAACCTCACCTACATTCAAAAATTATATCACTAGCACAGAAGGGGTTAAATTTAACGGTATTGGTGTTGTCATGTATTGTTTAGAGACTGAAAAATGTTATTTGTTGGTTAAGCATTTAAAATCATGGAAAAAATATAGTGTTTATTGCTTTAGATTAATGAATCTCATTGCTATTCTTAGCTAAAATTTGAAAATTTTAACATTTGATTTTATTCTTGGTCTAATAATTTCTAGGTTTGGGTATTTTGGTATTTCTCTGCAGCAAGTATTGATGAAATATTTTCAATATTTTTTTAGATAAATTAACTTAGCGGTGGGTCATTTCAGATCCTTTACATTTATATGTAAAATTTCTAATTCCTTAGTTATTTTAAAAATCTTGTGTGTGGGTGGGTGTGAATATTTATTAGTAAAAGTAGAAGTTGTAGGGTATGGATAAAGCTATATCAGACTTGAAATACTAGTCTGCAGATCATAAATATGTTCAAAATTTATCTCAACACTTGTTCACAGGATGAGTGCTTGGTCAATTCAGATAAATCCAAAACAAATTCCTGAATGGATGTGTACTTATTGGTTATAGAAGAGAAAATGGCTGACAGGTGTGCACTTGTAGCTAAATACACTTGCCCCAGCCATTCTGGAGAGAATAATTACTAGACATCTTAGTCATCACTCAGAATTGTACCACAATCATTTTTAAAGCCAATTTTGATAATGCCCCATGAAAATATGAACCCTGATCTGGCCAGAACTGGCCAGAACTGATTATAATGGATTCATGCTGGGCTTTTTTTTTTTTTTTTTAACCAGTAGCTGGATAATTTCTAAAAATAGGAGCTGAAAAAATATTTTCTGAACACAAATTGTTCAGAAATGTTTGCATATTGTTTCACTGAAGAAAAATTATGGACACTAATTAACAAATAGTACCTTATATTCTTTGAGAAGAGATTTCACTTATAAAATGGTGGTAGAAGTGATTATGCAAGATGTTACACTGAGGTGGTATTCCCTGAAGATGTGGTGGTAGGTTGTTTCTGCCCCCTCCTATTAAGCTGTCACAGCCCAAGGCTCTTTAAACCCTGAAGGTTTGATAAGAGCAATTGAAAAGCTATGAACAAAGTTTTAAGGCTACTCCATTTCAGCAAAGAGGGATTAATTAAACTCAATTTGTAAATCTTCAACTACTGTGTGGAGAAGTCAGTGGTTTAGGACTCCTAGAGGAGGACATAAATGTTTGTGACAGAAAAATGCACTATGTTTTCCTTCAAATGAAAGAGAATGGAAATGAAAGATAAGAAAACAAAAGATGATCACATGTAGTCTCCAATGGTAGGCAAATTGGTAGGACAGACAGGCAGAAAATGGAGTACACTTTAATGCTGCTTATTTACTGGTGTTTGGGGTGGTCTATTTTTTGGTTGAAAAAAGATATTGCTGTCTTTATTTGGCCTTAGCTGAGAAATTGCCTCCCTCTCTTTTTCATGTTCTAAGGACTGCAAGCATCTCAGAATGGCTCCAATGTTGGAAAGGTAGGATGAAACAAAAACAATAACAAAAACAATAATAAAAACAATAACAAAAAACAAAAAGCCTAGAAGAAAACTACCTGCAGAGACTATCAGGTTTGGGCCCAGTGTGACTCAATTAAATACTGGAAATGACTAAAAGAATCTGTCGAATCATAATAATGGAAGAAGGTTTTATGCTTTAATACTTAAGTAAAATTCTGAATGCACAAACTTTTAAGCAAGTTCCATGAATAAATTTTTATTCATAACAGTTTTTGTCAAATCAAAAGTTCACATTAGAAACATAAGAAAGAATCCAAGTATGTAGTTTTTTATACAGAATCTTTTCTTGAAGATGTGCTATTTTTATATGCCTCTAGCTTTCTAGTATTTCATTCATTGTACTGATGATCTGTGGTGCACTATGTGCTGGCATTTTGTAAATGTAATTTTCTCAGAAATGAGAAACATGTTAATAATAATAATGGCAGCACCAAGAAAAGTGACGTTTAAAAAAGCCTTTTACATTTAATTATTTTTTTTTAGTGAGACACCAGGGAATATATGCAAAGATAATTATAGAAAACATAAACATAATCTGTATTAGTCTGAAAACAAAATAATTTAATAATCATAATGTATGTATATTAACATCTATGAACTAAATTTTAGCATAAGTTTGATGTTACCTATATAAGGGAAAAATACACCAATACCTATAATTGGATGTATAAATGCAAAATACACCAATACACCAATACCTGTATTTCCAGTAGGAAATACCAGGAAAATACCTTTTAAGTATTATTTACATAGATGAATTTTTCTTTTTCTTTGCCGGAAGATGAAATGGATTTCCTACTTTTCCATGCTGATGCATTTTATATATTTTACCCCTATTTATTTTTATTGCTACCATGCAATAATGTCTGATAAGAACTCTCTGTTAAGTATTCCCATGGGAAAACAGTATTGAAGGAATTTACTTTTAGTGTTCAGGTATAATTTTCCAGTAATAAAGACCCATTAAGGTTTTTCTTAAAGAAAATGTATTTTCTAATTAGCCACATAACTTTTTTCTCTACCAACTCCACTAAATCAAAGTATTTCATTCAAATGATATAGTTTCTCAACAAATATATTTAATAGCAAATATATTTAATAGCAACTCTTGGGAAGTGTTGCTGATAACTGATGTGGGAAACAAAGGCAGAAGAGAAATTATTAAATTTCTTCACTACCTGCAGACCATTGACAAGTCCTTGAAACAGGCAGAGTGGCATTCCTCTAGGGTCTCAACTGCCTTGATGTTAATACTTTGCTAAGGGCAAAAGGCAACATTAGCCCCACCCCCAGAATCCTGTAAGTCTACGTTAACTAACATATAAAAAATTCCTTTAGAAATTTCCTTTATCTCTAAACTCCCCAAGATACTTGTTGGCAAACATCCCCAAGCATATGACCCACCGATATACATCTGAAGGGTCTGAAGACTAAGGTTTTATTAGACAGTAATAAATGACCTTTTCCCAACAACAGCTAGCAACCTCAAGGTTCTGGAAGAAACTTTGTTTCCAAAACGCTATCCCTAACCCCCTCCCAACTTTAAAGTATATAATGGGCCATTCCTCATGACCCCAGTGCAGCTCTTTCTGCCCACGGGTCCTGTCCCTGTGCTTTAATAAAACCACCTTTTTTGCACCAAAAATTTCTCAAGCATTCTTTCTTGGCCATCGGCTTTGAACCCTAACCTTCTTTCCTACATCATAAACAAAGGATGAGAAGGTGGGCATATGGTACAGACTTTGGAATCAGAGCAGACAGTAACAAAATCCTGACTCTGACATTTAAAAGAATGATCTTGGAAAATTGCTTAGCCCCCTTGAACCTCAGTTTCATTGTTTCAAATTGGGGATAATAATGATCCCTATTTCCAGTGTTGATAAGATTAGATGAAGCAACGCATACCACATCTCTATAGTACAAGTCCTGGCATTTAATTACCCCTCAATAATACTGGCTATTATTATTACTGTTACTAAAATCCTTCAACTTACTGCCCGTGGCCCAGAGAGCCTTTATAAACTTGAGAGCTTTTTCCTGAGTCTATGCTTCTGACCTCTTTACAAAGCTGGTTATTATATATTTTCTCTCTGCCTGTGTCAGGTGTAAATCTTTTTAAAAGCCTCTTGCCAGTTTTATAACTCAGGACTGTGTTTGTCAAGAACTCTGAGGCTATCCCTTTGAAATGTAATCATCAAGGAAGACAGCAACCTGTCTCCCAGTCTCTGTGAGAGGGTAGGAGCCTAACTTCAGTGGGCATCTTGCTTCAATTTGTAAAATTACCTCATGGCAGAAGACAAGAAAGTGTGCTTTTCTTTTGGGTACAGCCAGTTAGCCAACGTGGAGCCTACGCCCCATATCCCCACCCCAACTTTTAGAAACTCTCCTGCCTTTCATTTCAGCAGAGTTGAGTTTCCAGACTCTCTGTGCTCTCTAGACCCCTATTGCTGGCAATAGTATTAAAGTAAAACCAAATTTTCTCTGCTCATCTTGTCTGGTGCAAGCTTTTTTTTTTTTNGAAGTTTTTTTTTTTTTTTTTTTTTTTTTTTTTTTTTTTAGTAACTAATGCATAGTAAGTACTTGATAAATGGCAGTAGATATTGTTTTTAATATTATAGAATAGTGATGTGAAGCATCACTTTTTTACCTATTTCCTTGAAGAATGATTATTTATACTGAAGCTTTTTACATAAAAAATAGAAATGTTCAAANTTTTTTTTTTTTTTTTTTTTTTTTGTAACTAATGCATAGTAAGTACTTGATAAATGGCAGTAGATATTGTTTCTAATATTATAGAATAGTGATGTGAAGCATCACTTTTTTACCTATTTGCTTGAAGAATGATTATTTATACTGAAGCTTTTTACATAAAAAATAGAAATGTTCAGATTTGTAATAGGAATATGGTGTTTCTGCATTATTTATTTATGAAAAGAGAATTTTGGGCAAAGACAGGACAGACCACTATGGACATGAGTATGTAATGGTTGAGAAGTGTATGATTTTGTTCAGGAGGAGGCACTAAAGGAGCTCTGGAAACTATGTGGTTATTGGGTGACCAAATGCCTAATACAAAAATAAAAGATACAGAAAAACAACAGATCTTAGAATGAAAGAAACCTGTGTCCCTGTGTCCCCATTGATGGTGGGTAAGGGGGTGCCAGCAAGTGTGTGGTTGACAATGACAATAGGGATAAGAAGACAATAACATCTTCAAAGGAGGGTGAAGGGAAATGGCTTGGAGTTTTCTATCCTCAACTCACATCAGCTTGATGATACCCCAGGATTTGGTTCTCAACATGTGGTCTGGGAGCAACTTAGAAATGCAGACTCTCTTCCCACCCCAGACCTCCCTGGGTTGAGGTTCAGAAATCTCAAATCAGTAAGGTTGACATGTAGGTAAGCTATTCATATTATTAATATTTATTTGTTAGGCAACACCTTCCAGTTAAATGTGTTATTATTTATTTTTAATAGACATGTTCCAGAGTGTTTATTTCAGCCTCAAATTTTGTTTACCCCAATTCTTTTTCAACTTAGAAAGTTTAGCGTTAGGTACAATAAAGATAGGGTAAGAATAAAAAAGAAAGGTAATGGGGAAAAAAGAAGAAGAAGGAAGAGGAGAAGGAGGAGGAGAAGGAGGAGGAGGAGAAGAAAAAGAAAAGGAAAAAGAAAAAGAAGAAGAAAAAAAACCCCAAAGGGCGGGGGGGGGGATGAAAAAAGACCCCGAGGCCTTAGGCTTTTTACAAAGTAAAGCTACTTCATACCTAAGACCACACATGCTTTGCAGAGCAAAAATTCAAGAAAGAAGAATTTT
>NC_048237.1:22156062-22157085 GCF_002007445.2 Ailuropoda melanoleuca
GCTGGGGTCACGCCCTGAGCTGAAGGCAGAGGCTTAAGGACTGCGCTACCCAGCTGCCCCAAGAAAGGAGAATTTTCTGTTTCACATGTAACAGAACAAGAAAGTTTGGTGGGTTTTTTTTGGTTTGCTTTTAATGCCTATTCTGATGCTTCAGGGAAAACTGCAATGAGGTAAGAAGGCAGCACAGCGGGCTCCTCCATCAGTCAGTAGACGTATGATCAGAGATTCTTAAACTTTTTGGTTTCAGGACACTTTTAAACTCTTAAAGTTGTCAATGGCCACAAAGAATTTTTGCTTGTGTGGGTTTTATCTGCTGATATTTACCATAGTAGAAATTAAAACTGAGAAATGTTTTAAAATGTTATTTTAAAATAGCAGTAACAAATCCTTTACATTTTAACATACATAGGCTCTTTTGAGAAAAATTCCTATATTTGCCAAAAAAAGATATTAAGAAGAGTGGCATTGTTTTATTTATTTATTTTTTGAAATTTCTTGTATGTCTGGCTTACTAAAAACACAACTGGAATCCTCATTTCTGCTTCTTTTAATCTTCTGCAAAATTTTGTTTTGGTTGACGAACATGAAGAAAATCCAAACCACACGGATTTGTAGTAAGAAAGGCAGGATTTCACGGAACACCTCACAAGGACATTTTATAATACTACGGATGCTCATTAGGGAGTTGGGTTTTTTTGTATGTGTGCTTCTTTATTTTACCTTCTTTACATTTTTTAAAAAAAGATTTTATTTATTTATTTGCGAGAGATAGAGAGAACACGAGGGGGGCGGGCAGAAAGAGAGGGAGAAGCAGACTCCCGCTAAGCAGGGAGCCAGACCTGGGGCTCAATCTCAGAACCCTGAGATTATGAGCTGAATTGAAGGCAGACGCTTAACTGACTGAGCCACCCAGGTGCCCCCCTCCTTTATTTATTTTTTTTTTAAAGATTTTATTTATTTATTTGACAGAGATAGAGACAGCCAGCGAGAGAGGGAGCACAAGCAGGGGGAGTGGGAGAGGGA
>NC_048237.1:22157207-22159746 GCF_002007445.2 Ailuropoda melanoleuca
TGAGCTGAATTGAAGGCAGATGCTTAACTGACTGAGCCACCCAGGTGCCCCCCTCCTTTAATAAAAAGAGACCTGACATTGCCAATTGTTATCGGAAGGGGAAAATTCAAGTGGTGATTAAGTGGTAGGAACAAAAAATGGGATAATTTGAAAACTTCAAATTAAACCTTGTGAAACACAACCCCACTAAGTGGGTTTCATCTAAATATACGTTCTGGATGCATGTCTATTGCATGTTCTTATTTATCAGTCTAGCATACCAATCCCCAAATACTAAGCCAAGGCCAGTGGCCTTTGAACAAGTCTGTTCACAAAGAAGTTTTTTTTTTAATCAATTTGCTGCTAATTGAGAAAAATAAGGATTGCATAGATTTCTCATAAAATAAAAACACTCAAAGAACAGGTTTTTTCTTCTTAGATTCTCCAAGACCTTTTTTGAGATGTATACTNTGTTTCATCTAAATATACGTTCTGGATGCATGTCTATTGCATGTTCTTATTTATCAGTCTAGCACACCAATCCCCAAATACTAAGCCAAGGCCAGTGGCCTTTGAACAAGTCTGTTCACAAAGAAGTTTTTTTTTAATCAATTTGCTGCTAATTGAGAAAAATAAGGATTGCATAGATTTCTCATAAAATAAAAACACTCAAAGAACAGGTTTTTTCTTCTTAGATTCTCCAAGACCTTTTTTGAGATGTATACTTGTAAAATTCACAAGTGGGGGCATCGCAAGTCTGGTGCAAAGAATACAGGTGAAGGAATCTGAGGACTTACACTTCACTTTAGTCATTCTCTAGATATAACTGAAAATATACATACCTCCCTCTGCTGTGAATATTATGTGTATAGACACTCGTTAACTGATTTAGTACATAGATGGGCGTGGAAAAGAGAGCATCGTTCAAAGTAATTGAAAAGGCTTAGTGAAAGCCACAAATATATTTTCACAGTTTGAGCCACATGAGGAAGGTAGGGAGTTGAGTGATGGTGCCACAAGGCTACAGCCTTGTGTTCGAGTCAAAAAGAAGAATAAGATTTTTCTATTGATTTTTATCCACATGTATCTAATNGCTCATTAACTGATTTAGTACATAGATGGGCATGGAAAAGAGAACATCGTTCAAAGTAATTGAAAAGGCTTAGTGAAAGCCACAGTCAAATATATTTTCACAGTTTGAGCCACATGAGGAAGGTAGGGAGTTGAGTGATGGTGCCACAAGGCTACAGCCTTGTGTTCGAGTCAAAAAGAAGAATAAGATTTTTCTATTGATTTTTATCCACATGTATCTAATTAAACTAAGTTTTAATTATCATTCAGGGCTCTCTCATGGGTAGAGGAAATACCACTTTTTTTTGCTAAGAGTGGGTAGCAGTTTTGCTTCCAGCAAAAGACAATGTAGTTCGGCAGTGATATGCATATCTTTCTCTTTGTTTTTGTGCTTTTCAGGATAACATGCAGGGAATTGAGCAGGAGGGTATGGCGTAAAAACCTCCCCAAATGAGAGAAACGACTATGTACCCTAGCCTCTTCTGTGTGGAGGGAGAGTAGATGCTAACACAATGAGTACATTACAACAACTCATTGCTGATGCATAACACTTAGAAGGGGTACGTTTCATTTATATAATAATTCTCTGAAGTAAAGAGCCATTTGTGTTTGGTAAATAGGTTTGGTCCTCATTATAGAAACTGAGTCTCCAGGGTCTGTTTATTGGCTTGAAATACTTTTACAAAGAGAGGTGGAAGCACTCTGGTTAATTGAGAGAAAATGTGAATCTCCAAGGAGAATCCAAAGGACAGAAAATGAGCAGAAGAGAAGGGCCACAAGGGAATGACAGCATATTTTACGCTATGGAGTATAAATCTTCATTAGAATACACATAGATCTTTAATTAAAAAATAAAAATGGAAGGAACCCCAAATTATAAGGAGATAGGGAAATACGAGCCAAGATTTCTTGAATATCTGAGAGGCATCGAGGTCCCTGTTGAGATTTCGGTTATACTAGGGTGGACTTGCTGTTTTCATTGTTGTTGTTTTCCTATTGCTGACAATTCAGTATATCGAGCCAGACTGTGGAATAGTTCGTTTTATAGCACATCAGTAAGGATTACATTTAGAAGCACATAACATAAAACTCAAGGAACTGTGCTTTAAATGACTAAAAGATTTTTTTTTTTTTAAATCTCACAACAATAGGAAGACCTGGGAATGCAAACTCTCTTCCAAAAAATGTCATCAGGGAACACAGACACAGTCTTCAGCGGGTGCCTCTTACGCTGATGCTTGTTGGCACTGGTTCAAACTGACTGCTAAACTGGCAGGTGTTTGGCAGGTATCCTGTTCACGTGCCAGAGAGGGAGAGAGGAGAGGGAGAGGCTTGGAACTCCACCCCTTAATCTTCACTATGTCTCATCAGTAGAGCTGGGTTATGTGGTCAGATCTCAGAAGGTTTCCAGAGAGAACAGAAAGAAGGCCAGCACGCTAAGAATATCTGTCACAGGGGTGCCTGGGTGGCTCTGTTGGTTAAGCATCTG
>NC_048237.1:22159911-22170784 GCF_002007445.2 Ailuropoda melanoleuca
GCTTAACTGACTGAGCCACCCAGGTGCCCCCCTCCTTTAATAAAAAGAGACCTGACATTGCCAATTGTTATCGGAAGGGGAAAATTCAAGTGGTGATTAAGTGGTAGGAACAAAAAATGGGATAATTTGAAAACTTCAAATTAAACCTTGTGAAACACAACCCCACTAAGTGGGTTTCATCTAAATATACGTTCTGGATGCATGTCTATTGCATGTTCTTATTTATCAGTCTAGCACACCAATCCCCAAATACTAAGCCAAGGCCAGTGGCCTTTGAACAAGTCTGTTCACAAAGAAGTTTTTTTTTAATCAATTTGCTGCTAATTGAGAAAAATAAGGATTGCATAGATTTCTCATAAAATAAAAACACTCAAAGAACAGGTTTTTTCTTCTTAGATTCTCCAAGACCTTTTTTGAGATGTATACTTGTAAAATTCACAAGTGGGGGCATCGCAAGTCTGGTGCAAAGAATACAGGTGAAGGAATCTGAGGACTTACACTTCACTTTAGTCATTCTCTAGATATAACTGAAAATATACATACCTCCCTCTGCTGTGAATATTATGTGTATAGACACTCGTTAACTGATTTAGTACATAGATGGGCGTGGAAAAGAGAGCATCGTTCAAAGTAATTGAAAAGGCTTAGTGAAAGCGTCAAATATATTTTCACAGTTTGAGCCACATGAGGAAGGTAGGGAGTTGAGTGATGGTGCCACAAGGCTACAGCCTTGTGTTCGAGTCAAAAAGAAGAATAAGATTTTTCTATTGATTTTTATCCACATGTATCTAATTAAACTAAGTTTTAATTATCATTCAGGGCTCTCTCATGGGTAGAGGAAATACCACTTTTTTTTGCTAAGAGTGGGTAGCAGTTTTGCTTCCAGCAAAAGACAATGTAGTTCGGCAGTGATATGCATATCTTTCTCTTTGTTTTTGTGCTTTTCAGGATAACATGCAGGGAATTGAGCAGGAGGGTATGGCGTAAAAACCTCCCCAAATGAGAGAAACGACTATGTACCCTAGCCTCTTCTGTGTGGAGGGAGAGTAGATGCTAACACAATGAGTACATTACAACAACTCATTGCTGATGCATAACACTTAGAAGGGGTACGTTTCATTTATATAATAATTCTCTGAAGTAAAGAGCCATTTGTGTTTGGTAAATAGGTTTGGTCCTCATTATAGAAACTGAGTCTCCAGGGTCTGTTTATTGGCTTGAAATACTTTTACAAAGAGAGGTGGAAGCACTCTGGTTAATTGAGAGAAAATGTGAATCTCCAAGGAGAATCCAAAGGACAGAAAATGAGCAGAAGAGAAGGGCCACAAGGGAATGACAGCATATTTTACGCTATGGAGTATAAATCTTCATTAGAATACACATAGATCTTTAATTAAAAAATAAAAATGGAAGGAACCCCAAATTATAAGGAGATAGGGAAATACGAGCCAAGATTTCTTGAATATCTGAGAGGCATCGAGGTCCCTGTTGAGATTTCGGTTATACTAGGGTGGACTTGCTGTTTTCATTGTTGTTGTTTTCCTATTGCTGACAATTCAGTATATCGAGCCAGACTGTGGAATAGTTCGTTTTATAGCACATCAGTAAGGATTACATTTAGAAGCACATAACATAAAACTCAAGGAACTGTGCTTTAAATGACTAAAAGATTTTTTTTTTTTTAAATCTCACAACAATAGGAAGACCTGGGAATGCAAACTCTCTTCCAAAAAATGTCATCAGGGAACACAGACACAGTCTTCAGCGGGTGCCTCTTACGCTGATGCTTGTTGGCACTGGTTCAAACTGACTGCTAAACTGGCAGGTGTTTGGCAGGTATCCTGTTCACGTGCCAGAGATGGAGAGAGGTGAGGGAGAGGCTTGGAACTCCACCCCTTAATCTTCACTATGTCTCATCAGTAGAGCTGGGTTATGTGGTCAGATCTCAGAAGGTTTCCAGAGAGAACAGAAAGAAGGCCAGCACGCTAAGAATATCTGTCACAGGGGTGCCTGGGTGGCTCTGTTGGTTAAGCATCTGACTCTTTTTTTTTTTTAAAAGATTTTATTTATTTATTTGACAGAGATAGAGACAGCCAGCGAGAGAAGGAACACAAACAGGGTGAGTGGGAGAGGAAGAAGCAGGCTCATAGCAGAGGAGCCTGATGTGGGGCTCGATCCCATAACGCCGGGATCACGCCCCTGAGCTGAAGGCAGACGCTTAACCGCTATGCCACCCAGGCGCCCCAAGCATCTGACTCTTGATCTCAGCTCAGGTCTTGATTTCAGGGTCATGAGTTCAAGCCCCATGGGGGGCTCTGTGCTGGATGTAGAGATTGCTTTTAAAAATGTCTGCCACAAGTTTCTTCAAATGAATTCATTATTTTGGGGGGAAGGTATTGACAGTATTCAGTTTAAAACAATGTCCTAATTAGAGTTAATGTTAAATTGATGACAAAATGTTAACCAAGCTATTTAACAGATTGTTGATGTCCTAACTAGAATGTTTGTAAAACAACTGAAACATTGTCCTATTTAGTCATTTCTTGCTCCTACTGATAAATTATTGAGGCACAAAGATACGGATAAAAATTGTTGAAGTGACTAAGCAGTTATGAGGACTGAAATAATTAAAATAGATTGATTATTTGTCAGGCTGTTTTAAAAATATGGACAATTTCAATATTCATACTAAATATTTATCAAGTGTTTGTTGCGGGTGTTGTGTTATGTTAGGAATTTTCTTCATATCTACTTTGGTTTTCAGCTCTTTCTTCCACATGAAATACTTGGTGGGGATGCAAATGAACAGTGCAGGTGCATGAAATTGTACCCGTCAAATATTCACACCCTCTTAGGGAATCAGCATACATCCGACCACCAAAATACTAGTATTACTGGAAGGGTAACATATTTTAACCACTGATTCTTTTGTATTAAGGAGTTAATTAGAAGCCTACTCTAGTGACAGAAAGGACTCGGGGCTTGGCCTGACTTCTAAGATTTTAGGATCTAGAGGCATAAGTCAGGAAGGCTCTGAATAGAGAAATTGAAGGCTAATATGTTCATACTTTGCAATTTTGACCAAAACTAATGTAAAGAGGAAGCTAATGAGTTAACCATTTAATGAGGCCTATTACAACTTCCAGAATTTAGAGGTTATCAGTGTGAAATCTTCATGACAAGCCCTCCCTGAAAATCTGTTTCTGCTTGAGGAATTTTAAAACATGTATCTTTGCTTCTGAATTATTCTCGTAAGAGGTTTTCACATCCAACTTAGTAAACACCCAAATGCAATGAGATAAATGGTGTCCTCTCTGGTTGGCAACATGGTGAGATTTTTCATCTCTAATTCTGTTATCCTATGGTTATCGTCTCCTCTGAATTATGTATATACACTGTCAATTAAATTAAAAACTTTTCAATAAATTATGCTTAGGACTGTAGAAACAGTGAATCTATTCTGAATTAATGTGATATTCTCTCTTCATTATCCTTTATTGGTTTAAGAAAAAAGTAATTGGCCTCTGAACCTTGCTCTGGCATATAATTTTGAAGGACTATTTGCTTGAAATTAGGAATTCTGTCTCCCTATCAATAATTTTACAAATGATCAGTGAAAAAACTAGTCCAGATACCTCAGAACTGGTAGTTGATTATTAATCTACATTATTCAATTGTTCTAAAAGTGATACAGAAAAAATCTCCACTAGAGTGTGTCTTTCTGCCTTGACCCTTTATTGGCAAAATCACCACACATAATGTTCTGTGGTATACTGGGCTAGGGGATCCTACTCTGCGGTCTGCAAAAGGAAAGAGAAAAACATAGGGAGTGGAATGTAGGCTATCCTATTTTTTGGGGTTTAGTTTAAAATAATTTCAAATTTACAGAAAAAGTTGCAAGACTATTACAAAGAATTTATTTCGTCTGAACTATTTGGGAATAAATTGCCAACACAGTGCTCCATCAGCTTTAAATACTTGGGTTCCTATTTCTTACAAAAAGAAGAATTTCCTATATAATCACAATATGACCATCAAAGTCAGGGAATTTACACCGATACATTACTGCTGTATAAACCACAGACCAGGGAATTGTTGCCAACAATGCCAATGATCTTCTTTATGGCAAGAGAACCCAGTCCAAGATCACTCATTGCATTTAGCCACCATGTTTTTTTTTTTAACCTTGCAGTCTGTAACAGTTGTCCAGTCTTTCCTTGATTTTCGAGACTTTGGCACTTTTGAGGATTACAGGTCAATTACGTTGTAGACTATCTCTCAGTTTGGGTTTTTCTGGTGCTTTCTCATGGTTAAACTTAGGTTGTGCATTGTTAGCAGACATGTCACGGAAGTGATGCTGTGTTCTGCTCGTAACTTCAGCATCCTAGCATGCTATCAGGTGGCTCATGATTTTGATTTCTCACATTATTGATGTTGATGATTTTGGTCACTTGATTAAGGTGGCGATTGCCTGGTTTTTCCTCGGTAAAGATACTCTCTTCTCTCTTACATTTAATAAATATTTTGTGGGGAGGTAGTTTGAGATGATGTAGGTATTCTATTTCTCCTCTAAATTTTACTTACTAGTTCAGCATACAGTTGATGTTTCTTGGCTCAACTACTTTTTGCTATGATAATTATTAAATGATGATTTTCTAATGTGACTGTTTCTTTTATGAGTTGGCATTCTTTTGTATGGAAAAGTTTTCTTTTTTTTCTTTTATTTATTTATATCAGTATTGGCTAATAAATTATTGTTTTGCCTAATGAGCTATTTGTTATTTATTATTCAGTTGTTGCTCACATATCCAGATTTGGCCAGCATGAACTCCTTGAAGCTGTCTCCTGAGTTAATTTTGTTTAGTTTTGTTTCTGTTTTTATTTTGATATGTTTCCATCATTCCTTTTTTTTTTTTAACCAATTTTCTCTTTTTAGAGAGAGATAGCACATGCATGTAGTGGGGGTGGGAGGGGTGGGAGGGGCAGAGGGAGAGAGAAAGTCTTAAGCAGGCTGCATGCCCAGCACAAGTTGAGTCCGATGCAGGGCTTGATCTTGGAACACTGGGATCATGACCTGAGCCTAAATCAAGAGTCAGATGCTTAATCAACTGAGTCACCCAGGTGCCACCCCATCATTCCTTTTAATAGAGAATACCATTTATAAACTAGGTTCTGTGATTCCTGGTGTGGTCATTGCCATTAGGGTGTTGCTCTTCTCAGGCCATATAAGTAAGTAAAGCAGTGAAATACAAACACACAAATCCTTCCTTTTATATCCATATTTACTTCTATATCTCTATAGATTGAAAATTATATGATTTCACACAGATACCTCCAATTCCAGTCTATCACTCTCTGTATTAAAAACCATGAATTTATACTCATGTCTGCTATTGAAACCGATACCTCAAATTCCTATTCCAATTTAACACCACAAGGTCCATTTTAGTTTTCTCCTTTTCTGTCTTTGTAATCCCTCTTCAAATAGTAAGATATGTAGCTTCACTTATCCACAGTATATTTACTATTGGATCAGTGTCCCCTTTGTGGAACCAGATCCCCATTGTCACAGCTGCTATCTTCTGCATAGGTGTCTCCTCACCGTACTTGGGCTCTGACCACCCACCAAGATATCCTTTAACCACTCCTCTCCTCCCGTTCAAACCCTTGCATATTCCATCCAGGCTCTAGGACATCACAGTGGGCTTCTGTCACATGCCCTCTTCACACCACTTAGGCTCTGATAACACATACAGAGTCTCTGATGCACTTCCTCCCAGATAACCTTCACTCCATTTAGGTTTCAACACTCAAAGATGGGCCACTGCCCTCTCCGCACCCCCTCCCCATAGATGCCTGATTTGCTCAGGTCACATAATAGTTTTAGGGAAGGAGGAAGAGAGGGGGAGACAAAGGAAGGATCAGAGGAGGATGAAAAAAATATACATGAAGGAAGGAAGATGGAAAGCAAGGCAAGAAGGAAGCTATACTATTATTTAAAAGTTCAGAGAATACCTATCTTCTTGTTGCAGGTGTGAGTGTGGACACTTATGCACATACAATTGGAGATGCTGTTTATTTCAGCTCTTCCATAGCAAAATTTAACTGGAGGTTGCTTAAAACAGTAATCATGCCAAAAATGGGGTTTTTATAATAAAACACAAAGTACATGGAGCAGAAGAATTTAAATCTGCTCAATGATCTCTGTGGTCATTTTAGTCTATATAATTATAGGATTCTTCAGGGAGAAATAGATGGGTACAGGAGTATGAAGGAAGGTTTCAGAAAATTTTTATTGTCAGGGATTAGCCATGTGGTGTTTTGTTTTTGTTTGTTTCCAGAACATAGATACCAGAGAGGCAGAAAGATGATTAGATAGTGGGGGATTATTATCATTCTGGTTTTGGTTTATAGGTTGATTATTATAATTTGATTGCCCACAGCAGTGACTAAAGTCTGATGCATCATACATAGAGAGTGACTCTTGAAATCAAAGCCTAAATGAATGCATTGACAATGATGACATGTCACATCCATCTGAAGATCCTGGACTGAATGAGATTTTTGCATATTTTCAATTTCAAATTCTCTTGTACTTGGATGAAAATCCTCATATTTTAGACGAATATGGTCAGTGTTCTTACACAGTCAATATTTATGATGCTAAGCCCATGTCAATGACTCTAAATAATCATATTTGGCAAAATATTATATGTAACAAGCTCAGAATTAAGTCCAAATATAATTATTGTACTTGGGAAGGGAAACCATCCAACAGTTGTTAGTTTGTGCTTTTCAAAAAATGCACATATACAGACACACAAGCAGCCCAATGATAGTAAGTAATTAATGACATAATTTGGTAAGCATTCTTTTAAGAAAATATGTATTTCCCTAGTATCATTTTATGTCTACATCTAAAGAGGTTATTTCTTTATTTCCAGGTATTTCTACACCACTTAGAATGAAGTTTCCTACCATTTGTGTAATTCTAGAATAGGAATAGTCATATTAAGTCATTAACCTGTGAAAGTGAAAATGCCTCCCCTAACATATTAAAGAAATAATCATTAAAGAAATGATTAATGGGGAAAATTATTAATGTTGAATATTGAGAGTGTATTCTTTTTATACCACATATACACACACCTCAACCTCCACTAACAGGGACCTGTCACAGAACCTGCTCGACGGAGTCTATAAATAATAGATAACGACAAATGAAGAGCAGAGGCGCCGGGAAAGCTAAATTAACCTATATATTACAGAGCTTCAAGAGAGTGACAATTATTTGTATTTAATTATGTTTTCCTTGAGTCATTATTCATTGCCAGGACTTTCATTGCAAGACTTCCTTCTCCATTGACAAAATCCTCACTTTGATTAATCAAAATTTATTTAGTTGAATAATATCTTCAAATAGATTTGATATATTTTTGAATGTGTGAAGTTTGAGGATTCTTTTCTGTTGACTTCAAACACGGACAACAACACAATACCTAATAATGCTGAAGAGAATTTTAAGCTGTTTGATTTTTTGTTTAAGTCAGTGTAAGTGGGGCACCTGGGCGGCTAACTTGGTTAGGCATCTGTCTTCTGCTCAGGTCACGTCCCAGGGTCCTGGGATTGAGTCCCACATCGGGCTCCCTACTCAGCGGGGAGCCTGCTCTCTCCCTGCTTGTGCTTTCCCTGTCTCTCTGAAAAATAAATAAATAAAATCTTTAAATTTTTTTTTAAAAAATCATGTGTAAGTGGACAGTTTTTTTCTGTCTTTTTTGATATGAGGTTTTTGTGTTTGGGAATTCAGTAATGTCAGTAGGTTCCACTCTGCTGTTTATTAACATTTTAATTAAGTTTCATTTTTTCCGGGGCGCCTGCGTGGCACAGCGGTTGATTCCGCTCAGGGCGTGATCCCGGTGTTAGGGATCGAGTCCCACATCAGGCTCCTCCGCTATGAGTCTGCTTCTTCCTCTCCCACTCCCCCTACTTGTGTTCCCTCTCTCCCTGGCTGTCTCTATCTCTGTCAAATAAATAAATAAAATCTTAAAAAAAAATTTTTTTTCATTTTTTCTGGTTATGTGAGATCCCCTTGGATTTACATGTTCGATTTTTTCAGATATTTAAAAAATAATAACTATTAAAATTTTAAAATATTTTATTATTTTTGTTATTTTATCTTTTTAATAAAATGCAGATAATACAGTTTTATTGTTTTTATTTTAGTTATTCTTTTCTCTAGTCATCCAAATAATTTTGATGTTAGATCTTTGTGTCAGTGTTCCAGGACTTTGTAATTCCTCCATAGCTGCTTTTTCATTTGTTCCATTTATTCCATTTAATTCTCAATATAATTGATTTTATCAATTGTCTTCTTCACATTTCTGACTTTGTTTTCTATATTGTTGAACCTATTTTTTAATGCTTCTGATAGCACTCATCCCATTCATCCCTCTAATTGCTGTCCAGTTCTCTCTCAGGTTTTCATCATCTAGTTTTATTCTCCTTCCTTTCTTTCTCCCCTTCCCTCTTCCTCCCTCCCTCCCTCCATCCCTCCCCTTTCCTTCCTTCCTTCCTTCCTTCCTTCCTTCCTTCCTTCCTGACTACACCCAATGTGATGCTTGAACTCATGACCCTGAGATCAAGAGCTCCATGCTCTACTGACTGAACCAGCCAGGCACCCTTTCCTGGTTTTATTCCTCATATGCACTTTGTATGCTATGTGGCTAATTGTCTTTAGTTACAGACTCTTTGCATATTTCTCCATTGCTTTCAGGAAGTAATTTCTATTCAATCCTTGTATTTGCCAAAAAATTATTTGGGATGGAATTTTCTCGGCTACCCTCCCTGTTTACTGGAATATACCTTGAATCCTCTAGTTAGAGCTTGTGCTGAAATTCTGTAAGTTGAAAAGTATTTAATAAATTGCATGGTTTATTCAAATGGATGGGGCTATGGAAAGTCCCAGGAAAACTGTTTGTTTCTGTACCTTTTCTTTATATGATTCTTGGAAGCAGAAAAGTTTGGGGGCAATTTTGCCCAATTGAACAAAAATTTCTTACTTTTGAATAGTTGTCCTTCAGATTTTGGTACAACTCTTCAAATTGTTGTAAGTCCAGACATGAATGAATGAATGAATGAATCTATCAAGGCATGGCCTGCTGTATGCATGGGGGCTGCCAGAATGCTTTTCATATGTATAAGAAAATAGACTCCATATAGGAAAAATTCCATTTTCCCAATTCTCCAATTTAGAATACACAACAGTTAAATTGCTCTCTGGGGAGAGGGTTTATACTAGCCATAGACCTTTATTTTTCTCAGTGGGTGAAGAAAGATAGAGTTCCAATTTTTCTGTTGTTATTTTTTGTTTTTGTTGTTTTGTTTTCCTTAAAAATCAAAACAAAATAAAAAAACTCCTACTTCTATGCCTACCATAATGTTCCACTTCGGGGAAAGTAATTTTGTATAATTTCACAGTGTCCTTTTTAAAATTTGGACATTATTTAATAGTGTTCTTATTTATTTGTAATTTTTTACATATTATATTTGTATTATTTATATATTGCATTAACAACATATCCTGAATTTCTGTGACATAATATTGAAATGATCCCTAGTTTCAGCATTTTGGCATTGGTGTTATTTCCTTAATTATCATCTTTTACTTTTCTAAATCATTTCNTTAACTTGGACATTATTTAATAGTGTTCTTATTTATTTGTAATTTTTTACATATTATATTTGTATTATTTATATATTGCATTAACAACGTATCCTGAATTTCTGTGACATAATATTGAAATGATCCCTAGTTTCAGCATTTTGGCATTGGTGTTATTTCCTTAATTATCATCTTTTACTTTTCTAAATCATTTCACGTTCACAGTGACATATTTCCCTCATGTCTTATTTCCTTTTCTCAATTTCAGCTCCATATCCCTAGATAACCAGAGACATATAAACTTGATAGGAGCAGGTGTAACAGTAAAACTTTGTGCTTTCTACACACCATTCTAGGCATTCAGTGTGACAAACCATTAGATGAAGTTAGGTAGTCTCTGGGTGTGAGGTAGCTATTAAAATCACCCATGTTCCCATTTATATTTTCAGTTTATTTCTCTTCTATTTCACCGACTGGTCTTTCTATCCTTGAGTACTTGATGTAAATGTGGGAGTGTAAGGGAATGGAACATTCTAAGGTTAGCAGGTCATTCTGCTTTTTTCTAAGAAGCCAGAATCAGCAATAGGGCTGATGAATAAAGAACCCATTATTTCTACTTGTCAGAGTTCACATGCCGGTGTAGTGCTTGGTAAGGAATATTAAATAAAATTTTTCAAAAGCAGAGATCTTTTAAAATCATCTTTCTTATAACCTCTGTTTCAAAAAGTTTTTATCCAGTCATTTTATATTTTGACTTCATGAAAATTCTAAGTTTACATGTTGTACAAAACATATTTATTTATTTATATAATTTGAGACTGAAATCATGTAAATATTTTTGAATATTTGTTTTTCTATAATTGAAATATTTCTGAAACTGTGTTTATAAGTTTCATATTTTGGTAATGATATATGCAGGAGTGTTTTCTATTTAAAATTATTGTATCTTGAATCGTATTATAAAGGGAAGAATAATTTTCCAAATAAGACAATTATTTTCCTTTCCTATGTATATGTCCTTCGGTGTATTTTTTTAGGTGGTGTTGGCATGCGAGTGCGCATGTGTGTGAGTTTGCACGTGAGTGTGTATATTGGTGATATTATGAATAAAAATGATTTTCTTAATAATAGAACCCCTTTTGGGGCGCCTGGGTGGCACAGCGGTTAAGCGTCTGCCGTCAGCTCAGGGCGTGATCCCAGCGTTCTGGGATC
>NC_048237.1:22171608-22171884 GCF_002007445.2 Ailuropoda melanoleuca
AGTCTTTGACAATTGCCTATAAATTGGTTCCAACTAAATTAAATTAAAGACATTTTTATTTTGGAAGAATAGCCTGTTGGATGATGCTTATGAAGAAAGATAACTGTTAAGATTAGTGAACAGCACAACTTCTAATATTACCGAACATTTAAGAATAAAGGGCACATATTGCATGGTGCACTGGGTGTTATATGCAAATAATGAATCATGGAACATTACATCAAAAACTAAGGATAAACTCTATGGTGACTAACATAACAAAATAAAAATTATTAT
>NC_048237.1:22172019-22172414 GCF_002007445.2 Ailuropoda melanoleuca
TATTGCATGGTGCACTGGGTGTTATATGCAAATAATGAATCATGGAACATTACATCAAAAACTAAGGATAAACTCTATGGTGACTAACATAACAAAATAAAAGTCATTATTAAAAAAAGAATAAAGATAGTCTAGGAAACATATGTAAAATATATTTTGTGTTCATAATTTGTGTGGCATTTTCTATGACAACTGTATTATGTCATACTGAATTAGCTTTTGGGCTTAAAAATATACTTTCAGGGAAAGTATTCAGACCAAGATTATGCAAAAACTGAACTTCTGGAAAAATTAATTTGCATGTAATAGAAAGATACTGGCGATAAGAAAAAGAACCCCGAAAATAGCATACTCATGCTTATGAATTAGAGAGGAGTTGATGTGCAGGAAATCTA
>NC_048237.1:22172674-22336827 GCF_002007445.2 Ailuropoda melanoleuca
AAAAAAAATAATAGGACCCCTTTTTAGGAAAAGACATATGCTGCTGAGTGAATATATTGATAAGTCAATTGGGTGGAAAGTGAGATTTCTCTAAAAGCATCATAGTGTGGTAGGCTGCCTTTTAAGATGGTCTGCAATGATCTCCGACTCCTGCTACTGAAGTCTTTGTATATCCCCATCTATCTGATATGGGCTCAGCCTAGTGAATCTCTTTCTAGTGGATAAAATATTCCAAAAGTGATGGGATGCCTCTGCCAGGATTAGGTTACAAAAAGACTGTGACTTCCCTCTCGTTCTCTCTTTCTGTTCTGATAAAGCAAGCTGACACATTTGAGCTGCCCAGTGGAAAGGCCTACAGGGCAACAAACTGGGCAGCCTCCAGACAACAGCTAGTGAAGGGTTAAAGCCTGCCAACAATCACATAACTGAACCTGGAAACGGATCCTTCCCCATTGGAGTCTAGTGAAGACTTCAGTCTTGATGGAACTCTTGATTGCAGTGTGTGAGAGACCTTCAAGCAGAAGACCCAGAGAATCTGCATCCAAATTCCTGACCTACAGGATCTGTGTAGTATCAAAGATTGTTTTAAGCCACTAATCTTGGGGGAAATTCGTGATAACTAATACATTGATTTAGAATACATAAACTGTTCTCGGAGACATTGTAGCCTGCTGATAATAGGACTTTTGTTTTTATTAGTGGGTGAAGAAAAGTTAAAGTCCAGAGAAAAATTATTCCCAATAGTAGCAAAATATGGCTTTTACTCAGAGAGGGACTTGGGAGGAAGAATCGAGGTGCCTAATAAGAACTATTAGAGAATTTTGCAATGTGATCAATGTAAAGTTTCTTACTAGTTTTTAAATAAAATCTTTAGTAAAATCTATATTACTGACAAGCATATTATTGAGTTGAATCTCTACTGAAAGGATGTGAAAATGTAACAAGGGAAACTTTGAGAAAGCTCTTGGGAGGCTAACCACATTGGAGCTGCACCTTGTTTACATAAAGTTAAATTCAGTCTTTGACAATTGCCTATAAATTGGTTCCAACTAAATTAAATTAAAGACATTTTTATTTTGGAAGAATAGCCTGTTGGATGATGCTTATGAAGAAAGATAACTGTTAAGATTAGTGAACAGCACAACTTCTAATATTACCGAACATTTAAGAATAAAGGGCACATATTGCATGGTGCACTGGGTGTTATATGCAAATAATGAATCATGGAACATTACATCAAAAACTAAGGATAAACTCTATGGTGACTAACATAACAAAATAAAAGTCATTATTAAAAAAAGAATAAAGATAGTCTAGGAAACATATGTAAAATATATTTTGTGTTCATAATTTGTGTGGCATTTTCTATGACAACTGTATTATGTCATACTGAATTAGCTTTTGGGCTTAAAAATATACTTTCAGGGAAAGTATTCAGACCAAGATTATGCAAAAACTGAACTTCTGGAAAAATCTAATTTGCATGTAATAGAAAGATACTGGCGATAAGAAAAAGAACCCCGAAAATAGCATACTCATGCTTATGAATTAGAGAGGAGTTGATGTGCAGGAAATCTATTTAATATTATCTTTATTTTGTTTGTTTCTGATTTCAGTTAGAAATAACCAGAATATATGAAAGGCATTTAGGATTTTGGAGAGATATAAATTGATGTATTTCTCCTAGGTCTTTGCCAAGAGTCTCAAATTAGAATCCTTACTTAGCTGAAAATCTATGCAATACTCATTTTGGAAAAAAATTGAACTCCACTGCTGCAAACAGAAAATAATTTGACTTTCACACCTTCTGTCTCCCTGATGGGGTTACTTTCTTAACTGTTTTAAGGAAATCTCTTACAAAAAAACCACCACCCTTTTTATCATTCTTGGATAGTAAATAATCTACTAATTTCTAGACATGATAACCATTATATTCCAATAATTTAAAATGATTGGTCCAGATTAATAGTCAATATTCTAAATTTTATCAAAGAATGAATCTCCCAGATTAGACCTGCTTCAAGCCTGGAAGTCTACCATGTGCTAATAGGAATACAGTGGCTTCTCATCTACTCCTCTACTTTTGTTTTCTGCTTCTCCATCAGCAATCTGACTGTGTGTTCTGATCCCTTCGTGTCTAGAGTTGGTAGTCAGGGGTCATGAAGCAAGATGTTACTTGACTGACACTGTCTTCTTCTAGTATCAGTTCTTTCTGCACTTGGGAGCCTCTGGGTGTGAGGTGGGTCTTGAGAGCTGATCCTTTCCCTTGTAGAGAGCTTTTTTTTTTTGGTTCCTGGGAAACTCCTTATTACTTGGGATTTATTACCTTCAATTCCTTTAATTGAGATAATGTCTCCTTTGCCTATGACTTTGCTTACCTTTTTGTTTCTTATGGCCCTTTCCACCCATATTCACTCTGTCAAGGTCCTCTGGCTCCTGCAGGTAATTGTCTTGGGGGAAAATCCCTTTATAATCTCTTGAGAGCAGTTCTTTTTCCTTTTGAAGTCATATCTTGTCCCTAACCAACCATGCTAGGACAAGCTGGTCCCAGTATAGCCATCTCAAGTTCATTCCTTCATTGTCAAAAAAGCTAGTCATGCACAAATTTCTACTTGGTTCTTGTTCTGAGCTTTGTAACTCACATACTGCTGGGGTTATGGATCATGCTCTCTGGTCTCCGCGAAGTCCCTCATCTCTTTCTCAAGAGAATAGGAGTGTAATGGGGAGGAAAAAAAGGTGACAAAATCTCACAATTTTTTCTCAAACAAATTATTTCCCTGTTTTTGGTTAATACCATTCAGTCTCTCTTATACCTTTAGGGTGGTTATTGAACCAAGGATATATAGGTCCACCTTGCCGATCTAGGACTTCACTTTGAGATATAGAAGTCCTTCCATAACTTTAAACAGAAGTTGTCATATTTAAACATTCCATTATTTATAGAATTAAGACTTGGTATCTGAAGGAATGGGAGTAGCCAAGGTGCAGAAATGAGGGGGTCACTTATCATAAAGAATCAGTGTTATGGCCTAAGAACTGAGTAACTTAAGTACCATGTCCTCAAGGAAACTTTTTCTTACCATTTTTTCCTACTTCACATAACTCTTAATAACTTTATGAGTTATGCTGCTCTTAAGGCATTTAAGTATGTACTGTCTTTTTTTGATATTTAATATTTGTATTATGTATATTAGCTTTTTAACTGTTTTTTTTAGTTCTTTAAAGGAAGGTTTCTTCTATTTCTTTGTATTCTACACAACAAAAGGGAGTGCATAAAATAAATATCTGTAAATAAGTTCGCAAATTTATTTCCATTGCAGACATTTCATCAGGAGTTAGAGNTAGTTCTTTAAAGGAAGGTTTCTTCTATTTCTTTGTATTCTACACAACAAAAGGGAATGCATAAAATAAATATCTGTAAATAAGTTCGCAAATTTATTTCCATTGCAGACATTTCATCAGGAGTTAGAGGTCCGTAGAAGTCCAGGATTACCTGATGGGAGATCGATGGATTCTTAATTATATTCTTAATGTAGCTGAGTAAGCGTAGCAGTACTGATGGTGGCAGAAGGCAAAAGTACAGTGAATTCTGTGTCATTAATAAACCTTTCCCTCATGTGTATGCATACTGGTATATTACATGTTCATATAAAAAACTGCCTTAGTAATAAAGATTTTGAGGATATCATTTGGGCCAGGACTTATAATTATATATTCTTCCCTCATTAATGCCCATCAGAATAAATAGGACTCCTTGTGCAAAAATTTCAGTTAATTTTATATTATTTTGAAAAATAGTGAGTTTTTTGTTTGTTTCATTAGTCAGTGTTTATTTGTTTGTGTGGTTTTTTTTAAAGATTTTATTTATTTGACAGAGAGACAGACAGCGAGAGAGGGAACACAAGCAGGGGGAGTGGGAGAGGAAGAAGCAGGCCTCGCAATGGAGCAGGAAGCCTGATGCGGGGCTTGATCCAAGGACCCTGGGATCACCCCCTGGGCCAAAGGCAGACACTTTACAACTGAGCCACCCCAGCCACCCCTATTTTAGTGGTTTTGAATTGACTTTTTAGGCACTCTAAAAACAGATATTTTCTGACAAATTACGAATCTAATCAAGGCACTGTATTGTCATATTTTATGTCTGTTGGGAAAATACGATTGATGAGGAAAAATTGTTTCTTAATATGACATATTTAAATAACTTTTCCATGGTTGGCTTGTGTGTTGAAAATGATCTTCAGATTTAAATAATCCTTCATTGTTACTTACGTGTAAGAATATCGGCACCAATGAGGAACATCAACAGGAAAGCATGAAGCTATTTGTCTTTTTCAGTACATGTGCCAGGGCTAGGAAATGATAAATCAGTATGACTTCAGAGGACAAGCTTTTAATTAAATGATACCCATAAGTCACCCTTTCTGTTTCCTTAGAGGTTTTTGAAAAAAATCTTTCTAATTTGGTTTTAACGCTCAAATGTATGAATACATTCACTCTAAATTACTCTACAATTTTCACTTCAATTTTTTCTACTTATCATAAAATGTCACTTTTAGCATTTCCAGAGTCTTGTATTAGGCACTTTATTTATTATTGCCCAGCTACAGTCAGCTTTACAAGTTTTAAATGCTTATAAATAGGGAAAAGCAAAACCTTCCTGTAAAATCTTGAAGTGTCGCAACAGAAAACAAACTTAAAAAAAACAAAACTTCACTAGAGCTTTACTGGGTTTGCGGACCACTTCACTCCTGTGCTGTGAGAGTGTCATTTAAACCTCAATTTCAGAAGAGGTTCCGATGCCTTTGAATATATACTACTTACTTGTCTCAACAGCCCTTAAAACCAGTCTGAGGTCAGGCAGCTCTGAAATTAATAAAAAGAGTTCAATAGTATTCTTCCCATTCACTAGACAAAACAAAAAAGTGTGTGTGGGAGGAATATTTGAAGGGTTATATAAGAGAATAAAATATGTAATTTATGAGAGCTATTAAAAGCTAGGTAGTATTCCATGTTAGGAATTTTTGTCGTCATAATAGCCCCTTCATTATATCTCCCTTGGAGATATTGAAACAAAGACTGTGCAACTTGCCTAGAGGTCTATAGTCAGGCATGGCATTTCAATCTAGGCTTTTTCTCATTTCGTAGTCAGGTCTTCCTTCCATCCCCTCCAGTATCGTACTCAAGTCCTCTAAGACTGTTCTCACGAATACATTTTAAAGTTTTGCATATAATCTGGAAAGGAACAGAGGCCCAAATTACTCGTGATAGCAATGAAATAGGTTCTCTGTTATTCTTGCAATTCCTTCATTTACAGTATATTTTAGAAAAAAAATTATTTTGTGTTTGTAGAGAGTGAAGGGGATCTTTTAAATAACTTTAGGCTGAGGATGAAAATAATGTTGGGATGTAATTCTGGAGGCGAAGGGCCTGAGGAGCCACAGCAAGTTTCCAGACACTCTGAAGACAGAACCACATGGGGGCAGTAGCACAAATTGTCAGGGTCTATGAGCCCCGGAAGAAGGGATGGACCAAAGGACAAGAACTATTTTTGTCAGAGTTTACTATAAGTCAAAACATGTAAAAGTGAAGTATTTTATCATCTGAAGTAGAGAAAGTCTATTTCTGTCAATCAAGACTGTAAGACTGATAGACGTCTTACAGGCATCTGCCAGTTTGTTTATTCAACAACAACAAAAAAACCTCCTAGAACCACTAAATCACTGAGTATTTAGTCAATGAGAAATTGCTCTATGTTATTGTACTCACCTACTGTTATCAAAATATATTACAGGAAAGGGCAAAATGCAGGGAGAAAAAATTGAATATTTTCCAGTTTATTCAACATTCTACTTAGAGTTGTAGCTGGGAGTTATCTGCTGGGATAATGTGATAGTAAGGGATAAAAATCTCAAATTACCCTTGCAAAAGATGCATAAATAGCTAAGTGAAATTTAGTCAAATTAGCAAGTTTCTTTGGGGAAATAAGGAAAATGATTTTGAGCTTTAGTAAATATTTGATGCTACCATATGAATTATATTTTTTAAGTCTATTTAATATTATCTGAAAGTTACAGAATTCCATTATGGCATAGAATATGCTTCTGCTCCCAAGTATATGAACATTAACATCTATAAAACAGATATACTTGAATATATATACACATGTATATTGCTATATAGTATATCGCTAAGAAAGATAAGAAAGATATACTATATATCAATAAGAAAGGTATACTGTATATCAATTTATATGTATATATATTGAAGTATATCTGTTCTTTAAATATATATTTATAAATGTATCTATCAACATATCTATCTATATCTATCTATCATCTATCTATCATCTATCTACCTATCTATCTATCTATCATCTATCTATCATCTATCTATGTATTTTACATGGAATCACCTTCAGTGCATAGCAAGTAGGAAGGCTAAGCAATAAATGGAGCAATAGGGTGATGGGGTGGCTTCAGACCAGGGTGTGCTCCTAGATTAAAAATACAAAATTAAATGTTATAAATGTACTAGAAACGAACATTCTATATGGGATAGATACTTGCTAACCAAACTCATAAGGAACTGATACCCAAACCATAATGACTATATGTACTTTATATTTCCTACAACTGCAATATTAATATCTGCTGTTTAAATTATCTACTTCCTCAAATTATAGTCAGATATACCACAGTAGATAATAGGTGGCTGCTTTTCATGACCGTAGACTCAGAAGAGAGTCTTTGAGACATTTCACTTACACGTGAACTATCTCCTTTCTGTTTCCTCACTTTTTTTCCATGTACAGGTTATTAACTTAGGACTTTTCTCCTTAAGTTTAGATTTAGAAATAAAGACTGTGAACTAAGTCTGAGAGTTCCTTTACCATAAAACAATAGATGGCAAGCATTTTCACTTTCCAAAGCAAAGCAAAATGCTGGAGTTGGAGCAGCACTCATAAAGGAGGTAACTAAGAGAGAGTTTTGTGAACCATAGTTGAAACCATACTTATAATTTAGGTTGAGAAGATGTGCAGTAAACACAGATTGGGATTTCAGTCTCAACTCCTTTTCTCAATTTCATGTAAAATAAAAGAAACTTGGAGTTTGGGCCACACATTGGACTGTGGTCATAAGAATCTAAATGAAAAGGGGTGCCTGGGTGGCTCAGTTGTTTGAGTATCTGACTCTTGGTTTCAGCTCAGGTCGTGATCTCTGGGTAATGGGATCGAGCTCCATGTCAGGCTCTGTGCTCAGTGGGGAGTCTGCTGGAGATTTTCTTTCTCCCTCTGCCCTTGCTCATGCTCTCTCTCTCTCAAATAAATAAATAAATCTTGAAAAAAAAAAAAGAATCTAAGTGACAAGAGGCTGACTTCTATAACCCATGATTACAGTGTAGAGGACTGCCATTGGGAAGTATCTACAGTAACAGTGAGAGTGGGCCATTGGCCCTTTTTACCATGATCCTATGTGTAGGCCATAATGAGGCTGGACTTGGATCTTCTCAAGTCCTGAACAAGAGGGCTACATGGAAGCGTGAGGAGACTTCAGCACAAAGAGTGTAGGAAATTTCTCTGATTGGCCATGGGCTCAGGGGAGTATTATAAAGGACCAGGCAGAAAAGTCATATCTACGTGCATCAAGGATGCTGCAGGGAAAAAAAATCCCTGGCAAAGAGGACCTTACCCACAACCCACAGAACTTCTCTGTGAAACAATCAGCTTTCAAAAACTTGAGGTCATCTCAGACAGTACCAGTCAAGTAAGATTTTTCCTGTTCCTCTAGTTTTGACTCCTGCAGGAGGGGTCAGAAATTCAAATTAGCAAACTGAGGAAAAATGGAAAGAGATTCTAGGAGAGGAAGTAAAGATCACTATGATCCTTTTCTACATATGGGTTTCCACCAGTCCAAATTAAAGGAGAGAAGCATTAATTGTGAATGAAGTTTGGAATTGTGGTTATCACACTGGGCTAGACATCATAAATTGTTACATGACACTGACTACATGGGGGACTAAAGTGATTAGATCACTTTGTTTTCTAAGATGTAAGAACTGGGGACAACAAGCTAGCCCAAATGAAGTGAAGGGTTTGCAAAATTTGTCAGTTTTGTCAAGAGAAAAATTTAAAATGCTTCATGATTGCAGCCTATGTCTGGATATTTCAGTACACTTGATTTCAAGCACATCTCTAACTCTCAGGGGTGAAAACTCATGGATGGATATATTCAAGCAAAATCTGCAGAATCACGTGGTAAAGCTATAAATACCATTGCATTACTTTATGTAGTGTGCTTAAAGCCAAGAAATAAATTTTAAGTTGAGAATTGCCAGAATAGGAAAAACTATAGAGTAGGAAATAAACATTTTTTCTGTATATAACAGGATCTTTAAGGCAAAGAAATACCCACTCCTGTTGTAAATGTCTACAGCAGGGGAAACTACTCAATTTTTGCTTTATACACCCTCTTCTCTTTTGTTCCTATCTATGCTACAAGTTGATAATGGCACTGTAGCAGAATGCATTTTCTAGAGTTAACTGCATCTCTTATCCCATATGTTCTTCCATAAAGCTGTATGAACAAACTACTCCCACATCAAGAAGTAGAGTCTGTAAATCTACTTCCTTGAATCTGATTGGACCTTGTTATATCTTTGTTATATCTTGTTATATCTTTGCTATATCTTTGACTTGTTATATCTTTGTTATATCTTTCACTGATAGAATATGACAGAGAGACAATATCAGTTTCTAGTGAATCATTTAACTTGCCTCTTGGTAAGGTTTTGTTGAGGATTTTTGCATCTATGTTCATCAGGGATTTTGGCCTATAGTTTTCCTTATTTGTGGTGCCTTTGGTTTTGGTATCACGGCAATGTTGGCCTCATAGAATGTATTTGGGAACGTTCCTTCCTCTTCTGTTTTTTGGAATAGTTTGAAAGGAATAGGTATTAATTCTTCTTTAAATGTTTAGTAGAATTCACCTGTGAATCCATGTAGACTTCACCCATGAATCCATCTGGTCCTGGACTTTTATTTTTTGGTAGTTTTTTGATTATGATTCAGTTTTGTTTGTTGTAATCAGTCTGTTCAGATTTTCTATTTTTTCCTGGTTCAGTTTTAGAAGATTGTATGTTTTTAGGAATTTAGCTTGACTAAATAAGAAAAAAAGAGAAAGGACCTGAAAAAAATAAAGTCAGAAATGAGAGAGGAGAAGTAACAACTGACATCACAGAAATACAAAGAAATATAAGAGAATATTATTAATTGGCCTCTTGGAACTCTCACTCTTATGATGGTCCCTCTAGATACCAAATCATCATACTGTAAGAAACCAAAGCCACTGGAGGCCATGAAGACACGCTGGCGGACAAACCCAGGGGAGCTCCTATCTGACAGCCAGCAACTACCATTCATGTGTATGAACCATCTGGTATGTCCATTCCAGTCAAATCCTCAGATGACTACAGCCCCGGCCAATATCTGAGTGTGACCACATGAAAGACCCCAAGTGAAAATCTCCTACCTGAAATCAATCAATTCATAGGCCCATAATAATAATAATTTTTTTAAGCCATTATGTTTTGGAGTGTTTGTTCTGCTGCAATAGAAAGCTTGAATTACCTGTAATTCTAAAGATGAGGTAAGATGCTCACTTCATTTTTGCTTAAGTTTATATAATTTTTTGTAGTGTATAGAAGCATTATTTCATACCAATATGTCTTAGCTTGGGTTCTCAGAAATAGAGCTTATGTGATGTTTTATTAGGGAGTGTAAAGCCAGAGAAACAATTTGTAAAGGAAAAAGGAAGTGAGAAAGGAGGGGGGGAAAGGCAAATAAATGCTGGCATGTTTCTAAAGTGGCTACAGTATTATAAACAAAACTACTCACTGAATCATGCAAATGTCTCTGGATAGGCCATATGGAGCTGTTGTACCTCAGAATAATCTTCTGTGGAGAACAAGGGAGAAGAATTCATTCTATGGCTCCTTCAAATTTGTTTTCTCTCATTAGTCAAAATCTGCCCAAAGGCATTTAGTCCCTTGTCCTTCCAGGCTGTGTTGCCTATGCCTCCTGAATAGCTGCTGAGGAATCCAGTCATAACCTTTAGCATGGCGCTTTATTTGGGTCTAGAATTTGTAGGAAGAGCCAAAGGCTCTATGGGTGGGATCAGTCCCTAGTTGCCACTAGATGCCGTGGTTGTTGGAGCTTCTGCTCCACTGGAGAAACTGATGCTCTGTCAGAGCCTGGCCCTCACTCTGAGAAACCTTGAAATATCCTATGATCTTAAGAGATGAGGTCAGAACAGTTACAGTTGGAGCCCTCCATTGAGCAAATGCCTGAAGGATCGGGAGGCAGGTAAAGCTGTGTGACTCAGGGGTGGCATGTGAAATTGGATTTGATAAAATCCACCCAGTGGACCACTTAGATTCTCTGTCAAGATCCTGTGATATCTAAATCTTCTCTAAGGAATTGGGATTTGCAAGTCCATTTATTCAAGGTGGTAAGTGTTTCCAATATTTCTTAAAAGGCTAAAGAAAATTAAAAGACTGAGGTATAACTGTTGTTTGGGCCATAATTGTTTCTTGCCATCTCCCTTTCCCAGCACTCATTCTAGAGCTTCTTGTTGTTGTTGTTGTTTTGTTTTGTTTTGACCTTTAGCCAGCACTTTGGCTGGTCCATGTCATTTGTATTGTTGAATTATCTGGAATATCATCTGGAGTTTCACTGACCCTTTCAAGGTTGAAAGTATAGAATACAATTGACTTGTCACAGTGGCTAGATGACCTTTCTGAAGAATGGCGTCATATAAGGGACTCGAAATCTGTCTCAGATGTTGGCATAGTCTTTATTCAGTAGGATCAATAGCTAGATCAACATAGTGAGAGGAAATCTATGGTATTAGTTCATCAGTAGCTACCGTTTTTACAAATACAGTCCTTCCTTTTACGGGCCCACAATACAGTCACTGGAGTGGCTGATGAGAGTATCTGTCTGACATCCCCAGGACAGGTAGTTTCAACTTTTCTGAAATATATCTTCTCTGGTTGGTTTTATATGAGTAATAGGATACACATATTATGCCCTCCTCTGTATAGAGATCCGTATACCTCTTCCCCAGACTTTCTTGTCCCCAATCTTTCAGTGCTGGTCCTCTCAGGTTTTTGACCCACTAGATAAGTCCCACTGCCCAGTAGTCAATATATATCCACACTGCAGGCCAACTTGTCTTCCATACAAGTCTATAATCAAATGTACCACTCATAGCTATGACTTCTGGAAGGATTTCTCTTCACCGTTCTCCTTCTGGACTACCCTTAAGGGCAGCAAACATCCATCCCCAGCTTCAGCCAACATATTACATGGACACATGTATGATTCAGGCCCAAGGGTTAATTGGTTATGAGAAACACTGAAAAGGCTGTAAGTGTGAACTGAAGAAGAGGTAGGTGAACTGGTGTACCTTTGAGCCCATTTATAAGTAAATAGTTTTCACCATATCCTGGGTTTTTCTGCTGTGTCCACTCAGTTTTGTTACTGGCTGAATCTTTAATGTCAGCTGATAATTAGTTTCACTGGTCTCAAGATCATTTAGTGCCCTATGGTCATTCTCTACTAGGGCCTGATAAGAGCACGTCAAGAGTTGATTATTCAAATGGAGAACTATTCTCTACCATGAAGCAAGGACATGATCTTGCTCCAATAACCCTAGGGATTTACATAATGATATCTAAATTTGATAATCTGAAATGTGACTATTTTATTATTAGAATTTAATTCATTTCCATTTTCTATATATTATTGTGATAAAAATGTTAAAACATATTTCCAGGATTTTTAACACAAGAGATTCTATTATAAATATTTCAGCAAATTAAAAAAAATACTTTTGTGATTTACAGTAACACATATGCATGCGCTCATAAATAATTTATTAAGTATTTCTATATTTTTTTGGAATTTTGTCTATAGGATCTTTAACTTTAGTCAACAGTTAAGTATAGGGTGGAGAAGGGAACACTGGACAGAAAGTTGAAAATATGGGTATATTTTTGTTTTCTCTACTTCCTTGTTGAATGCCCTTAGAACTTAGGCTGTATTTCACATACCTAAACCCCATTAATTTATTAATTTGAATAATTTCTGAACACCAGAAGACCAAAGGGATATTTTTTTTTATCCTATTTCTGTCCCATAATTTAGAACCTTTCTTTTTAAATTCTCAACCCTGTACCCCCAAGCTAAAATGTTTTGGTTACTGAATATGATGATTCACAAGATTAAAATATTTGGCTTCAACTAGTAAGATTACCATAACTACATTTAAATGCATCAAAAAACTAATTGTTCTTGTGTATGAACTGAAGCGATTCTGGACGACAGTTGGGTATTGAGATTAACTAGAGAAGTGGGGATCTTTTAATTGAATGATATATGGTGAGGTATTGTTCTGTTGCAGTGCATTGGCATAAACTGTAACTTGAGAACGTTCTATATATTAATATTTTTTTCAGTGGTTAAAAATTTAATAGAAAAATATCTATGTCTTTTGGTTATACTTGCTATCTTTATCTTATCTACCTACCCGTGGGCTGTTGCTCAACCTTATGGAAAGTAAAAAGAACAAAATTATTTTCATGTAATGTTTACTTTCTCGTGAGGCTTATATTTATATTTTAACTCATTTTTTCTTCAGATGAAATAAGCCAATTATTTCCCTACATTAAATTAAAAAACTAATTTTGGTTTTGATTGTTTTCTTTGTAATTGCCATTCCTTGAATTAACTTCGCTCCCTAGTTTGTTGAAATATTTTGAGCTTTGTAATACCTTATATGTGGTTCTTTAAACTTTTTATTAATTTTTTATTTTGAAATAATTTCAAACTTATAAACATGCAAAAATAGTACAGAAAACCCCAGTATATCCTTTACTCAGATTCATTAATTTTTAATATTTTGGCATATGTGCTTTATCACTGTGTCTTTACCCCTTTTTATTTCTAATAACATTTTTGTGTGTATTTCTTTTAAAGTCATAATACAGTTATGAAGTTGAGGAAATTCAATGTTGATACAATACTTTAGTTGATAATCCATATCTCAATTCTATCAGCTGCCCAATATTGTCCTTTTATATATTTTTTTGTATTACAGGATTCTCTCCATCATCATGTGCTACATTTAGCTGTTATGTTCCTTTACTGTTTTTGAATCTAGTGTTATGCTTTATTCTTTTTATGATATTGACATTTGTGAAGAATACAGGTCAGTTTTAAAAATAAAATGTTTCTTATTTTGGTTCTGTCTTTTGTTTTCTCATCAAAATCCTCCCTTAGATATGGAATCCGTTAGTGATTCTTGCCCAATTTTTATTATGATGGTGGCAAAAGGAGTCTTCTAGCTCTACTGCTTATACTAAAAGAGCCATAAAATGCTCCAAAGGGCCAAATAAGGGATAATACCTGCATAAAATATATTAGTACATACTGGACTATAACCCATTGAATAAAGAAATTATTAGCCGATATTCCTTTATCTACATAGGATACCCAGTTATCCCCATACCATGTATTGAAAGAGGAAAAAAAAAAACAACCCACTATTCTTTACCCAATTAGAGGAGGTCATCAAGAGGACATGACCGCCAGTTGACCCGGCAGCCAGACGCAGCAATTGGAGGCTCCTGTCCTTGGAATGTAGGTTCCGCCCAACATTCCCATAGTCTGAGCAATTTCGGTGACCGGAGGAATCTTGAGAGAGTAGGATGTTCTTGAGGCTATGTGGAAGTATACGTGATTGAACCCCATTAAGACCTCTGTATAAACTTTTAAGATTCTGGCGGGCAGGTCCGGAGATCTATTTGTCTTGCGGCTGCTGAAGACAAGCCTCGTAAGTAAATTCCCGTGCTTATTCATTAAACCTGCCCCCTGCCACTCTGGAGCGGTCTGCCTTTCCTGATAGGTTTCTCCTTGCCCTCTCTGTGTGGGGGCCAGTTCCACATTTCAGCCGGGCAAACTCCCGAAGGTGCAAACCAGCAATTGGCTAGCTAGCCAGGAGACTGAAGGAATGGGTCTTGGGAAGAAGGCATTTGCTGGGGAAAACCCGAGCTGGCTATTGATCTCAGTGTGGGGAGAGGTGGCCTGTCTGTGAGATGCTTGTGGACTGCCACGTGAGTATGGGGATACCCCCCAAATGCCCCTTGCTTTAAGGTATTTGTTTGAGAAACTGTGTATTGTGCGCTGAGGCACAGACGGGAATACATGTCTGCCACAGCGGGCTGGCTACTACTGTGGGCATTTCGGCTGCCACCGATGCCCAACTGGAGGCTGAAGTCCCAGTCAGAAAGCTGGTCGAAGAGATTTGGTTAGAGAAGGACATGCAGTTGTCCACTATTGTGCCAGCTGCAGAGCTGGCAGACAGATGGGGGAGCAGGGTGGTAAGGTGGAGATCTTAGTGTGCCATTCTGCAGAGCTGTAGCAAACAAATTGCTGTGAATTACGTGTCAAGCACTGTGACAAAGCCTGACTGGGAGACTACATGGTGGAATCGCTGGGAAAGCGAGGAGAGCAAAGGGGAGGATATTATAGCAATTGACAATGAAATGGAAGAAGCATCTCATGCTTTCTGACCCCTAATACAAAAGAAACTTAAATAGTAATGACCCTGGGGGCGCCTGGGTGGCTGAGTCAGTTAAGCAGCTGACTCTTGATTTTGGTTCAGGTGATGATCTCAGGGTTCTGAGATCAAGCCCCACGCTGGGCCGCCCACTCAGAGGGGAGTCTGCTTGAGATTCTCTCTTTTCCTCTCCCTCTGCCCACCCCCCTCCCCCGGCTCCCCTCTCTTAAATAAATCTTTTAATGGGGTGCATGGGTGCTTCCATCGGTTAAGCATCTGCCTTTCTCAGATCATGATCTCAGGGTACTAGGATCAAGCCCCACGACAGGACCCCTGCTCATCCAGGAGCCTACTTCTCCCTTTCCCTATGTCCCTCCCCTGCTTGTTCTCTCTCTCACACACTCTCTCAAGAAAATTAATAAAACCTTAAAAAAAATAGTAATTCCACTAGACTTCTGGTAATAGCTGGTGCCCTAGCCTGGTTATGAGCCCTAGCAACGGACCCTTCAGTAGATACAGCAGACCGGGTGCATAGAAACACCGTGGTGGGATGACATAGAATGCTGGATTGCTCTTGAAATGGAGTGACTGAATTAGCGCAATAAAAGCATGTCCTGGTTGTTCTAAACAATGCCCAAGGCAACTGCTACAGGAGTCTGGGGCCATCCAACTTAGTTAACAATTCTTAACTAGTCAGAGATTGGCAAATGGATTATATTGGCCTTATCCCTCAACATGAGAATTCTAAATATGTCTTGGATCGCGTGGACACCTCACCTGGCCTAACCCTTGCTTTCCCGTCACTGTGCAATCAAGGCTACCACCATTAGGGGCTTAGAAAAGCAGAGGGCCTTATACCAATACCCTCCTCAAATGAACCGTGATCAAGGGTCACATTGCAAAGGTCATGATGTGCAAAACCCGTTAAAAGAACATGACATTGAATGGAGGTTCTATCACCACTATAACCCGTAAGTAGTGGAGTCAGTAGAAAGGAAGAATGCAATATTAAAGCAGCAGATTAAATTACTAACAAGTAAAACCACCATGGCCTGGTGGAATAAAATAATGTCCCAGGCTTTGATACATTGGAATAGTCAACCAATAGGGCCTATTTCTCCATATGCCACACAGAGGACCCCTTTAAGACAGCACTGTAAAGGTATGGAAGTTGCAAGAAACAGCCACTGTACCAGCTCTCACAGTGGATCAATGTGCTATGCTTCTGAGAACACCAAGCCCCATCATGCCTGGAAAAGGCATTATGTAACTGGAATTTGCAGTTAGATGTTCCAGCGGGATGGGTGAATTATTTTGTACTCCTGGCTAAAGGGAAACTACTCAGTCTCCACTGGGGTGCTATTGTCCTGCTGAAAGCCAGACCTGTTGAAATGCACTCTACCTGGATTGGAACACACACCATGGGGGGAAGTCATTTTAGTGGTTTTTTTAGTGGTTGCTCTAAGGATTACAATAGGTGTTTTTAATTTATCACAGTATATTCCAAGGAAATACATATTTACTTTCATTAAAATATAAAAACTTGGCATTGATATAGTTCCATTTCCTCTTCCTGTTTTATTTTGATATATATTACATGTATGTATGATATAAACCCTAGAATATAATTATACAAAATTTGCTTTAAAGTCATTAATTTTAAAGAAAGTAAAAGGAGAAAAGAATGTACATATGCTTTTATATTAACATCCATATTTAGTATTTGCAATGACTTTATTCCTTCTGTGGATCCAAGCTTCCTTTTGCTGCATTTTTTTTTTTTTTTGCAGTCTCAAGGATTTGCGCCAGCATTTTTTTCCCAGTGTTTAATCAAATTCCAGTTAGTTAACGTATAGTGTAATATTAGTTTCAGGTGTACAATTTAATGAGTCAGCACTTCCATACAACAACTGGTGCTTATTGTGACAAGTGCACTTCTTAATCCCTATCACCTCTTTAACCTACCCCCTCCACCAGGTAGCCATCAGTTTGCCCTCTATAGTTACAAGTCTGTTTCTTGGTTTGGCTCTCTCTCTTTCTCTATCTCTTTTTTCCCCTATGCTCATTTGTTTTGTTTCTTAAATTCCACACGAGTGAAATCATGGTATTTGTCTTTCTCCGACTGACTTATTTCACTTAGCATAATGATCTCTAGCTCCATCCATGTCATTGCAAATGTTAAGATTTCATCTTTTTTTATGGCTGAGTAATATTCCTGTGTGTGTGTGTGTGTGTGTGTGTGTGTGTGTGTGTGTATGTACCACCTTTTCTTTATCCATTCATCAGTCGATGGACACTTGGGCTGTTTCCATAGTTTGGCTATTGTAGTTAATTGCAGTAGCATTTCTTTGTAGCACAGATATGGTAGTAACAAATTCAGGTTTTCTTTATCTAGAAATACAGAAATGTCTTTTTTTATAACTTAACTTTTGAAAAATAGTTTTGCTGGACATAAAATTCTTACTCCCAAGTTAATCATTTTTTCCTTTCAACAGCTTTGAATATGCCATTCTTCTGGCTTCCGTTATTTCTGATGGAATTTCAGCCATTAATAATATTCGTTGCCCTATATGCTTTGTATTAATTTTCTCTTCCTCTTGTTAATGTTACAACTTGGCTTTTAGTAGTTTGTGATGAGCCCGTATGTGATTTTCTTTGTGACAATCCTGTATTTGTCTATCTGAGGTCTGTTAAATTTCTTGGATCTGGAAGTTACTGTTTTATAACAAATTTGGGATGATTTGGCCATTGTTTCCTCAAGTATTTTGCTTTTTTTAGAAACTTTTTTTTTTAAGATTTTATTTCTTTGAGAGCGACTCCAAGCACCGCACGTGCGTGTGGCTGTGCGCCCGCGCACGTGCGTGTGGCTGTGCGCCCGCGCACGTGCGTGTGGCTGTGCGCCCGCGCACGTGCGTGTGGCTGTGCGCCCGCGCACGTGCGTGTGGCTGTGCGCCCGCGCACGTGCGTGTGGCTGTGCGCCCGCGCACGTGCGTGTGGCTGTGCGCCCGCGCACGTGCGTGTGGCTGTGCGCCCGCGCACGTGCGTGTGGCTGTGCGCCCGCGCACGTGCGTGTGGCTGTGCGCCCGCGCACGTGCGTGTGGCTGTGCGCCCGCGCACGTGCGTGTGGCTGTGCGCCCGCGCACGTGCGTGTGGCTGTGCGCCCGCGCACGTGCGTGTGGCTGTGCGCCCGCGCACGTGCGTGTGGCTGTGCGCCCGCGCACGTGCGTGTGGCTGTGCGCCCGCGCACGTGCGTGTGGCTGTGCGCCCGCGCACGTGCGTGTGGCTGTGCGCCCGCGCACGTGCGTGTGGCTGTGCGCCCGCGCACGTGCGTGTGGCTGTGCGCCCGCGCACGTGCGTGTGGCTGTGCGCCCGCGCACGTGCGTGTGGCTGTGCGCCCGCGCACGTGCGTGTGGCTGTGCGCCCGCGCACGTGCGTGTGGCTGTGCGCCCGCGCACGTGCGTGTGGCTGTGCGCCCGCGCACGTGCGTGTGGCTGTGCGCCCGCGCACGTGCGTGTGGCTGTGCGCCCGCGCACGTGCGTGTGGCTGTGCGCCCGCGCACGTGCGTGTGGCTGTGCGCCCGCGCACGTGCGTGTGGCTGTGCGCCCGCGCACGTGCGTGTGGCTGTGCGCCCGCGCACGTGCGTGTGGCTGTGCGCCCGCGCACGTGCGTGTGGCTGTGCGCCCGCGCACGTGCGTGTGGCTGTGCGCCCGCGCACGTGCGTCAGCCAGGGGGAGGGGCAGCAGGAGAGGAGAAGCCGGCTTTCTGCTGAGCAGAGAGCTCCGCCTGAGGCTCCATTCCAGGATCCTGGGATCATCAACTGAGCCCAGAGACAGATGTTTAACTGGCCGAGCCACCCAGGTGCTGCTCCTCGAGTATTTTTCTTCTCCTTTCTCTTTTTCTCATCCCCTGGGTCTGTACTTTCACATAGTGTGCAATGCTGGGTATTGTGCTATGCATCTCTCAGATTTTTTTCATTTTTCTTCCATCTATTTTTCTTGAGTTTTTGGTGTTAGATGGTTACTATCAGTCTACTTTGAAGTTCAATGATTCTTTCTCTGACAGCTCAAATTTGCTGTTAATTCCATCGGAGAATTTTATTGTTTTTCAATTCTAGAATTTCCCTTTGACTTATTTCATAGTTTCTACTTCTCTGATGCAATTTGTTCACTAATTCTTAGCACAAAATCCTATAATTCTTCGTTTTCCTTTAAGTTTTGAACCTATGCTTGAAAAATGTTTTGAAGTCCGCTAAGTCCAAAAACACTCAGACATTCAGAGTTCTTCTTGTCGGCTTCTTTTTCTTCCCCGATTATTGGCAATTCTGTATTTCTTTGCACATTTAATCATTGGAAAATGGACAATGTAGACAACTTCTGAGCCTGTTTTGTTTTTCTGAGTATTTCTGCATTTTCATTTATTTACTTGTTTTATTTATTTAAAGATTTTATTTATTCATTTGAGAGAGAGAGAGAGCACAAGCAGAGGGAGAGGGAGAAGCAGGCTCCCTGCTGAGCTGGGAGCCTGACACGGGGCCCAATCCCAGGACCCTGAGATCATGATCTGAGCCGAAGGCCGATTCTCAACCATATGAGCCACCCAGGCACCCTTATTTATTTGTTTAGTGGATAATTTTCTGGGCTAACACTGAAATCTGTCTCTACTTTTCTTTTTTTAAAAGAGGTTTTTCCTGCATATTTTAAAGTCAGGCAAAAGTTTAAGTATGATTAGGCTCAGATACCTCAAACAATGAAGGCTTCCACCTTATGCTGACTGAGTTGTGTATGTGACTTGAGGAACACTTTGAAGGAGACAGAAAATAACAGGTTTGGGGAGACTAGGGTCTCCTCAGGTATATGTAGTTTACTCAGCCTTCCAGCAAGGGCGGGTTGTGTGATAAGTTCATTTTCTCAGTCATTTTCCATGTCTCTCATTTCCAAAATCTTCCTCTTAAAATACTGGGAGCTCTGATGCTTACCTTAGAAAGTACTGTCTTTGACTGATACAGCTTTAAGTGAGGGTGGGATTATAATGCCCTCAGGCAAGAATACCACAAAATTAGTGTGCTCACACAACACAGAAACAATTTATCTTGAATAAACACTTCTGAAGTTGTTATCTGAACTTAGTTGTGTGTTTTTTTTTTTTAGGGCCTGAAATGGCGATTTTTAAGTAATATTTTGCAATTTTATACTTGTTTTCTGCAGAGAGGACAGCAGTATTTCCTTGTGACATCTCATACTGGGAGTACATGTGTTTCAACTTGTTAAGGTAAGAAAGTTATGCATGCTTTCGTATTTCTTCTTTCTTACAAGTCTAGGTGTGGGTGTGCGTATTTGTCTGGACTTTGCTTTTTTCACCTCATATATCCTTGAAGTCCTTCCACATTCATGTCTATAGCTGTTCCTTGTTCTTTTTTTTTAACTGCAAAGAATTTCTTTATGCTCATGTACCATAGTTCATTCAAGTGACGTTCTATATTGAAACATTTAGTGCTATCCAACGTTGTTTGATAACAATCCTATAATATATAATCCATGCATATGTATTTTTTTATTGTTGTGGTGATACCTTCAAGGTAAATTCCTAGAAATGGAATTTCAGTGAAGAAAGAAAAATAGCATGTAGTTTTCTTAGTTATTGGCGGATTTGTCCATAATCCTTGTACTTTTTTTGCCTTCCAACAGCAGTGTATGAGAGTACTTGCTTCTCTGTAGCTAAACTTTTGACTTTGGGCCAAGCTGATATATGAGGAATTTTACTGTAGTATAGTTTTTATTTTTGTATCCTTTACCATAAGTTTACATCATTCGTATGTTTAATTTTATATTTTATTTTTAATTGTCTGTTTACGTCTTTGGCACTTTCTTTTTTTAAAAAAATAGGATTTGTCTGAGACAAGCTTATTGAGATATAATTTAAGTGCAATAAAATTCACCCTTTTAGGTGTACAATTGTGATGAGTTCTGACAATATATACAGTCATGCATCCACCCCCACAATCAAGACCTAGAATATTCCATTACTAAAAAATCACCTGTGACCCTTTGCAGTCACTTCCCTCCTGCCATTTGAGTCTTCTTTAGTTCCTCTGAGCAAAGTTTTATAGTTTTCCTTTTTTTTTTTTAAAGATTTTATTTATTTATTTGACAGAGATAGAGACAGCCAGCGAGAGAGGGAACACAAGCAGGGGGAGTGGGAGACGAAGAAGCAGGCTCCTAGCGGAGGAGCCTGATGTGGGGCTCGATCCCATAACGCCGGGATCACGCCCTGAGCCGAAGGCAGACGCTTAACCGCTGTGCCACCCAGGCGCTCCAGTTTTATAGTTTTCAGTCTATAATTATTGAACATATTTTTGTCAACTCAATTTATAAGTATTTCGTATTATTAATGCAGCATATATGGTGTATGGTATTGTTTTTATAAGTTTAATTTCTGATTGTCCTTTGCCAGTATAAAGATATGCACTTAAATTTTATATACATTTTAGCCAATAATTTTACTAAACTCACAAGTTTTGGTAGCTTTTAAATAGATTCAGTGGAATTTTCTATGTAAATGATTATGTTGTCTGTGAATGCAAGTTTAATTTCCTCCTAAGCAAATATCGTACTTTACTGCTGCTCTTACAACTACTACTATTACTACCGTCATCATCACCATCCCCATTGTCATATTTGTCTCCTTGCATTGGCTTGAACAAGGGTTGCCAAACTTTTCTGTAAAGATAACAGTTATTTTTGGCTTTCTGGGGTTTATAGCCCTTGGCACAACTACTCAGTGCTGCTGTTATAGTGGGAAAAATGCCACAAACTATATGAAAGCAAGAGGGCTGAATTTGGCCAATGGGCTTTGTTTTTCAGATTTCTTTCTATTCTTTCTTTCCATGTTTTATTTTGGAGAGTTTCTATTGCTGTCTTCACATTCTCTAATCTCATTTGCAAGTCTAACCTATTGTTAATCCCATCCAGTGTTTTTTTTTTTATTTTCACCGTTTTATTTTCATCTCAAGGTATTTGGGGACTTTCTTATATCATCCATGTCTCTACTTAAAATGTCCAGTTTTTTTCCTCCAGTCTTTTGAATATGTTGTAACTGTTTCCATGTCTACCTATTCTATCATCTGTTTCATTTTTTGGGTCAGTTTTAATGGATTGATTTTTTTTCCCCTCATTTTGGGTTATATTTTCATTTGGTATTTTGGGTTGTACTTTTTTGCGTTCCTGGTGATTTTTAAATTAGATTCTGAACAATTGTAAATGTTGTCTTCTTATGTGTATGGCAATTTTGTTTTCCTATAAATATCCTTGAATGGTCTTTGTGGAACATGATTAAATTACCTGGAAAGAGTAATGAGTTTGATCCTACTTTTTGTTACGTGGGACCAAAGCTGTGTTTAGACATGGATTAATCTTTCTCTACTACTGAGGCAAGAGTCTTCTTAGTATCTTATTGTTACCCCATTAATTACACATTTTTTTCCCCACTCAGGCTGGTGAGCACAAAAATTTTTCTAAGCCTTATGGGAACTCTATTTCTTATAATCTTTCTAGTGATTCTTTCCAAGACCTCACTTTCCTCGCACAAATGAGCTGATCAGTATTCAACTGAATGTTGATGGGGATGCTCTTGAGACCTATGGCATTTTCTCTGTGTTCAGCTCTCTTCTCTCTAGTGCTCTGCCTTGTGAAATTGCCCAGTGAAGCTGTTTTGGTTTCCTTAGATCCTAGCTCCATTTCTTCAACCCAGAGAAACCACTGTGCTTTGCCTAGGTCCTTCCTCCACCACTAGTCTCCAGACTGTTTCTCTAGGATGTTACCTAGTTACCTGGAACAATCATGGGTTCACGTCATTGATTCCAGTCTCTCAGTGACTGTTGTCCTTCAGTGTCGAATATCTTTTTGTCCAGTGTCTTCAATGTCATTGTGTTGTATGTTTTGCCGCAGTTGTTTCAGATGACAGGATAAATCTGATCGTTCTTACTCCATTTTGGCTGGAAGCTGTAGTCGTGATTCCTCAATTAAAAAAAAAATGGCCTTGATTTTTATATGCCATGCATTTTGTCTTTTGTCTGTGATATATTTTGCAAGCATTTTCTCCCAGTTTTTTAATTTATATTTGATTTTGAGATATTTTTAGCAATGTAGAAGTGTATACTTGTAAGTTTCTAGTCACATTTATCAATTTATTCATTTGTTACTTCTGCATTTTGTTGTATAGGCTGAAAGGTTTCTCATACATTCAGGTGATAGAGAAATTCAGTCATTTTTTCTTAGAGTTTATCTAGCTGTATGTTACCTTCTAGGATTTGTGTTCATGTTTTTCTAAACGGCTACCCAGTTGTCCCAACATCATTTATTAAAATGCCTATCTTGGCCTAGTTATTTGAGACAATTATAATATCTCCCCATCCATCTATTGTTTCAAAATTATACTAATTTTTGTAGCAATTTCAAACCTAATGATCTGGAGATTAGTTGTTCTTTTGTAAAAGGTCAGGTAGAATCAAAGGAAGGAATGAATTCACTTGTTCAAGAGCCCAAAGCCATTGGGTTTCCTAGGATTTGGGTGTTTATTATCTCTTCAGTATTTACATATTGATCAAATAAAATAAATGTAGGACAGATTTGGCTGATTTGTGAACTGATTTTATTTCAGTCTACTCAGAACTTGTGAATAATTCCACACGTAACACAATAGAAAGCTTACATTTTTATTCCTGGAGAGCAGAATCATGGAATGTTAAGTTTGGAAGTGTATTTTGAAACATTTCATCCTCTGGCCATTGTGTTCTCTTTAGGAAACAATAAATTTGTTTATTTTTTAGTATTTCCATTCCCAGAGAAGTCCACATTTCCCCAAGTTACACTTTTAACAATCAACTCCATATTGTAAAGGAAAGACTCTGTTTTCTCCTTTATTCACTAGTCAGTCTCAAAACTTCTGGTCACCAAATGTGTGGCCCATTTACCATTTCAGTTCCTCTATTTCCAGCAAATAGCAGTTTGCCTCTCTTTTAAAATGTGGTACCTGGAATTACATATAATCTTATAGGAGTAATTTAAACCCAAGATCTATCAAATCAATACTAACCTGTCCTTACCATAAAACATTTCCTAAATTGTGATAGATAAGTTATAGTTTGACAGGAACTCAATAATCTCAGATTTTATGGAAATAAATTATTTTATTAATCACATTTTATATGTTTCATAAATACGCTATATTCTTTTAATGGGTGTGTACTCAAATAAATATTTATTAAGATGAGTGACCATTTAAAAATCTGCATGTCTTCCCATTATTTCTTGCACAATACTCTGTGTAACTCCCGCCACCCCCAACAAATTATATTCCACAGTATAACAGTTTTGAGGTATATTCTACAAAACAATAGGTTCCATAATCAGAAATGCTTGGGAAATACTGAATTTTTTTTTTCCTTAGAAGTCATAATATACATTAACATATTACTAGTTCTGAGAGACCCAGTAGTAAAATTGCTAATATTACTTAACCCAGCATTTTAGACTAGGAACTATTCATTAACTGGAAAAAATGTATTACCATTATATAATTTGCTTAATGCTAACAATGTATAATGTCATGTGCAGTGAACACGGCAGGTGAAATGAATATGGATTTAAGAACATCAACTGAATGTCAGGATGCCCTAAATAACTATATGCAAATGATAATTATTCATATGCATCAAGAGTGAAATTTTATTCCATTATTTGTAAATAGTTGAGTTCAGAAGTAAAGGTAATTTTTTATTTACCTGATTGAGAGTATAGAGAATTCAGAGAGCCTCAGAAACGGGGAAGTATTTTTAAAAAGAAAGTTTCTGAAAATACCACTAACCTTGAAGGATAAAAGTGGTTTGTATATATTTACCTAATGTTGTCGATGCAATAATTATATAAACATATACATGCTATGTCTGTGATGCTATGAAATATGCAGCGGCGAGAGCCCACTGATGAAATAATGACTGCATAGCATTCAGTATAATCTAAACAAACATCTCCAAATGTTGGAGCGTGCTGAGCATAAGGCCAAAAAAAAAGTAGGAACTTCTCATTTATCCATTTTACTTTTCATCGTTTTATGGTTTTTATAGTCTCATATATTTATAAATGATCTGCTTCTTGAATTGATTCTTTGAATAGTGATATTATATGTCAGTGCCACAAATTAAATATGGAAATGTATTTCAATTATATAAAATTTAATTGACTATTTAATTTTATATTACTAATAATCTTGTAATAACTTCCATTGTTTCCTTTAAGTTTTATAATGTTTTTACTTTAATATAAAAGTAACTAACATTATTGCTAATAGAGAATGCATTTAAATATATTGCTTACGAATTTAGAGACTAAATTAGAGGCCCAAGAAGACAATATTGTTAAAGAAGCTAAAATAAAATATAATTATTTTAAAGTTATACTTTTAGAAAACTCACAAAGCGTGTGCACTGGCTGTGCCTACTTACACATACTAAGAGTATATGCACCATTAGTGAATAAGGGACCTCAACAAAGAAACCTGTGAAATATATAAATGAAATTATATGGTGATGAGAAAAGTCAATTTTAAAGATAAAATATAAATAGTTTAATAAGAAACAGGTTTAGGAAAATGAGGAAAAATTATTATATTATTATTATTTATTATTTAAATTGAAAATAGAATTCTGTCCCAATAATAGTATAGAAAACTACAAGGTATCATCATGAACATGAAACGAATTGCATAGACGAGGTGATTGTTTTGTTTTTGTTTTTCTTTCATTGCCTGAATGAGCATTATGCTAAAGAAATGGCATTTCTAATCTCAGTTATGATAGGCTTACTATTTTGTATTCTAAAGAAGAAAGAATACGAAATAAAATCAATGAATAAATTATCCCTGAAAAAATAACTTCATTTCTCAACTCAGAGGTGGCCATAAATTGAGGAGAGATTCATTTAAAATACTTCATTCACCTAAAATTTAATACATTTTTGACAAGTAGATAACAGTCTTTAAAATGTTATGTGTTACTTGCTAAGGTAAAATGATGAGGAATTTGATCTCCCCCATTTAATAACATGATCTTCCAATTTAATATTGTTTCTAAATAATTTTTCAAATACATCACTTTTCTAAACTTCGATTACAGTTTTCTTGTGAGTGATGTTTATTTTCCCAGTTTTTAAAAGAGACTTTTGCTAAAATTTATATTAGTACATGCGAAAGTAAATTTTCTAGATTAGAATTAAGGATTTTTTAATGTGGTGATATGAAGAGAACCTTGAGATTAAAGGCTATGTGTTTAAAGCCATAAATGTTTCTTGTGTTTACTGCAGCCCGGTTTTGCCTTTAGACATGCTGTAATACCATCTTCATCTTCTTTGGCCAGGTGTGTGAATACATAGGGTTTTTGGAGATTTACTCAATGTTGAGAAACACTCAATATTCTAGGTTCTTGCAACTCCAAATGTGTTCCACAGACTAACAGCATCATTTTGCAACTTGTGAGAAATGCAAGATCTTGGGCCCCACCTCCGAACTACTGCAATAGAATCTGCCCGTGAACAAGTTGCCAAGGAATTCACATGCACACTGGAGCTTAAGAGGCACCTACCTAGGTCCTAACTCATAACCAACACCATTAAATGTTAACTGCTAGGACTTCCAAAGCCATTTACTAAAAACAGGACTTTCAGTTTTGCACGGTAATGAACTTTAAGATTAACTCAAATCAAATCTAGGTGTTATTAATTCCCTATTCCTCTTCCTTGGTAACAGCGATTTTAGAATGTCTTTTAGGTTATATAGTAAGCAACAGTTACTGTTGTCAAATGAACGGAAATGCTTTGAATGAGACTACTAGTATATAAGTACTGGGATGTTTTATGTTTTGAGATAGACATAAATAAGGAAATGATACAAAACAATTTCAGAATGAAGTTTTCAGAATCAGCTGCACTTCTGACAACCATTTTAGTAGTCAGTGGCTTCTGAATCATTTGATCTTGGAATGGGTAGTAAATTTCTTGGTTTGGAGCCACTCCCCTCAGCCCGAGCTATTTTGCTAGAAGTGACAGAGCTGACTAGATAACTGCCACCTCATCTCTTTGCTGCTTGTTGTCCTCTCAGAATCTGATCAGCTGTTTCGAATGAGGACACCATAGCTGTGTATGTCACACACCTCTGGCACCTGATGTATTATCTAACAGACCTTCAGAGTGATTGCTGTTGGACCATACCACGCTTCCCGTCATCTTAGGACCTACTAGCTTCCATTCATTTATGAGATCAGTGGGACTACTACTAAGCTTGATACTCAGTCTTTCCACATCATGGACATCTTTGTCTCAAGAACTTTTCAAAATCTTTCTAAAGGACCAAAGACTTATTTTGTGAACTGAACTATACATATTATCTTCTTTGATAAAGTTTCTGTTTAAAATTTTTGGCAGTTCTATTGATTTATTTTCTTATTGAGTTTTAATAGTTTCTTATAATTTCCAGCTGCAAGTTGTGTGCCAGAAGTGTATGTTTTATGAATATTTTTGTCCAGTCTGCTTGTCCTTTCATTCTTTTAATAATGCCTTTCACAGACAGAAAGTACAATTTCTATATCCTTTTATAAGTTGAGCTCTCACTGTTGTATTTAAAGAACTCTTTGCCTCCTAACCCAAGGTCACAAAGTTTTACTATGATGATTTTTTTTCTTGATGATCTATAATTTTATGGTTTACATTTAAAGCTGTAATACATTTTAAGTTAATTTTTACATAAGGTGTAAGATATGAATTGAGGTGATTATGTATATGGAGGCCCAAATTGTTAAGCATTTCTTGAAAAGACCATCCTTTTTATTCATTGCCTTTCCTTTGCACTTAAAAAAAATCATTTGAGGGACACCTGGCTGGCTCAGTCAGTTATGCGTCTGCCTTCCACTCAAGTCATGATCCCAGGGTCCTGGGATCGAGTCCTGCATCAGGCTCTTTGCTCACCAGGGAGCCTGCTTCTCCCTGCCTGCCACTCTCCCTGTTTATGCTCTCTCTCTCTGACCAATACATCAAATAAAATCTTAAAAAAAATCATTTGATAGTTTGGATCTATTCTGGGCTCTCTATTCAACTGTATTGATTCATGTGTTTATTGTTTCAGCAATACCATACTGTCTTGGTTTATGCTTTTATCTATATTATTATTGATCTTTTTGCTTGAATTTGGTTTAGTTTGCTCTTATCTAATTTCCTTTTGTAAAAGCATAAATTGCTATTTGACTTTTTTTCTTTTCTAATATAAGCACTCAGTGCTAAGCATTTTCCTCTAAACATTATTTTAGCTGCATCCCAGAAAATTTGATATGTTGTATTTTCATTTTCACCTAGTTAAAAATAGAGTTTAATTTATTTTAGTACTTCCTCTTTGATGCATGGGTTATTTAGAAGTGTGCTGTTTAATTTCCAAGTAGTCATGGGATTTTTCAGATAGCTTTGGTACCTAGCCTAATTATTGGAACATACTTTATAACCTTTCTGTTCTTTGAAGTTTGTTAAGATTTGTTTCATGGCCAAGAATATAATCTCTCTTGATGATGTCCTATGCAACTGAAAACATGTGTATCATGCTGTGATTGGGTGAAGTGTTCATTCAGTATCAATTAGGTCAAGTTACTAGACAAAAATCTTTACATTTTTATTGGTTGCCTATAGTCTACAATGTAGCTTTTTAACTAATCATTCGACCTTTGAATAATATGCTACTTCACATATAGTGTGAGGAATTTACAACAGCATATTTCTAATTCCTCACTCCCATCCTTTGTATTATGGTTGGCATACATTTTACTTTTACATAGGCTGTAGACATACAACTCTTTTATACCATATTTAATTACACGGCCAGTTATAATTTCAAGTTTAATTGCGTTCAGAATAAGAAAAAAAATAAAATTTATTTTACTTACATTTATTCTAGTACTGTTCATTGTACTGTGCAGATCCATATTGCTGTCTGGTATCATAGTCCTTCTGCCTGAAAATCTTCCTTTAACATTTCTTATATAGTAGGTGTGCTGGAATGAATTCTCCATTTTTGTTCATCTAAAAAGTCTTTATTTGTCTTTTGTTTTGAGAAACATTTTCACTAGTTACAGTGAGATGGTAGGCTTTTAGTGTTGCTGTTTGAATTACTGTAGTCAGGGACTGGGTAGGGTTTGAGGTTTGTTGTTGCTGTAGTTACTCAGGTGCACACAGACTTCAAATTCTTCCAGCAATGCCTTCTGTCTTCCCTTTGCACTATACCTCTGTGAAATCTGCCTCTTGCTGCTGTTCCAGGAAGATCCTAACTATTACTTCTTAGCCTAGTGGTAAATGGTAGTGTGGGAGTGTTTTCCAATGGTTTGATAATGCCCTAATTTTAGGCAGTCCCTGGTCCCTGAATAATGGAATTTGACCTTTACCATTGCTCTTGCCCCTCCTTCAGCTATAGTTTTGGACACAAAACTGCCTCTCTTCTAATGTCAAATATTTTCTGTTTCTTTCACCCTGTTGTAGTTTTTTTTTTTTTTCACCAGTGTCCTAAAGTTGAAAGTTTTTGTTACCCTTTTTCCCACAAATTAAGCATTTTGTTCTATAAGGGAGCAAAGTTTTTTTTTTTAATTCTAAAACTAATTATGTCTTGTTATGATACCCCAGATTAAAAGCCACAGAAAACGGAGACTCATATTATCCTCTCCCCTCCTTCTAGAATGAACTCCCTAGCCGAGTCTGCAGCATCTGTTCACTCTCAAGGGACTTCTAGGAGCTTCTTTTAGCATTATGTCCAGATTTCTAGGTATTTTCTGCAGTGGGTTGGGGAGGGGAAGCCCCCATGACCATTCCCATTCCTATATTGCCCTTGATCCTATGTCTTTCAGGAATTATTTACAATTTCTAGACCCACATCTTCATCATTTCTTATTTTTCAGTGTGGGAATGACCTTGGTCTAAATACAAATATAAACACAGAAACAAATACAAACACAAATGTGTAATTATAAATTAATATATTGCAGTCAGTTTAAATGTAATATCACATTAAATATAAGTACCAGTTCCCCATAGGAGCTGAAGTATAACTTTATTCAATATACCTTGATTTAGTGTCTTTCAATCCTTTTCCAAAACAATTTCCTCATTTAAAATGGAAAATGTTGTACACCTAAAACTAATACAATATCATATGTCAATTATTCAAAAAATTAATAAACTAAAATAAAAAATAAAACAAAATAAAATTGAAAATGATGTTATATCTTGCCACATAATCCAGGAAGATGTTTACAACTTATTGCCCACTTCCCCAAAGCCTTTTAATTTCTCCAAACAGCTTTTAATTTCCAGGAAAGATTCCTACATATAAAATGCCACTTCATGCATAATTTCTGTATTCCCCTTTTGGGCCAACTGCTACTTATCTAGCAGGCTTTAAAAGCTATTTTCAAAAAAGACTTCCAAGGGACCAGTAATTGCTTCTTTTAAATTTCAAAAACCATGTATTTGGATTTTCTTCCATATCAGGAATATTTTATAAGATTTTTCGGAGGAAATTTATCCCTATTTTTAAATGGACTGAAGACAATATGATACAGTATCTCAGAATGAGTGTAATTAAACCCTTTGCATTCAGAGATTGTATCTTCAAAAAATTTATAAGCTAACCATGACACTAGCTATATTTATAACCATGCTATTAATTATTTCTCTATGATGTTAATACTGAAGGTACAACACTAGATGTTTCTAAACAATCAGGTATTTACTTTCAAAAAGGGAGTTTATTCTTATTTTGACTTAAATATTTTTATCACTTTACATTTGATAATTCATTTTTATTAGTACTGAAAAAATTAATGATATTAATTCTCAGGATTCATTTGAAGCGCTACCATCCTTGTATACCATTCATATGACCATGCTCTTGTTACAGTGCCTTCTCTGTACCTGCAATAGTGAATAATGAACCAATGGCAGTGTAGCAGTACATGGTAACATTGCACTGGTTCCACACTCAGAGAATAAGAAAGCAGTCAATCAATCGATAGATCAATAAAAGCAAACTAACAAAAAACATTCAGACTTATGGTGGAGCAGATGTCTATTAATGTGTCTCCTCAAAAACAAATGCTCCATCCATTGGAGCAAAACTGAATGGATGGGTTTTTATTGATCAATTCCAGTAATTCATTGCAAACATCTCTCAGGAGAAATCATGGTGGGAAATATAACAAATGATGATATATTTTAGAATACTTAGATTTGATGTTATCCAGTATCTATTACAGTTCATGTTTAAATAACTTACAGTTCTCACATAAATTTTCCACTGATGCTTCAGATGGTTTTCAGATATTTGGAAGGAACCAGTTGGGATTAAGGTAATTAGATAGTCTTTAATATCTACATATTGACATATTGAACTTGATTGCCCAGGTAATAAAACCATACTTCTCTGCTAATGACATGAAAATGAAAAGAACCAAAGAATCATCTCATACGGCCCTGAGGTAGGCAGCACTGTATGGCAGTCCTTTTCTGCTTATTGATATGATCTACCTTTTCTTAAAATTTAAAAATAATATATTTTAAATTATATGTGTATCTATTTATATATACACTTGAATAAAAGAGCATTTGTTAAATAAAAGTGTCTAAAAAATAATAAAGATAATGGCACTGGATTTTGAAACTAATAAAATGCAGCCCAAATATTACTCACAGAAAGTTTCCTGCCTTTAAAGTTATTTATTTTAGTAAAAAATGAGATTATGAAACTAACCATTCAAAGGTTTAAAAAGGATCAAACCTTATAAAAACTAAGGAATGGGATAAAATACATATAAAATTACACATTGATTAGAAAGAAACTGATAGCTGGTCTAGTGAATGAATAACTAGAATAAAGCCAGCAAATCTCTGGAAAATTTGATTATGGTAGATAAAATCTACCAAAAATTTAAAAAAAAAAAAAGCAAAAAACATCAATATTGGAAATGAGGAAAAAATGCCAAAATTTTAAAGGAAATTTGAAATTTTTATAAAAATAGGTAATACAGGTATATGTACAAATATATTTAAATAATCAGCTACTCTCACGTCTGATAAGCTGTTAGTGCTTGGAGCTTGATATCCCATGGTTTGTGAGCTGGAGATCTATCAGTGAATTTATATCCTCACGATCTCTCCAGGTACTGATGGAAACACTCTACTTGCACAGTTCTCTGATGGCTCCGGCAGGTGAGAGAGGAAATGACTGCTTCCATCTTCTGTGTTGTTTTATTAGAGATGTTGTTTAGGGCTCTAAGGTGTTGTAGAATTTAAATAATTCAGCTTTTTAAACTTATACACATGTCTCTTTTTCCCCAGTGTACACGACACCATCAGATAGTTATAAAGAGATAATTTTTAATATAGCCTCGAAATTGCACCCCAAGCCACCATTCTCTCCTTTACTTGTGGCCTTGTGGTAGTTTTATGCCAGACTGTTTCTTTGTTGTGATTTTTTTCTTACCTGCTCATTATCCCCCATGCAATTTCCCTTCACCACCTCACTCTGTACACATTTCTTAATGTGCCATATGGCTGATCATTGATAGTGGGTTTTTTTGCTTGTTTGTAGATTGGTTGGCTGTTGTTGTTTCTAAAATTCAAGCATCTTTTGGATAGATAAAATGAAAATTGTCATAGTTTTTCTCTTGATATACATATAATGAAAACTTGAAATTCCAAAACAAAAAAAAAATGGTATACACACAGTAATATGGCAGGTGCCATGTCAGCTTAATTTCTCATGCAAAATAGTTCACAAAACAGGTTATTATATAGGGTAATTTGGGCATGTTGTTTTATATAAAATATTTATGGAAGTCTATTCTTTTGGTTGGCAACAAGTTTTGGATTTCAATTGACCATGGCTCTCTCTAAAGCCATAAGTTACTGTCATCGCATGCTCTGCTATTACAGATTTGGCCCGTTTTTCACCTCTGACTGATTGATTCTGGTGTCAATTATAGTTGCCTTTTCATTGCAGCAGAAGGGAACATTTCAAATGGTTGTGTCTAATCAGTCTAAGGGAGACAAGACAACCAAGCCTCTAACTTGATATTTCCTGTTTCAATTTTCATTTTATCTCTCTGACTCATCTTTCAATCACAGCAACGCTATTGTCGAATGGGAATGCAGTGGTGGAAATTTTAACATGGCATAATTAAATATCTTTTGTTGAACCTCAGAAGAGAAAAATTTCTCTTCTTTTCCAGGCACCAAGATTTTTTTTAAGTGGCTGCTTATTAGTTAAAATATCATTACTACAAAAATAGAATGTGTATAATCGTGCCAAAATGCACAGCTGTACTCTTACTGGCTCTTCAAAATGATTTTAAAGGTGATGAATTTTCAGTTCTATATTGATATTTTTTTCCCAAAGGTGATCATTGGATATAAATATGTTTGTGTGTATCACCCTAATATGTACAATATGGGTATCTGCATTATATATATATATATACATACACATACATATATATTTTCTTAGAAAGATATACAGCAATAGTAGAGGAAATTAAAGATATGTAGTAATATAAGCTTCCTTAAGATGGCATATTGAGTATTTTTTTTACGTAAATCATTGCTGAATGAAAACAGAAAAAAAGTAGGCAATCCAAGCATAGGGAAAAAGAGAGAAAGGCTAATTAAGAAACAGACTCTTAACTATAGAGAACAAACATGTTTACCAGAGTGGAAGGGGATGGGGGATGAATTAAATAGGTGATGGGGGTTAAGGAGTGTACTTGTTGTGATGAGCACTGGGTATTATAAATATTGAATCACTAAATTGTACACCTGAAACTAATATTACTGTGTATGTTAACTAACTGAAATTTAAATAAAAACTTAAAAGAAAGAGAAAGGGATCCATTTAAAGACAAAAATCTGACAAATCTAAACTTCGGTCTTCATGAAAAATATCAATAAAAAAATTTCCTGGGCTCAGTGTTTCTTAAGCTGGTCTGCACATTAAAATCAACTAAGGATCTTTTAAACTTCAAAGCCCAGGACACATTATAGCCAAATTAGATCATGAAGACACTTCGATAGAGTATCTTCTAAAAAGCATTAGAGCTTTGCCTTTCACATCTAGGTCTTTAGTTCACCTAATGCAAGGTTGGAGTGCAAGTTAACTTTTGAGATAACAGCAGCATTCATTGAACTCACTTCTAGTTTTTGATTGTCTTTTTTTTTTTTTTAGTGCTTTTAACTATATATAACAATTGCTATTGTAGGAACTTTATTAGAAGGTTTTCAAAGGAAAAAATATTTTAAATAAACAAAACTCATTTTATCTGCAGTTATCATCAAAGTTTTATAATAGGATCTCAGTGACCTTGTTTTCCTATATCTTGAAATACCTGGCTATTTTTATCATGGTGGGATTTGCTTCGTCATTACTCATCAATTATTCCTACCTGTGCTAAAGAAAGAAAAGATTGAAACAATAAGAAAGTAAAAGAATAATGAATTTTCCTACAAGGCTCATGCTGAAATGAAAAACTAAACAAAACAAAACTTCTGCCATTGGGTGCTTCTTAGTTTTCTTATTGCCTTGTCCAAACTATTGCACCATCTCTCAAAAAGTGTAAAAGATGATTGGAAACACCATCTCTGCGGTATTCTCTTAGCTTTCTTGAACACAGTTGAGAATTTTCTGTTTATAATGGTGAAGAGAAGAAAATTTACAGAAGAGTTTTCACAAATATCAGATGATTCAGGAGAGAAACCAGAAGATAAGACAGATAGCACTTCACAGACTCTTAATGATGATAAGGTGGATTGTATAAGCACAGTTTCAGCTATGAGTCTTTAGATAATGACATCCTAGGTCAGTTTTCTCAAATTCAAAAAATCAACAAGTGAATGATATATTTTTAATGATGGAAAGAAAACAGGACATTTTCATTCACTTATTCAACTGGAATGACATCATTGCACAAAGTTTTGCAACAAGAATCTGGACATTTTTTCCCCCTAAAAGGATATGTGACACAATTCTTTCATCTTTAATTACGTCTATTTATCAAAATGTTCTTGATTTGGCCATAAGTAGACAAATGCTGATAGCAGGTATGGAAAAAGACATCAGAAGGAAGTGGTGTAGATATGAAACAAAATCCGTTGGTTTTATCACTCTAGTTTGTGTTTATAGATCTAAAACTGAGAATGCTTTCAAATTTTGGAGCAAAAGAAAAACACTCTGAGCTGTTGATGTTTCAAAGAAATTTTATTGTGTTTTGACTATGTAAGTGCTAGAAGATCCAGAAGTAATAATGAACTTGGAACTACCAGAGATGTATTTGGAATCTGGAGCCAATATTTACAAGATAAATGTGTTTATCATTTATACATGACAATAATTAGAAGTTGGTTTCATACAGAAGATACTGTCCGTTTTGGATGACTATCTTCAAAACTAGGAAAATATGGAATAAAGTTTGGGCTAGCCATGTTTAAATTCTTATTGAAATTTCTGATGAAATAGTCTCTTTCTCCTTATTCTTAGTTCTATAAATTATCCATAATATGACTTAAAAGTCTTTAAAAATTGAAAAGATCCCCTTAGGAACAAGATACTACATGGTAATGACTACTATTTTTCCTTACATACTGAATTTTCCCCCCAAGTTGATACACTATTTTCCTAACACAATTGATCAAAAGACCATGCTTCCCACTGTCCTTTAGTGTCACCTGTGTCATGTATTGAATGTCCATGTTTTCATTTGGGACATTATGTCTTTCTGAAACCTCTATTCTGTTTAGTTGGTCTGAATTCTATGCTGCAATATTATCTCACTGTCTTAATTACTTCAGAGTAAATATTGATATCTGGTAAACCAGATATCCTTTCTCTTAATTCTTCCTGAGGAGTGGCTTATTCATTCTTAGTCTTTTGAGAAATAAAATACATTTGAGATTCCTCTTGTATTTCACCAAATATGGAATTTTAATAATTGCACTTAATTAATCAATCACTTTGGGTAGTATTGACATCTTTTTATTGTTGAGTCTTTAAATCCAAAAACCACAATATTTTTCTATCTGACCAATCACATTAACTTTTCTAGAACTACCTTTCTTCTGTCCTTAATAATTACTGTAAAAGGACTCTAGCATCTTTAGTATTCATTAGTAGTCCAGAGATAGGGATTTGGTAAAAGGTGAGAAAAATATATTAATCCTCTGAGAATCTTGGAACCAAGATAGAAAGACAGTATCTTAAACTCAGTTGTTTTCTGAAGAGTGGAGAGGTTTGCTTAAGAAGTTAGAGGAATTTGTCTGCAGCATGAGGAAGAAACAGAAGGAAATTACAGAGAGAAAGCTATGAAAAGGAGAGCTATTGAGGGCGATCAACCCCCTCATTCTAATTTGTTCATAAGATATAGCTACATTTTTGTCCTTGTATTCTCTATAATAAATGTATACGCTTATAATAAATTTCCTCTTTTCTGGAGAGAAGTTCAGTTTCTTTTCCTTGCTTTTGAAAGACTCATAATTATCACAATTCTTTCTTATAGTCTATATGTCAATGATGTTTATTTCTTAAGTGTTACCTTTCCTTAGGGTTCATAACTTCACAGTCAATGTAAAAATTATATATTTAAGTACAATTTTTTGTACTTTATAGAAAATTCTTGAGTGTGTTTATGAATGGATGATCAGTAAGAAAGCCACACAATGTGACATAGAAAGTCTGGTAAAAATGATGGGAATGGTTTGAAATTGTTAATTTGAAATAACGTCGATTTTTAGAAAGTATTTGTCTTTGAAAAAGACGTCAAAAAAAGCTACATCAAAGCTGATAATAATTTTTTTTATTGACTGATTTTTCTTTTAAGAAGAAAGTCTGAATCTAATAATTTTTGACTGGTAATCATATACAGCTACTTGGGGCTAATAATATCTTTAACAAATGAAATCTAGATTTTAATTTCCAATTATTATAGCAATATTCACGGACAAAGTTGAAATAAATTTTGGTTAAACACTGAAAACTTTCAATACTGAACCAAATATATGAATTTTTTAATGAATATATTTTGCTCATCCACTGATACTATCATCCACTGATAATAAATACAGTGCTCTTATGTTCATCCTTATAATGAATATCACAATCTATAATATAGAATTAAATATTGGGGGAACTTTAAACAGTGTTTGCAAAGCTGAGAATTATTGAACTAGACTTCTGGTAATGTTAGCAGTTTGTAAATGTCTCATAAAGGCAAGAGTATAAATAATCATCTATGTAAATATCCCAGCTCAGATACCTAATTAAAATGACCACTCAAATTTGAAAGATTTTCAGTGCTGGAAAAGCTACTTAAGGGGATATTGTAGTAGTCCAACTGAGAGTTAACAGGTCTTTGTGTTCCTTATAGAACTATTGGAGAAGTGGAGATAAGTGGATGGCTAAAGAATATATTTTTGTGACAGATCTAAGTAGGACTACCTGATACATTTGATGTGAAGGTCTAGTGAAGTTTCAGAAGGGCACTGAGTTAGGTTAACTAGGAGAGGAAATTGGTCCCCAAAGGCAATTGGGTGGGTAACGAAGAATGAAAAATTGGATTGGTTGTGTACTTAGAGTTGAAATATTGGTAGAGTGTGGGCTGTAGAATAAATTAGATGGGAGGATGGGATAGTATGGTCAGAGAGGAATGTTGAATATAAGGTGCATACAAGATGAGTTAGTGGGGTTGTTGATGGTGACGTGGTCAAATTTATAGTCATTGGTGGGGTTGGCTGACAAGTGCTAGATTTTTCTGTTGGTAAGGGGGATAGAGGTGGGGGAGAGAGAGCAGGAAAGCGGGAGAGATTGAGATTCAGGGGAGAGGTTAGTGCTGAGATATCTTTCAGCATGATGGCTGTCTAAATGAGTGTATCGTACAATGGCATAAGCTTCAAATATTTTGTGTTTTTAAAAGCAGAAAGAGGAGGCATAGTTTTGAAGTAGCAATAATACCCCTTTGATGTCTCTAGTTGTGAGGTACATGTGAAGAAAAGAGAAACTAGTCTTGCTTTGGGAGGCTTGTCTTGTCTCTCCTGGCTAGGAAAGAGCCAGGATTCACATAAGGCAGAAGTTGGCAAACTTTTTCTGTACAGGGCCGCATAGCAAATATTCTAGGCTTTCTAGACCATATGGTCTCTGTTGCAAATACTCAGGTCTCTTCTTATAGTGGGAAAGCAGCCATAGACATTATGTAAATGAATAAGGGATTCAATAAAACTTTACTTAAAAAACCGGCAGAAGGCTACATTTGGCTTGTGGTCTGTAGTTTGTTGACTCCTGAGTTAAGGTACGAAGGTGAAGAGAGTTGTGATGATGATAGAATGGGGATAACTGACCCTGAGTTCCAGAGGAATCAGTGGAAAGCATTAGGATTCTAAGGAGGTATGGAAGATTGGTGTCAATTTAGGAGATATAAAAAGCAATGTGGCACCAACTGTGGGTGAGCCTGGATTCCTGCTGGTAACATAAGTAAAAAGCAAAATGAGGCATGGAGAACTAGTTCTCATATTCTCTTTTAAAATTTTAAATTAATCACATATTTCATGGTATTTCATACATACATAAAATATATTATCAACTATATAGAAACTATAAAAAAGTAGATGAAACTCATGTGCCCAGGTTAAGAAATAGGATGTCATCAAAATTTTGAAGCCCCTTGTGCCATCCCTCATATTCTTATCCATCTCCCGCCAAAAACAGGCTCTACTTTGAATTTCGTGTTTGTCATTTCCCAGTTTTTCTGTACCTGGATCTCAGTTAAAGGACAAGTCTAGAATTTAGATGATAGAATAGATAGAGACCTCTAGAGAGATTGAAAAATTTCTCTTCCTTACATTTCAAAGGCAGATAAAATCAAATACCAGTCATCCATTTACATTCCAAAGGATTAAAAATCAGGGAACTTCTCTTCGAGAGAGGAGATTTACTTACACGAGGGACATAAAGTTTTTTCCCCTCTCTCTGGAGGGGAAGGTGGCAGGTGGGCAGTGTATAGCCCATATAAGCTCACAGAATTATAAATTTGGGCTTCCTCTTCTTTCAGGCAAAAAACCTCCTCTGTGTACTTACAGGCCTACTCAGCTTGTTCTCAGTGCATCACCTGGAAGGGTGAAGATACAGCCTGGGGAACAAATGTGCTTACTGTTACATTAATAGTCTTCTGTAATCCAGAAACCTGTGTGCACTTTCAGGACAAAATATATAAATATAGATATTAAAAAAAACTACCATCATCAACAACAGAATACGTATTGTTGTCAGGTGTGTCCTGGGTTCCAAGGGTTTAGAACTTCAGTTTCCCAAAGGTATACAACATGTTCACCGTGGATGTAGCAAGCACTTTATTGAACTGTAAGATACGTCATTTGCCTGGAACTTTGGGCCTCCCACCTTCGGGGAGCAGCAGATGAGAGGAGGAGGAGTCATTCTGGCGGAGTAGCTGACTGTCATCAGGAGAAGGTCGAGCTTCCCTTACACAGTAGGGGCTGGGAAGAATCTGTGTGGCCCCTCATTCATCTCCTGGGGCTTCTTGTTAATCCCTCACACCATTATAATGGTAAATGGACAAGTGGAACAGCCACAACCTGAGAACATGATTTCCAAGGCTCAGAGCCCTCAGGGTAGAGGGACTATGTCACACTACTCAGTAAGCTACCGAGAGCGGCACAGGTGCTGGCTTAGGGAGAGGACAATCTACCATGGCTGGTGGAAGTCAGAGATGGTGAACATCATTTATAGTCCTGATAGCAGCTGCAATGGTGAAGGCTATTGTTTGTCCCAGGATCATCCTTTTATAATTTTTCCTTCAGGTAAAGAAGCCTGCCACAGTTGTCTATGAGCTGCTCTCAGAATTTATAAGGATTCCCAAGAAGCGTAAGGAGTAGGCTTTAGTGAACTGTGTGCTGCACCGTCCAGATCTTCCTCTAATATTGAATGACTTATTCTCTCAGCTTCAGGGAATACTCCTGTCAGACACCCTCAGTTGTCACCTCACCCAAAGCTTCATTCCCAGCCCGGGGCAGTCCACATTCAATGACTGTACGATAAAGGAGTATAAGGCCCACCCTTACTGACCACCTTCTCCCTCTGCCCACTCCTCCTTCCTTCCCTTTCCACAGCTCTTGATCCCAAGAGTAGTCTGTCATCACTTCCCACATACCAGTCTTATTGCCTGCTTTCTTGGGAACCTAAGCAATAATACATATCAGTTCATAAATTATTTTTAAAATGTGTGTCTGAATGATACAGAGCTACTGTGAGGGATAAATGTTCAAAGTTTCAATTTACAAAAGTTGAAATACCTTAAAGTTAGAGTTAACATGGAATATGGCGTCTCCCCTCCATAGTGTAGGACCTTTGTTACTCGAGTACGTGGCATTAACAGCAACAGTGGCTGCACCTGGGAGCTGGTTTAGTTACTGAGTCAGATTTTGCAATTTTATGATTCCAAGGTAATTCCTACCCAGCGATTTAGATCAACAATTCTCAATCCTGACTGCAGGACAGAATCACCTATGAGCTTTGAAAAAAATACTTATGCCTATGCCCTATTCCATATAAATTCCATTAGAATCTCTGGCAGATGGTGTCCAAACACTGCTGTATTATAGAAGTTCCCACGGCCTTTTTAAACAAGTAGCCAGAGTTAGGAGTCATTGATAGAGAGGGTCCCCAAGATTCCTTTCCCCTTGAATGTCTTAGTCACAAATGCCTATGAAATCCCTCTGGATTCCCATCACTAAGTTTCCATTTTTCTCTTAGAATTTTTAAATTGTTTATCTCATTTCCCTTCTTCCAACCTCAGAAAATCAAAATCTGCAACTGTACACTGATCAATTTGTTTATTGTCTGATTCTAGCTTCTAGAAATTGCAGCTTTCTATCCTCTCATCTCAAGGGACTATGGACAATGTGAAACTAATAAATGGCCATAGAGCTTAGCTTCAGGTACAAAATCAATGCTTATATTCACTCCTTTCAAAATGCTGTTTCAGTGTGGTTAGAAGGACTTTCAATTTCAATGTATTTTTGGGGGGTCAGTCAATGAAGTTTGGCTCCAGGACAAATCATTCAATCCTTTGTTCCTTCTCAGTGCTTTGAGACATAGGACCAAAGTAAGGGATGAAAGTATATAAATAGGGACAGTGGTATCCAATTCCCAGGCCATTGATTCTTACCCAAGCAAACTAGTACAGAAGACATGTTTTTATATCAGTTCAAATCAGTTAGATCAGTTCAAAAATGTCAGAAGACATTTTTATATCAGTTCTTCCTACATAAAATAGGAAATAATTCATATAGATTAAATAATACAGACCTGAATAAAATGAAATATTGTTTTAATCACAAAATGCACATGTATTACATAGCAATTTAAAATATGTCTGGAGTGTGTGTGTTTTTCCACATGTTCTAGAGACCTTTCATTGACTAAAACAAATCAGTGAAATACAGCAGTTGGACATGATTTTTTTAACACTTTTTTAAATTTATTTTTATTTATTTTTAGTGTTTTTTTTTAAAGATATTTATTTATTTGACAGAGAGAGAGACAGCCAGCAAGAGAGGGAACGCAAGCAGGGGGAGTAGGGGAGGAAGAAGCAGGCTCTCAGCGGAGGAGCCTGATGTGGGGCTCGATCCCATAACGCCAGGATCACACTCTGAGCCGAAGGCAGACACTTAACAACTGAGCCACCCAGGTGCCCTGAGGGCATGATAGTTTAATATTTAAAAATCACTTTATGAAAAATTAAGAAAGTTTATCAACATGTCTAATAGAAATTTATCTGCATGAATATTCCTTGTATGCTAAAGCCCATGTAAAACAATATATATTAAAAACGTACACTACAGCTAGGAATATTTTATTGCTGTCAAGGTGAAAGGACAAAAAAGAAAATTTGCTCATATAAGTGGAAAGTTTATCAAATTGTTGTTAAAATTTGGAATTTGGAAGTCTTGTCATTATTATCATTTTACTTAAAAAATAATATTATTTTTTTGCTGAAGAAAGAATTCAGGAAGAATGTTATACAGAGAAGAATCAACCAAAGGTCAAGGTCATGTGGGAACCTATTTTAAACATGTAGTGACTACAAGTGACTATGCATTCACATCCCCATCTTTCCCACGCTGAAGCTGACGTTACTGTCCGTTGCCTTGATGCACGGGCGACCAAATCCTGTGCTTGAGATGATGAGAGCAAGAGCTCAAGAGCAGAGTTGTATGTTCACATGGACGGCTGCATCCCTTGTCTTTCATATAATCTTTAGAGATCATGATATCTCTAGGTATACTCAGGATTATTTCCACTTTTAAGAAGTACTAGTTGATCACATACCTCTTTAGACCTTAAGTGGGCTGAAAAATACCAACTTGCTTACCACCTTTATTATATATTGTCTTTCTTTCCTTTCCCCCACCTCCCCAGAGGTAACTGCTTCCACTGGCTTTACTCATCTAAGGTTTCTCATAATTAGGCATCCACACACAGACATCCTATAGGCAGTCATTTCCTTAAGTATTTGATTCTTTTCCTCCTAGTTTACAATTGCTTTGGCTATAAGAAATCATTTTGAAGATATTTTTGAAATACTTTAGAAATAATTTTGAACTGGAATCCTTTATATCCTGTTTTCAAATTCTGGCAATAATGATGCTATCATTTTTCCGACTACATATGCCTGGAAGGAAAAAGTCAGAGCTCATTATGAAAGTTATACTGGTCTTCTAGTAACATACATATATTAACTATAAAGGCTTGAAATTATATCACTGTAAGTGAACTGTTAAGATGAAAGCATGCTAATTTGATTTTATAGCTAATGGACGATTGAATCCACTTTATGAATACTTGTGAAATTCAACGTGTAGAAAATTTATAGTTGTCTAAAAACTCAACGGATGGAGTTGTTTCTGATAAAGGATAAGTTACATCAGGCCCAACCCTTTTCAGAGTAAAAAGTGGTTTTTATCTTTTAATTATAAGAGAGAAGAAAAAAAATCTCATAATTGTGCTTATAACTGAGTAATTAAGTATTAGTTTGTAGAATAAGCTGTCATTATGTAACTTTTAAAAATGTTTCCTTTTGAAAATCAAGATCACTAAATAGCTGAAGTATAAAAGAGATTTATACAAAAGGAGGCTTTATATCATTGACGGGGGTGAAATTTCAAGTATTTTGATAGGATCATGATTTAAGTATTGTAGCCTTTTAAAGATCGTGTCAAAGCTTCAATTATTTCTGTCTGTGGGTTCTGCCCTTAAACACATGTGATTAATTACACATTTGACTGCATGGGTTTTTGCTCACAGATGTGAAATAGTATCGTTTGTGTAATTCTCAGGGCTACTGTTAGAAATCATAAAATCAAAGAATCGTTGGTGGAATCCAATTGTGCCATGGTGTGACAACAGGTTCTGTAACAGCAGAGCTTAGGGAAAATACTTCTTTATACGGCCTTCCCCAGTTAAAATACAAAATCCCGTTACCCCTTTCCCCTTCTACTCTTGCTCTGCTCATCTGTTCCTTTTTCTTTCTGAGATATCAGCAGCAGCCTGGTAGCTTTATTAACTATGTGCTTTGGCCTCATGAGACAAAAGCTCATCAAACTTCTCAAACTTGAAAATCTATCCAGTTATCAGCAATCCAGTGACTGTCACAAATGGTCTGTGCTGTGAGTCACCACCAAGAAATGAAAAAGGTCCAAGTGACAAGTGCTTCAAGATGTTTTCTGCTTCATGCTTAATTACCTCAGATGATAAGTCTTCAAGGCATAAACAAGTGAACCTTTTCACCAGAACATATTGTTGACAGCCCAGGAAAGCACTGTGGTGCAGTAAGCTTTAGGGATAATTCTTTGCCCTTTGTTAACACATTTTGAATTACAAACATTAGAATTCAACCCTTCCAAATATGATGAAAAGGCCATAGTTCCTAGAACAAAATTAAAATTAGGATTATTTTTATGATTGTTTCTGGAATTAGGGGTTCCTGGAAGAATTAAAACAAATGTTCATATGCCTCGAAATCTCTAAATCTTTCTCTGCCTCTATAAAACATATATATTTTTATCATGCACTACTTCTTGTAGAACATATTTGCAGATTGTATCACTTCAGACATGGTAATTAAAAGTAGATTGTCTCTGTAAATGAGCCTTCTGTCAGCACAATCCTACACCTACATGGAAACATTTTTGAGTGACCTGACAAAAGTATAGTGTGGCTTATGTGTCCTTGTGTGTCCCATTTCAGATTCCTTGGCACATAGTAAAAAATTCCCCTGAAAAAGTCTAAAAAAGGGTAGAAATGAAAACAAATGTAATTGAGGATTCAGAAACCTTTATGTGAATGGAAAACATATTTTATTGAAAGCATAAAAATGGATAGAGGGTTACACTTGGCTATATTTTCTTTTAATATTATATTTTATAAGTTTTTAAAAATATAAATACATATAGGACTTTGCATTTTACCAGTGTGTTTTAAGTTGTAAATGGCATAAAGAAATTGTGGTTTTTATAAATATAGGAACATTCAGAATTTCAGCAGCTTTAAAAATGTGTAGATATGCATTGTAGGTACAAATCCTTTTTGCTGATGTTAATTTTAATTTTTTATTTTTTTTAATTTTTTTTTAAAGATTTTATTTATTTATTCGACAGAGATAGAGACAGCCAGCGAGAGAGGGAACACAAGCAGGGGGAGTGGGAGAGGAAGAAGCAGGCTCATAGCAGAGGAGCCTGATGTGGGGCTCGATCCCATAACGCCAGGATCACGCCCTGAGCCGAAGGCAGAAGCTCAACCGCTGTGCCACCCAGGCGTCCCTGCTGATGTTAATTTTTAAATAACCAATTTAAAATTAGCCATTTAAAATGGTTATGGAGAAGTTGGATATTTAATTTCAAACTTTTTGACTGATTTTATTTTAAAAGTATAATTTAGTAAATTCTGTAATTCATCATAGTTGTGCAAATATTTTAGAGACAATATTTTTAAGTGGGAAAAGTATCAAAAGTAGTTTCCTTTATTAAATGACTCATGGAAAAAAAAGCTACATAATTCCCTAGCAAAAACAAAGCAAGCAAATACATGTATAACTTACTAGATGATACTGAAACTCATGATTTTACTTTTTCTAAAATTGCTGCCTTCTTTATTTAGGTGGCTTTGGGCCTTTCCTTAGGACAAATCTTGTTAAAGGTAATTGGAATGTACTTTTAAGCAGGGAAGATTTAAAAAAAAATTTAACAGGATGCCTGGGTGGCTCAGTCCATTAAGCGTCTGCCTTCAGCTCAGGTCATGATCCCAGCGTCCTGGAATCAAGTCCTGCATGTGGCTCCTTACTCAGCAGGGAGCCTGCGTCTCCCTGTGCCTGCCGCTCCCCCTGCTTGTACTCTCTCTCTGACAAATAAATAAAATCGTACAAAAAAGTAAATAAAAAAAATGAACAGCAAAACGAGCTTCTCTTGAACCATCAACAGACCTCAAAGTGGTCCCTTTTCCCTGAAGAACTTGAGGCAGGCTGCTTGTCATCAGATGCAACCTGGAATCAGGTTTAGATTAGTTGACATACTACAGTCACTAACATTTTCTTTCAGAAGCTTCTAAATACAACATGTAGGGGATTTGACCAAAACTCAAATCCCTTTTTAGGTGTTTCTTCATAAGAAACATCATTATTATTCTGACTTAGGAGCAAATCAGAGTTTAGGAGCAGATCCAGGGTATTCCAAAAATGTTTAAAACTGTGTATAAATTATTTATCTGGGTTTGTGTAAGTATCATTTACCAATGTCAGTGACTCTGTTCTTCTGATTACGAGGTAGACTGATTTATACTCTGCAACCCTCTTCTCTAGTTACACTATCCAGGCGAAGAGTCTAGTTTTATCGATAATGCCAAATATTTCCCAAAGTGGTTGTACCGTTTATACTCCTGTCAGAAATCTGTGAAAGTTCTTGTTGATGAATATACCTACATTTAGCATTGTTAGACTTCTTATTTTGATCAGCATGAGATGGTATTTGATCATTTATCTGCTAAAGATTAGCATCTTTTTATATGTTTCTTGGCCAGTTATGTTTCCCTTCTGTAAATGCATCTTTATGATTTTTGACATTTTGTATTTCTGTTTCTTTCATCCTACATTTATTTGAAGGAGAATTTTATGCATTATATTGGCCAATCCTCAGTTTTATATGTTGGATTATCATTCCCAGTTGTCTTTGTGGTCATTTTAAATGAACAGCGTTCTAAATTTTAATAGAGTCCAATTCACCTGTGGTTTTTCTACTTTTAAATGTTTTATTTAAAACATTCCTATATATGGGGCGCCTGGGCGGCTCAGTTAGTTAAGTGTCTGCTTTCCGTTCAGGTCACGATCACAGGGTCCTGGGATCGAGCCCGGGGCACGGGTGTCCGGCTCCCTGCTCAGCGGGGAGTCTGCTTCTCCCTCTCCCTGTGCCTGCTACTCCTCCTGCTTGTGCTTTCTCTTTCTCTCTCTGTTTCTGTCTCAAATAAATAAATAAAATCTTTAAAAAAAATTCCTCTAGCTTTATAGCTTCTTAAATTTTATTCCAAGAATTTTAAAGTTTTGTTTTTCATGCTTTTGTCTCTTGGACATAAGTCCATAGTCCATCTAGAAATTGATATGAACGTGTGGATTGACATACTCTTTTTTTTTTTTAATGGAAAACAATATACACTTTTGTCACATATCAATTTTTTGTACGTACTTTATTTACAGTCTCTCTTTTCTTCCATTGGCCAATATTATACTGTTTATTAATAGCACAGTACTTTAGCCCCATGGCTTTATTAATAGGTCTTGACATACATTATCGTCCTTGTTTATTTTTCAAGAGTCTTGATTATTTTTGGCAATTTGCCCTTCCATCTCTTAAAGACTTTGACTAGAATAGCCGACCAATTTTTGGAGAATTTTTATTTCCTATTATATAGACTTTTCCAGTTTATAAACATGGACTAGATCTAGGTCTTCCAAAATGTATTTAGGTCTTCATTTATAATTTTCTATAAGATCTTATAATATTTTACATCATTTGTAAGATTTATTCCTTGGACTCTTACCTTTTGTTATACTAATGTGGATGGATATGGTTGGACATTGAGGGCATTAAGCTGAGTCAGACAGACACAGACATATACTGTAAGATATCATTTATATGTGGAATTTTAAAAAGTGGAACTTGTAAAAAAAGACCAGGACCTAGGGGTGGAGGAATTGAGGAGATGCTGTTTAAGGGTACAAACTTGTAACTAGTAGATAAGTGTTGGAAATCTAGGGCACAAGTGATTATGAAGAGCATGTGTTTGCATATTAAAAAATATTCCAGAAAAAAAATTAAAAGCACATCCTGATCTAATTTTAGAACACAGGAGATAAAAGACAAAGTCCTATATTCATTTCTAGGGCTGCTGTAACCAAGTACCACAGACTGAGTGACTTAAATGGTGTATCGAGTGCGCTCGTGATGGGCACCTGGTTTTGTATTTAAGTATTGAATCGCTAAATTCTGTTAATTAACTGGAATTTAAATAAAAACAAAACACACACAGACAAAGAAAGAAAAAAAAAGAACAATGTATTGTCTCTCAGTTTGGGAGGCTAGAAGTAGGAGATTGAAGGAGTTAACAGAGCTGGTTCCTTCTACGGGCTGTGCAGGAAGGATCTATTCCAGGCCTTCTCCCTGGCGTATAAATGACTGTCTTCTTTCTATGTCTCTTCATGTCATCTTCTCACTATGTGTGCTTGTCTCTGAGTTCTAATTTTCCTTTTTTAGAAGGACACCAGTCATACTGGATTAAAGCCAACCCTGGTAACTTCACCTTAACCTAAGTAATTATGTCTATAAAAACCCTATTTCTAAATAAGGTCATATTCTGAGGTGGTGGGGGTGAGGACCTCATATATGAATTTTTCAGTCTATAACAAACCCTAAAATAATGCAGAGAGAAAATACTTATAAAACAGATTACACAGAAGGAACTGTATTTAGAATGACATTGGACACAATAGACCTTCTAAGCTCTAAGGGAAAATTCTTTATACAGCCAATTAATAATTAAATGTAAAGATGGACTAAAGACATCTTTAGACATGCAAGGACTGAAGTGTTGACCTACCCTGCCCCCTTCTCAAGAAGCCACTGGTGCATGTGCTTAATAAAAAGGTGGGGTGGGGGGCACCTGGGTGGCTCAATCGGTTAAGAGTCTGCCTTTGGCTCAGTTTATGATCCCAGGGTCCTCGGATTGAGTCCTGCATCGGCTCCTTGCTCAACGGGGAGTCTGCTTCTCCCTTTGCCTGCAGTTCCCTCTGCTTGTGCTCTGTCTCTGTCTCTCTCTAAAAAAAAAACAAAAACAAAACCAAAAAACATAAAAAGGTGGAGGGGCACAGGTAGATTTACTATGAATTTAATGAATCTTTGACTTCAGAATCCCTCACTTGCACAGTCCTTGGCCGTGGATGGAAGGGGTCCTAGCAACGTATTGACATGATCAAATGATTTTGTAAAAAATTCGAAAGAAATACAGTTTAACCACTATTGGTTAAGAAAGTAACATTTCTTTCTATTGGTACGCTATAGCAGTTGGCTGCAGGCATTTTGGAGATCCACTAAAAGAGAAGCTGTGTTGAAGACACATTATTTTGTGTTTAGTAGAACATATTTATGAGGCTCATGGTATTTCCACATATAATTAAATTTTTGCCAGCTGCAAAGTATAAGAATAGCTTCTGGTAGTCTCCCACCATTATGCCAACTTACTTGGCTGGGTGGTATCGAAGTTCAGAGCCAGAGCTTTATCCCAGTAAGAATGTGTCCTTCTGCAGCTGACACCTAAAGGATCTAGTCAGGGAAAGAGATGGAGGATGTGAAATTCACAGAGGCCACAAGTAGAAGAAAAATTGACCATTATGCCTATAAATTTTAAGCAAAGCACTTAGTTTTCATCAAAGCCCGGGAAACAATGGATGCTCTCTCTAGACAGGAGCATACTGGTTAATATAGAATTATGATGATAAATGCACCACCAAGTTTTTGACGAAAATTGTGCAAAAACAGAATTTATCTGAGCTCCTGTGTTTTGAGGGCAAACATTTGTAGCCATGCCATGGGCATAGTACCTTTGAGAGTCAAGTTGTGTGGCTTACCACTTAGGATCTTGCCCTGACAAATTCTGGCAGTTCCAAATGAAAACTGACCCCTGAATGAAGCCACCTTATTTCTTCAAACAATCAGAAGAAATAAGTCTCAAATGACAAAACCTGCACATTATCTTATATATATATATCAGTGTATATGTATGATACACGTTTATGTAGCTCAATGCAAGCTAGCCACAATCTGTAGTGCATTTGAATTTATGAGAAGGGAAATGGGAAAGTCATAAGGCAATTACTATTTTCAGGAGAAACAAAAAGTTGTAAAAGAGGTGTAATCAGAGTATCCCACTTAGTCTCACTGTGAATATCATTTACCTAGTCAGAACAGCGTAAGCACTGCCCATTGATTTAGTTAAAAATTATGACGTAACTACATTGGGAAAGTGTAGGGACTGTCTATATGAGTCTGGTTGCTTGCGTGTCTGTCTGCCGAGCGTGAGTGCTCTGTAAAAGGGGCAAGTTATCATCTTCCATTAAAATGTCTAAAATTGAATATTAAAAAATAGCAGTAGAAGAATGTTAAATAACTGAGGAAACAGCTAATGGATTGCTGCCATGGAATAGGATTGATGGGTTAGGAAGAGAGGACGAGGAAATGGCTGCATCTTGTTATAGAGTCTGTAGTACTATTTGCGTTTTAGAAACATGTTTATAAACTTTTGATGAAAATAAAATGTAATTGAAAAATGGAATCTGTTTTGACTCATTTTCATATAATGAGCCCTATCTGTTTTGTATTACACTTTTTTAGATTATTACTAAAATTGATTCACATTTTATTTTCACATTATATAATGCTAGTAGGATTACTCTTTCAAGGTGAAGGAATGATTAAATGAAACTAATTATTTCTCTGAAGAAAACCTAAATCCTTGATAAACCAAATGAGAATTACAATAGAGCAGCCTGTTTGAATATCGTTGCTTAGAGCCAGTACTTTTTTAAAGGAAAGTAGAATTTAAATATTTATGAAATTGAGTTTTCTTTACTGTTTTGAAAAAGAAATTATTAAAATTTTACTACCTTTGTGGAATCAATTTTTTCCTTTCCTTCTGTACTAGGTAGGAAACAGATTAGTTTTACATTAATAAATCAGAATACATGAAAAACTAATTGCTCACAAAATACAGTTGCATCAAAAATACAGAAACACAACAGAGTATTGTTGCTTAGCTTCCTAAATTTGAATTTATTACATATAATAAAATAAAGATTAAAAACTGTATGCGTTGGGGTTCCTGAATGTAGTCACCATGCATTCATTCAGGTTTTGTTATGAAGAAGCATTGCTTCTACTCTTGCAACTACATTTCATAAAGAAAGTATCAGAGGAAAAAAGCTTGCCTCACAGGCAAGGTTGAAAGCTCGGTTTCATTTTATTTCTTATCTTAATAGCAGGCTGCTGCTACGGAGGGAAAAATATATGCTTCAGGAAGATTGAACTTGCTAGTTTTGCAGGGTTGTTCATCTTTTCTAAAGGACAGTTATCAACTAAGCAAAAAAGGAGGAAATAGCTATTCTGCTCGGCCTGTGATATTATAAATCTATGGCTGTGTAGCGAAAAAAAAAAAATCCAAGCACGAGAATTTAAAGTTTAAAAATTAAGAGAAAGGGGAATAGAGTGTTTTGGTGGAGACTACAGTTTCAGAGGTAAATTATACGATGGTAGACATCCTCTAAAATGCCCCCCCCCAAATCCTGACGTCTTGGTATTTAGGCTTTTGTGAAATCCCCTCTCCCTGAGTGTGCACTGGACTTCCTGACTTGCTTCTAAACCATAGAATATGGCAAAAGTGGTATGATGTTGCTTCCGAGATGAGGTTGTAAGAAGCCTGTGGCTCCTGTCTTGGTGTTCTCTCGCACTCTCTGTTGGATTGCGCAGTCCGAAGGCAGCTCTGGGGAGAGTTGCATGTGAGCAAGTTTGGAGGCAGATCTCCTGAGACCTGCCAGTAGCCACACGTAAGCTTATGAGTTCTTTCTCTAGTCAATCCCTGACATGTTCCCAGTACCAGCTAACACCATTATTGCAGGCTCTTGAAAAACCCTAATCAGAAACACTCAGCTGAGGCACCTGCCTGCTCAGCAGGGAGCCTGCTTGTCTCTCTCCCTCTACCCTGCCCCTCTGCTTGTGGTCTCTCAGTCTCTTAAATTAAAAAAAAAAAAAAAAAAAAAAAAAAAAAAACTAAAAAAAAAAAACCAAAAAAAACAAAAAAACCCACCAAGGTAAGTCACTCCCTGATTCCTAACCCATTGAAAGTATAAGAAAATTTTTACTTATTATTTATTTTATTTTTTAGCTACTAAGTTTTGGGATGACTTGTTATGGAGCAATAAGTAACTAATACACAGACCATAATTCAAATCCCTGTTCAGTCTGAGACTTAATTTGTCTAAGTCTCAGATTTTATATTGTTAAAATGGGATAACATGGTGTGTATTTTGCATGGTTGTTTTTGGGGTTTAATGGGATAAATCATTCTAATAACTCAGTGTATGTAACTGCCCATATGGAATAGCCCTCCCTCCCCAAGAACTATTAGTTTTATTATCCATATAATTTTTGGTAAGATGTCTGAGAATCACATAGTTTATTCTCCTCCTCTTATACTGAATATGTGTCATCTTCTCAAAGGTCACTAAACTATAATCCAACATATAATTCGCTTTTAATATTCATCAGGCCAATCAGTGTCAATCATCTCTGCCTTTCGTTAGCCATTGGCTACTGTCCTTGGCCTCAGACTCAATCCTATCCAACTACTGAGCCAATTCTGATCCAAGCAGGCCATACATATATTAGCAGTTTCACAGTCTCCAATCAGCTAGGTTTAGGATCAACACTAAAGTGCTAATCCCTGGACAAGATTAAGTTTGAGATTTGAGTTGTAGTAACTTTTCAAACTGCAGAATTGTCCTTATTTTTTGTCTGCTTTTTCGCTGGGCTATGACTTCCTGGTTTGGACAGCATGCCAAGATGCCAGGCCTGAGGGCTATACATCCAAGTTTGACCCCCTAGACTCGTCATGCTTTCTCCCATATTCTTGACACCACCATGATTCCTGAATTTCCCTTTTTCCTCATATGCTGATGAGCTCTCAATTGGTTTATGTGGATTATGCCAGCCACTTGTTAGAATTTTGATAACTCCATGATGTGGATGAGTTTTATCCTTTTCTCTGTTACTGTTTCCTCAGAATAATAAATAATTCCAGATCTATTGATGTTTCTTCCTCTTCTGCCTCCATATATTCTATTTATCAACACTATGTTCATTAAACCTTAATTCTGTCTTTATCATAAGATTGAAAACACTACATTTTTACAAAAGCAGTAATTTACTAAAGTTTATATATAGGACAATGTACAGAGAAACGTTGCCCAGCATTGAGGGTAAAGGATACCTTCCTAGTAAAAGTGAATTTATGTCTCTAAAGATTGATTTCATTAAAGCTCCTTTTAACACACACACACACACACACACACACACACACACACACACACAAATGTACTCAGTACAACCAGTTTCTGACAACCCTAAATCAAAGCTGTGCACTTAAAGGAAGTATACTTCTAAAAATGATGATGACTATTTATATCCATATGTAATGATGTGGAATTGAGATAAGCTGTTATCTTCTTCATAAAGAACATCTTGACCTTTAGAAAATGAAAAAATGTCTCCTTCCTAATTTAACTGAGAATGAAAGGTTGATTTTACAATTCTTCAAGAATAGTAGACCCAAGGCTATAAATCCAGAAGATTGGGGGACCCAGTAGTGCTGGTAGATTGTTGCCAATATAAGGTAAAATATCAGGACAATATTGTGATAAAAAATATTATACAAAATCACAATCATTCTGCTCATACTTTGAAGGAAGTTAATCATTTCCAAGCTAGAATGATCAACTTATATGGTACTAGATTAATTTGTTTAGATAAATATCTTCACTCAAGAGACCTAACACATTTTAGGAATAATGTGTCAGAGTGTGATAAAATCAGCAATCTGCACTGATAGAGTCTACCCTCATTTCATTTTTTTCAATAAGAATGGTACTATAAATTACACATAGTGACAATGAGGTAGGATGAATTCTAACGTGTAAATCCTGGTGTAAATATCTCTGTTATAAAGCCATGCTAGCAGATTTCACTTCCAAACGCAATTTGTAAGGTCTCTGAGTAATACTATGGTGAACCCTCACTCAAAAGTAAACTTGAAAGTAATTTTAACTACTAATATTTAAACTATGGGTGATATGGAAGGTTACTTTGATCCCAGCATTTAATGATCATCTTCTCTTAAAATGTTTTCCTTTTCCTATGCTATGATTGTCACCTTTGTTATTTCATCAAAAAGCATTATCTAGGAATTATGCTCAATAATAACTGCAGAGCACAATTACCTAAAAGTGATTTTCTTCCCCTGAGAAGAGAGAATGGAGAAACACACCTGGCCTCTGGGATATTTCTGTACCTCTACCCTGTAGGTAATCAAGAATTTGCTTAAGTATTATCATTTAAATACTTCTAAATCCTATTTGTATTGGTCTTCTTACAATCAATTACAGAGACAATAAACTGCAGCACAACTTTTCCAAATTGAAGGGCTAGAAGTGTTTTGTGGTCAAAATATTTAGGAAATGCTGTATACGGTGATATCCCCTTGTTAGAGTTCATAATTCTTATTTGCATATTTAAGTCTAGGAAGGACTTTATTAAAGAAACTCATTTAACTTAGTATAATGTGTTTTCTTAGTTAAGACCTCCCTCCTTTCTTTTTCAGTATACACCCACCATCCTCTCAAAAATTTGTGCAGAGAAGACTAAAACCTGTGTGGTAGGAATTATCTTCATTTCACAGATAAGGAAGTTGAGTTAAAATAATAACAGCTTCATCTAGAGATAGCTTATAAGTTGTAACATTGCAATTTAAATATAGATCAACTGACTTACCATCCAGTTTTCTTTCTGTCACCCTAATTTGTCCTCCAGAACTGACTCAAAGACATATGAAGTTTGCTTTATACTTTTTTTCTTTTTAAATCCTAAATGTCAAGGTATTTCTGGAGAAAAACTAAATGCTAGGTTTCAATCCCAATTACTGTTGCCACTGATTGCTGTATAAGTCTGTGTGAACTTCTGCGGTTGAAGATGTCAAGATTAAAGGAGAATACCAGATAAGGTGGTAGGACAGAATGTGGATATTATCACAACCCCCTATTTCTGCTCTTCAAATCCAAAATTAGGGGGGAAAAGGATTGAGCTGGTATGACTATGAGACAGTTTCTCATTTTGTAAAAAAAAGTACTATTTGAAATATTGAACAGAGGCAATGGTTTATAGTGAAAAGAACTCTAGGATTCATAGGACCTGGAATCCAGTGGCTCCATTCCCTATATTCTGTGCACACTTAAGTTAAGTTGCTTACCATCTTGGAACTTTCAGTTCCTGCCTCTGTAGAGTGGGGATCATACCAGAGTTGTCCAGCTTTCCTCTTAGAATTAAGTAAAATTGTACTCATAAGTAGTTGGCAAACCATTAAAGAATATCAGAAATAGTAAACATTTAAAATTATTTGTTGGTGTAGATTAACAAAATTGACCACAATGTCATGGATTATATATGTTACGTCAGATATTTTACCACACAGGATAAACCTAACTCATACTATGGTGTATACTGATTCATGACAAGCCATTAGAGTGACTTTCTGCTGAAAAATATTGATCCACATAATCTTTAGTATTAGTCATTGGTTATAGAGAGGATGAAACTCTTTCTCTTTACATATAAGCAAAGTGACATTTAAAAAAAAAAAAAAAGGCTCTCTCCTGATCAGCACTAAATAGCAAATACTTGACAAAGCTATGGTTGACTATCAGGTTTCTTGAATGACAAGCTTTTCTTTTTATGCACTGTGTGTTTCGTATAACATGATTTGTAACTGGTAGCATTTAAAAAGTGTTTCATTGTATTTGGCATATCTACATTGATTTTTCTCCCTGATGTTTTAAGGTAGGCGAAGAAAGTTGGTATAAATTGCAGTGTTTCTTGATCAGTACTGTTTGAGCAGGACCAGTGGACTTTTTGGCCATTTGGACTGTGACATATTTACTTTGTGAACTTAGAGAAATACAAACTAATATGTGGCGGGATATTATCTGTTCTCAAGAGATAATTTATACAAAAGATGAGCAAATAGTAGGGGTGTTCTTTAGTTTTATAAGTAATACTCTTCATATTTGTCATAAAAAACCAGAGCATGATGGTTGAGCTCAGAGAAAGACCTCATACAACCCCCAAATGAAAAGTAAAAGTTATCACTGGGTGTCACCACTGTCAATCATTTTTGTCTCTAAAAAAGGGAAAATTGTCCCCTCGGAATAGAAAAGCAATGATCAGATCCTCCCTGTAGATGAGCGTCTTGTGTTTCTTTGCTAAGATTAGAGTAGGGTCAAATTGAATATCTTCTGGAAGTTGTGGAAATATCCTTGAAGAAACCCTTATGACTAAGAATCCATACAGGCAATATATAGCAACTACTAATTAAAGAATAAAAAAAAAAAGGTTTGTTGAAAAATGTTTTCTGACTTATATCTTTCTTGGAGTTAGTATATTTCTTCATTTCGCGGGTATTGACTGAGGCCCCACTGTGTTCCAGGTACCCCTGTTGTATCTATGAACACATCAGAGAACCAAATAGAAATCCTTTCCCTCAAGCCCTCACATCTACTAAATATTTCATTCTTTGACTTATAAAAAGAACCAGTGAATTGGTTTGTGAATAATTAAATGAGTTTCCGCTAATCTTTAATTTTAAAATTACCCTAGAACAATGGCTTTGTGTAAACATTTGATGTAACTGTTGTATTCCTTTCTAAACTTGGATTATTACCTGTGATTGTGGCAGCACCACTGAAACTTTGTTACAAATTTAGAGATTGTGTATCCATAGACACAATCTTAGTTATATGTCAAGAAATAGGTGCAGAGTTGCACCTGTGTCTACTCCTACATCTACATCTCTATCTGTATTTATGTCTAGATAGATAAACAGATATAGCTATGGGTAAAGGTTAAAGTGTAGGTATAGAGACAGAGAGATCAGTTACTTTGCCAAAAGGGTATAGAACTACTAACATCATCTATTTTATTCAATAGAACTTTATCTGTCCCCCAATATACACAAGGCATTAGTCAAAGCATTGTGAGGGTTTAGTTACATAAGACTATTATGACCTTAAGAAATGTAAAGTCTAGTAGATGAAAACAGGCTTATATACTAAGTAAAGGGTGGGGGCAAGCTATAATATAATAAATGCTATATAAATTCTATAGTTGTTATGAGCCCAGGGGATAAAGGGTTTTTTGATTCTGGCTCAAGAGACTGGGAAAGGCTTAATAATTGAGCAGGCTATTTATTAAGCTTAAAATATCCAAACACTTCAATTTAACACAGTTTTATTAGATCTTTACCAGAAGGATCTAAAGTCCTTGAAAGAACTTAGCTCTAATTAAATATATCCAAATCCAGTTTCAGATTCTTTCACTGGGCCTTGATGTTGAAAGTGAATGTTCAATCGAAGGTAACTTTGAGTTCACCTTCTGAAGTCAGTACAAAAAGAAATGAGGTTTTTTCTAATGGTTAATGACTTCTCTGTCTGCCTCTGAGACATTTAAAGGTTGTGGACAATCAGCAGTCCCACAGTTTTGTTTTTTAAATGAATCTGAGTAATCTTAGGGGGAAAAAAGCAGGATAGTTTAAAGAAGGATGTGGAGAAAGAAAAGTACCCATCTACGCCTGAAAAAAATGTTTTTTTATGTAATTTTTTTCCCAGTGTGTTATGAAAGGAGAAAGTGCCGATCTTCCTCCTCTCCTGAGTGGAGTGCTAACCAGCTAAGTCCAGTGGTCCATTCATATGCACAGAATCATCAAGCCAGTTGTTCATACTTTCATTTTTCTGGGTACAAATAAAAATGATACACTTGGACTAAGTTATTACTACTGTGCACTATTTTTTTCCAGAGCAAATGTACTTTTTTAGCCTTATCACGTGTGATGTTTTCACCTGATTAGATTGAGGTTATGCATTTTTGTTAAGAATATCACAGAAGTGTCCTTCTCTGTGTATTGTATCGGGGGTACAAAATGTTAGATATTATTATCTGGTGATATTAACTTTGATCACTTGTTCGATGTGGTATATGCCAGGTTTATATACTGTAAAGTTACTGGTTTTTTTTCACTCTATATTGATAAGTATCTTGGGGAAGTTAATCCGACATTTTATTTATTTACTCATTTTTAGTTTCAGGTTTTTATTTAAATTCCAGTTAACATACAGTGTATTATTAGTTTCAGGTGTAGAATTTAGTGATTTATGATATATATACAACACCCAGTGCTTATCACAAGTACCCTCCTTTAAACCATCACCTATTTAACCTGTCACCCCACCCTCTTCCCCTCCAGTAACCCTCAGATTTTTCTCTATAGTTAAGAGTCTCTTTTATGGTTTGACTCTCTCTTTTTTTCTCCCTATGTTCATTTGTTTTGTTTCTTAAATTCCACATATGAGTGAAATCATATGGTATTTGTCTTTCTCTGACTCTTATTTGGCTTAACATAATACCCTCTAGTTCTGTCCATGTCATTGCAAATGGCAAGATTTCATTCTTTTTGATGGCTGAGTAATATTCCATTGTATGTATACCACATCTTCTTTATCCATTCATCAGTCGGTGGACATTTGGGCTCTTTCCATTAATTTGACTATTCTTGATAATGTTGCCATAAACATTGGGGTGTATGTATCCCTTTGAATCAGTATTTTTATCTTTTAGGTAAATACCTAGTAGTGCAATTTGCTGGCGTGTAGGGTATTCTATTTAACCTTTTGAGGAACCTCCCTATTGTTTTCCAGAGTGGCTGCACCAGTCTGCATTCCCACCAATAGTGTAAGAGGATTCCTCTTTCTCTGCATCCTCACAAACGTTGTTTCCTGTGTTGTTAATTTTAGTCATTCTGACAGGCATGAGGTGGTATCTCATTGTGGTTTTGATTTGTATTTCCCTGATGATGAGTGGTGTTGAGCATATTTTCATGTGTCTGTTGGTCATCTGGATGTCTTCTTTGGAAAAATGTCTGTTTATGTCTTCTGCCCGTTTTTTAACTGAGCTATTTGTTTTTCGGGTGTTGAACATAAGGTCTTTATAGATTTTGGATACTAACCCTTTATCAGATATGTCATTTACAAATATCTTCTCCCATTCTGTAGGTTGCCTTTTAGTTTTATTGATTGTTTCCCTCACTGTGCAGAAGATTTTTATTTTGATGAAGTCCCAATAGTTCATTTTTGCTTTTGTTTCCGTTGCCTCCAGAGACACTTTAAAAATACCATATATCCTATTTCTACTGAAAAGTTTGCATAATTTTAGCATGAAATCTTGCCCCCAAAACTTATTACAGTGGATTTTAATGGAAATTTTTTATTTTCTTCCTTTTTTATACATTTATTAATTTGATTTAATCTATAAGGAAGAGCTGTCTCTTCTCCTTACATGTATTTACTTATTCAGTTATTCTTTTTTATCAGCTGGACAGATAGGTATTTATATTATTCTATGGGTTATAATCTAAAACCATCATTGTTTATGTTGTTGCTCAGGTTGTTCCAGTTTGACCATTGGAGCTCTTTCATGTGGTCTTCTGTGCCCTTTCAGTGTGTTCCCATTTTTTTTAATCACTCTTTTAAAAAAAAAATTGAAGTATAATTAACATACAATGTTATATTAGTTTCAGGTGTAGAGCATACTGATTCAACAATTTCATACATTACTCAGTGCTGACCACCTTTTTATGAGTACTTTCTTACTTTTTGAAACTATAAGATGCTCCAGATTAATTATGTGTTTTTCCTCCCATAGACCTGGGATCAAATACTCTCTAGGAATCTTGAATTCTTTTTATTGGAAAATGCTGTTTAAACACTAACGTCTGAATGTTTCATGAACTTGTCACTACTGGGGTGTTCTTATTTCTAGGAACTTTCAGCAGACTAAGCTTAAATTAAGTACACATGCAAAGAAAAATGTCTGTATTATTTTTGCATCTAAATATGTATCTATATATATATATATATATAAGTGTGAGTTCATAATGATACTTCCACCTACAATTCAACACCATGTTTCTGTCTAGTCTTTCCCTTTCAATATTTACATTTTTTTTCTCTAACATTGAGACACCAGGCTGGCATTGCCTGTAATACATTTACTTATTTGTTCAACCCTATTACATACATAAGTTAATTTCATAATTTCTAACCCTTATGCATTTGAGAAACAAATTTACTAACTAGAGTATAATATTTGTCTGCTGTTCCCTTTGTTTTGGCATTAAATTAATGCTGGTCAAAATACTGTTTTCCAAAGTAACTCAAGTTAGTTTTTTCTTTCCCACTTTTCATTGCGGTTATGTTACTCATTTGCAATACATTTAGTTTCATATATCACAGTTTATATTTGATTTGGGCTCCTCTTATTTTTTTATTAACATAGAGTAAAATTCACTCTTTGTGGTGTACAGCTTTATGGATTTCAACAAATTCATGGAGTCTTGTATCCACCAATATAGTTATGATACAAAACAGTCCCAGAATACTCTCCCTCAAAATTCCCTTATAGTTAACTACTTTTTCCTCCAGTCTCTGGAAGCTATTGATCTGTTTTATGTCTTTATAGTTTTGCCTTTTCCCAAGCTGTCATATGAATTTATATAAAGTGTAGATGAGTGATTCTCAATGAGAGACAGTTTTTTGTCCACATGGACATTTGGCAATGTCTGGAGATGTTTTTGCTGTTAAGACTGGTAGGGGTGGTACTGCTGGCCTCTAGTGGGTAGAGGGGAGAGATATTGCTAAATATCGCACAGTGCACAAAGAATTAGCTGGCCCAAGATGTCAGTAGTGCCAAAATTGAGAAACCCTGGTGTAGATTTTTGGATCTGGCCTCTTTCACTTAGCAAAATTGTTTCAGATTCATCATATTGTGTGAATCAATAGTTTTTCCCTTTATTTTTCTGATTAGCATTATGTTGTGAACAATATCTCACATACCTTGTTTATCCATTCACAGGGAAAGAGCATCCTTATTATCATTTTTGGTAATTATAGATAAAGTTGCTATAAATATATGCAGTTTTTGTGTGAACATAAGTTTCATTTCTCTTTGTCAGAAGTATGATTTTTATTGTTTTTCCCAGTCTGTGTCTTGTCTTTGCACTACTCTAACAGTTTCTTTAGTAAAACAAAATTTTTAAATTTTTATAAGATTAATTTTTATGGATCATGTTTTGTTGTCTTATTTAATATTCTTGACCAAAACCAAGCTTATACAAGTTTTCCTTGTATTTTTATCTATAAGTTGTACAGTTTTATTTTTTACATTTGGTCTATGATCCGTTTCAGTTACACTTTAAAAGGTTTGAAGCATGGCTTTAGGTTTATTTTTGTACATATGAACATCCAATTGCTCAGACTCCAGTTGTTGAGAAGACTCTCTTTTCTGTATTGAAGTAGTTTTCTCAAAAAGTCAGTTGATGGAAATCATACATCAATAAAGTAGTTTAAAATGACAGTTGATTATATTTCTGTGGGTCTATTTCTGGGCTCTCTATTCTGTTCCATTGATCTATGTGTCTGTCCTTTAGCCAATATCATCGTGTCTTGATTATTGTAACTTTATAGTAAGTCTTGACATCCACTATTTTGAGATTTCTAAATTTACTTCTTTTTTACAGTTATTTTGATTATTCTAATTCCTTTGTCTTTCTCTGTAAATTTTAGAATCAACTTGTTTATATATATTTAAAAGAAAAAGTTCCCAGCACCTGGGTGGCTCAGTTGGTTAAGCATCTGCCCTTGGCTCAGGTCAGGATCCCAGTCTTGGGATCGAGTTCCACATCGGGCTCTCTGCTCAGTGGGGAGCCTACTTCTCCCTTTGCCCCCTCCTCCCACTCATTCTGTTTGGATTTTATGTCTTCTTGGAGGATTGACCATTTTATCATTATGTCCCTTTTTATCCCTAATGATATTCCTTGTTCTGACATCTATTCTAACTGACTAATATAGCCTCCCCAGTGTTCCATCTAATATGGACATTTATGCCCCTACTGCAACAACTACTTTTTCCCTCCTCATTTCTGTCCCAAGGTGGATATTTTCTCAGGACTCAGTTTCCTGTGAGCACCTGGGTGGAGTTTATTTAGAAAAAGCCTAAGAGATGAAAGATAGTGTGAACTTCTGTATCTGTAGTCACCATGCTTACCAGACCAGCCAATCCATCTGCATGCTACCAGTTTGTTAACTAGTCTTGCTGAGTTCTTTCATTGTTGTCTGATATCTGCCCCAGGTATGCAAGAGCTCATACGCTGCCTTTCTCTGAAGATACCTGTTTCCCCCAGATATTACATTAGCTGGTTGCCCTGTGACTTCTTTTCTCTGATGATTTTAAGAAAAGATGTGCATTTTGAGTTCTTGTGCATTTTTGTTGTGAGGGTGGGAGAAAGCGTTATTTTTCAGTTCAGCATTTGCTTCACTGAATGGAAATGGGAAATCTGTAAGTTTTAAGAGTTTAGTAACTCTATTGCTTAGTTTGTTTAGAATATTTTTATTCATTTTCTTATCTATTTAGGTTTTTAACCATCATATTACATTTTAAATATTGTTCTAGTATTACAGTGATTCCAATAATCTGTTTCTTATACCTGTTGCCTTTCTTCTTTGTGATAGTTTGTCATCCTCTGTGATCAAAAGTTGGAATATGAACTTATCTTCAGGTCTTTTCAGTTCCTTTTCTTTATTCCCACATATACACTGAACTGTGGAAATGACATACAGAACAATTTTCTGTTTGCCTGCAAGGGAATTCTGAAGAGAGTATAAATTTAGACACTAGCCTAAGATTTTTATTACTCATAAGTGAGTTTTGCTTCTTTTTTTTATTCACAACCCTTGCTGCTTCCACAGACTTCCTTAGTTTTCCTCAGCCACTTAGCAATTTTTCCGGGCCAATTTTCACTGACAAAAATCTTTGGAGACTAGACATCTCTTCCCATAGTTCCTAGATTACAACATTTTTCTTGATACTCAAACTCCAGTTTTAGCTTCTCGTAGAATGATCTCATATGCTTATATTGTCCAGCATGAACTTAAACTTTCCATGCTGGCTTGTTGGAAATTGTATCAAACCTTGTTTATATAGCTCCCCAAATTCAGTTGACAATGGTTTTCCACTTCACTGTAATGATGACCTTCCAGGAAATTCATCTCACAAGAGGGATACTTGCTGGTGTTGTTTATGGCAACCCCAATTATTAGGTTTCCCTGTGGTTGAGTAGGAAATCAACGATGCTACAGTTGATCAGTATGGAAGCAAATGTTCATTATAAGTACTGTGATGAAGGGCATCTGCTGTATCCCTAGACTATACAGGCTAAGGATTTTTTTACAGTGTGTCCAGCTTTTGTAAGTGTTTATTCGGGCAAGACAGAACTTGCCATAGTTGCTAGGTCTATCATATGAATTAGCACTCTAAGAACCCACAGATCATCTGTGTGACAATCAATTCAGCATTTTCCAGGCATTAATCTAAATGCTTTTCAGAACAGACCTTTTAAAGACAGGAAGAGAGGTTGCTAGAGAACTTGAGCTCTGAAATCAAGCTGCCTGAGCTTGAGTTCCATCTCTATTGCTCAAAGGTTGTGTGAAGTTGAGTCATTTAAACCATTTTGTGCTTGTTTTCCTCCTTTGTTGAGAGGATTAACTGAAAAAATGTATGCAAAACATCAGTTAATATCCATTATTATTTCACCCCGCTCCAATGTCATTCTCTCTCTTCATGTACATATATATGTATGCATCTATATTTTATATTTATATACATACATATGTACTTATATAACATAATAGATTCATATATACCATTATATTTATATCTGCATACATATATATCATTAACATTAGCAGGATAAGTTCTGTGGTCTCACTTATAAATACTCTTACTGCACATGACATCTTTGAGCTAGTTTGTAACAGCTAGGAGCTTTCGTATTACCTCATCATCAATCTTCAGCTTCAAGTTTTTCTCAGCAATGTTTGCTTACTTTTTTTTTTTAAGAAATTTTTTTTTAAAGATTTTACTTATTTATTCGACACAGATGGAGACAGCCAGCGAGAGAGGGAACACAAGCAGGGGGAGTGGGAGAGGAAGAAGCAGGCTCATAGCGGAGGAGCCTGATGTGGGGCTCGATCCCATAACGCCGGGATCACGCCCTGAGCCTAAGGGAGACGCCCAACCGCTGTGCCACCCAGGCGCCCCTGCTTACTTTTCTTAGTTGACCAACATTTTCTTTGATAGAAAAACTGATACAAATTACCTGAAGGGTTTTCCCGTTTACTCTGTTGTCTATTTACATAGCTAACACCAACCTGCTTCTTACTTCTCCAAAGACTCCTATATTAGGATGGAGTTTTCAACCAACACTGTTTTTGCCAGGTTTGCAGTGACTATGATAAAGACAAATTTATAAACAGATAATATAAAATACATATCAAATGTTTAAGCCTGATTTAATTAACGCAGTAGAATAGGAGCCAAACCTTCTGGCTTGTTATACAGGGTGTATCTTTTACTCATGTTAACTTTGGGAAATCACCTAACTTAACACCTATCATACAAATATAAAGGGGCACCTGAGTGGCTCAGTTGGTTGAGCATCTGACTCTTGGTTTCGGCTTGGGTCATGATCTCGGGGTCATGGGATTGAGCCCCAGTTTGGGCTCCACCTCGGCACAGAGTCTGCTTGAGATTTTCTCTCGCCCCCTTCCCTTTGCCCCTCCCCCCACTTACTTGCTCTCTCTCTTTCTCTCTAAAATAGTTAAATAAATATTAAAAAACAAATATAAAGGGTTGGTGTTTGAGATAAATGAGAATTTTCTCAATGTATTTTTTTGAGGAGTGAAATATTTTTTATTTTGAATAATGTAAAAATATTGAAATGTTCAGAGAATAACAGGAAACATACATAAGCTTTCTCCAAAATTAATAAATATTAGTTGTGTCAAATAAAAATAAAAAATAATTTAAAAATATTACACAAAAATTAAATAGCTCTTTTCCCTTCTCAATTATTCACATTATTTTGTCTCTTAAAAGATGAATTAATTTCATGCTTTCTAATTTAGGTACTTCTATAGAGATATCTAAAAGAATTGTAATAACAGACTCTTGACTGTAGAGAACAAACTGATGGTTACTGGACGAGGGGTGGGCGGGGTGGGGAGTGATGGATGAACTAAATGGGTAGTGAGTGTTAAGGAGGGCATTTGTGATGAGCACCGGATGTTGTATGTAAGTGGCAAACCCCTAAATTCTACACCTGCTACTAATATTTCACTATATGTTAACTAGCTGGAATTTAAATAAAAACTTGAGGGGAAGAAAACACTTACGTTTTTTTTAAATTTATATACCATACCTATCACTTCATAATGTGCTTTTCACTCAACATTAAAATTTTGAAATATGTTACTACATATAGTAACTGGTTTTCACTAACTAGTGATATTCTTTTTTTTTTTAAAAGATTATTTATTTAGTATTTATTTGAGAGAGAAAGAGAGAGAGTGCAAGCACAAGCTGGAGGGAGAGTCAGAGGGAGAAGCAGACTCCCTGCTGAGCAGGGAGCATGGTGCATGATGCTGGTGTCAATCCCCGGGACCCTGGGATCATGACCTGAGCCTAGGGCAGATGCTTAATTGACTGAGCCATGCAGGTGCCCCACAAGTGATATTCTATGAATATCTCATAATATATAGGATACTTCATCAGTTGGTGGAAATAAATACTGTTTTTACTTTTTTTATAATTTCACAGAATTTTTCAGTAAACAGTCATTTGTTCAATTTCCAACTTATATTTAGCAGTACTATGAATAGAAATAAAGGAAAATGATTTCTAATGAGATGGAAATCTGTATTATTTTCAGAAATCATCTCTATATTGAATACAGCAAATTAAATTTGCTCTACATTGAGGGTAGAAAAATGTCACCTTCACTCTTCTGCCAGATCTGCAGAAATATATCAAAAGGTTCCATGCATCATACATTTACTTTGAACAATTGAAAACAACTGTACCAGATCATTTATCAATAATAATTTCTTATTCCCACTTTTTAGTTGTGTTTCCAGGTGAGTTATTTAATTCATCAATATTTATTGAATATCTACTGTGGGCTTTTACTGATAACAAAAAAGAATATAGCACAGATATCCTTTCAAAGTATAGGTTATTCAAGTGTAGATTATATGTTACATGAAATCAGAAGACAAAAGAAGGAGAGAGAACTTCACATGAAATAGTTACAGAAATGCTTATTGAGAAAGTGATTTGAGCCACACCTTGATATTTGGCTAAGAGAAGCAGAGAAGAATGGAGTTGCTCAATATATGTAGGGACATTGAAAACCCAAATCTATAGGTAGTAAGGTAGACTGTGCAAAGAATAATTCAGAAAAATTTTTGGAAGTAGAACAGAGGAAGATACACAGGTTAGACTTTTATACAAAGCTAAAGGTCCTGGGCTTTAATTTTTAGAAAATTTAGAAAATGGGAGAAAAGACTATTTGAAGAAGAAAATGGTATAACTAGTGTTGTGTGAGTGTATTTGATTATCATGATGTTTGATCATCTATTTCTCTACAATATTTTATACTTTTTGCTCTCTATGAGGTTTGAATTCAGTTGTAGTTAACTGTAGGATAAAGGCATGTGTACTGACTGTATTATGTATGCATCACTAATATCCTTAGAACTTGGAAGTACTGATTTTGTAGTTTAGATAATCTTAATGAGTCACTTAAAATGTGAATTTCTATAATTTTCTGTCTTTTAAATACCAGCATAGCATCCAAGCATGGTTTTTAGCTAGTATCGGAATCATAGTATTGAACAACACTGGAGGGTTATTAAAGATACATTTGGTACAGGTGAAGTTTTTTTTTTTGCTGATATTTACACTTTTAAACCTGTCAGGAAGATCTCAATTAAAATTTGTGCTGAGGATCCCATGAGCTTTCTAATGTTACAGTTTTGATCAAGTACATTTAGATGTAATGAACACAAATTATTCATAAAAAATATTTCCCTTCCATACTGATGGCTTTTAACACTTTAAAGAAATAAACCCTGACATATGCTTCCCAACACGAGATTTTTAAAATCATTTAAGAAATCTGTTCTTCTTGCTTATTCCATAAGGTAAGGCTACAGAAGGGAAGAGCTGTTGATTTGTCTGTACTCTTCATGGATGTGACTAGCAAGTGCTAGGTATTGACTTCCAAGGTCTACAAGAGTTATGAGCTTTCATCTTTCCCTATAACATTCCTAAAAAGAAAAATACCTATTAATATAATTTAGAGATTTGTAGTGTTCATTGAAAGGAAGTATGATTCTTAGTTAAAAAGTAAAGCATGAAAGCCAGAAAGTGATGTTACCAGCATTCACTATCTCTAGCAAGTAAGCAGAATATACAGAAATAACATCCATAAAGTAGACCAGTCTGACAGGGCGACCAACTTGGTTTTAAAATAAAGTCCCAGGGGCACCTGGGTGGCTAAGTGGGTTAAGCATCTGCCTTCAGCTCAGATCATGATCCCGGAGTCCTGGGATCAAGCCCCACGTGGGTCTCCCTGCTCAGCGGAGAGTCCGCTTCTCCCCAGGCCCCCACCCTGGTCGTGCTCTCTCTCTCTCTCCCCCGTCCTCTTTCTCTCTCAAATAAATAAATAAAATCTTTAAAGTAAATAAAATAAAGTGCTATGTCTCAGAAATTCCTTCCTTCCCAGGCAAGCGAGACAGTCATCCTAGAATTGTTGACATACACAAAAATTACACGTCCAAGTTTATACGTGAAAACATAATATCAACTTAATTTTTTGTTTTAAAACTCTTAGAAATAACTGTATCAATATTATTCAGTTGTAAGGGTGAAATTTCTACCAATTAGAATACTTACCAAATGGGCAGTTAAGGTGACTTTGAAGTTCCATTAGAGTACAAGGATATAGTGATTGAATATTTAATAGGGTCTCAAAGTTAGAATTATAATTTTTATTTCCTTATAGCCATGTCATACCTAGAAATAAATGATAATGGAACATTTTGGATTGATAGAAAGTAAAGGTATTGTGAGAAGACGCCTAACTTTAAGATGGACATTGAAGCCCCTGGCAAACAGGCATACTTTTCCATAAAGAGTAGCATTGTGAACAAGGTTTTCAGGGAAAGGCTATGTTGCTAAATAATTTTTCCCATGTTTTCATGAACAGTACTTAGGATGAAGGCAGGCAAATGTTTAGTAAATTGTTATTTCTCACACTTTTTTAAATAATACGATCAATAAAAGAGAAAAATAAGTGTTTTTGTTCAAAAGACACCCTAAGAAAAGACTTAAAATCTTGGGAAGGACTTAAGAAGATTTCCCAAAAGCTACTTCTGACTTAATTTAGATAAAGAAATGGTCTAAAAATGCTTTTATACTAATATTTAAGAGATAAATTCTGCTGATTTCTGATCATCTGAGACAGTCTACAGTAGAATTGTTTTCAACCTAGAAAGGATGTGGAGGAGAAAGCCCACCATTCTAATCAAATGCAAATTTTACTCAGTGATTTAAACCACATTCCAATTTAAAATTGTCAGAATTAGAAGTGCATTAAGACAAAAAGGAAAGCAATATTCCCCCATTCTAAGACATAATAAGTACAATGTTTATTTCCTAAAATTGCATCCTATTCTCAATTAACATTCTTCTCAATACACAGTATACAGATTAAGCCATGCTCTTGCTAGGCTTTAGCCTTTAACTCATTCCCAAATCATTTTAAATGACTTAGGATTTACTATATTACCCCGTTTCTACCATCACTGATTCATATGTGATATTTGTCATCTAAGGCACAGAAGTCACTGCAACAACAGATTTCACTTCTATCTCCCCCACCAGTTTATGTCACATTAAATGATAAGAAATCTCTCTGAAATTTATCATGCAATGTCTGAAAAACATATTATGGCTCTTTCTTTCCTTCTGTAGAAATTAAGACTCTTCCTAACCTCCATCTTAATTCTCATTTTTCTTCAACATAAGATCTTTAATCCAGAAAGGTTAGTTTTCACATTCTTTTTAATTTTTTTTAAAAAATTCCTTTACTTTCAAACTTTTATTTTATTCCTATCTACAGCATATAAGTATGTTAATGTACTTACCACATTAATATGGGAGATATATATATATATATATATATATATATATATAAATATATCTATAATACTAACTTATTCTCCCCATCTGTATTTATCCTCATAGATAAATCTCTTTATTTAAAATTTATAATTGGACTCAGATTCACTTGATTATTATTCTCCAGGTGTTTACTGTGTATAATCTGTTCCCCCAAACTAACATTTATACTTTGAATACATAAAAGCTATGTCTTCGGTTTTTCTTGTCACCATTTGCATACCTAGAACACTGCTAGACACATCTTCAAGTCGATAGTATTTTTACTGATTTATTGACTGAAACAGGAAGCTGTGTCTAAACCACAGATAAGAGCATGAAGTTCAGAACAAACGTAAATTTTCTGTTAGTACCACTAAAATGAACTGAAGTGCAAGAGTTAGAGCTAAGACAAGATGCTAAATGCTCATGCTTTTAGAAGAGCTTTAGGATGAATTTTGTTTGTTTCCTGGATTTTCATGTGTTACATTTCTCTCTGTGACTTCAGGAAGAGTCACTCTATAGCTCTCTCTTCTAAGGTCAGAAGTGGTAGGTCACTGTTTTTAAAAATAGAGCTAAGGGCTCCTAGGAATCAAACGGTGCAGGTATAATATGGCATTTGGAATTCTCAAATTAAAAAAAGATAAAAGCATATACATAGTTTAAAAAAGCTATTGCAGCAAAATTTTTTAAAATATGAAAATGAAAGACAAAAAAATAGAAAAAATCACATTTATTATACATATAAAATACATGAAGTACTCTTATGATTAATTTTAAAAGGTTAAATAACTCCATGGAAAATTGGGAAAAAGAATTATAGTGGCATTTCATAAAATGTATATATTATTATAGGCAAATAATTAAATTATGAAAACAAATCATGAAAAGAATATATTCATGGTGATATGGAAAACATGCTCCACATTTTCCTCATATATATAGATATGTGTGTGTGTGTGTGTATGGGCTTGCATGCAAACAGAACTATCTGAGAAGACATGTAAGAAACTATTATTCCTGGGCTACTCTGGGAATTAGAACCAGAAGACCAGGGTAGGAGGGAGATAAACTTTTCAGCATATATCTACTTGTAATCTCTGTAATTTTTATCACACAAATGTATTATTTTATAGGTATAGAGTAATTGACCTAATTATGTTATCTATAAGCTATCTATATATAAATTATATATTAGACACTAATTGTGTGTCTTATATCTATTTGTATCTTATGTATATTGGATGTTATGTATGTATGTGTAAGTGTGTATATGCATGCATACATATATGTGTATGCTTTTAAGTATACACATTTTAAAAACATACACATATATGCATGTTTCATATTACAGAGATTAAAATGGATATACATACACTGTATATATACTGTGTGTATTTTATAACATAGTGTACACATATGTACACATACATATACAATGTATTATGTATGGTACATATACATTATATGTACAACATATCTATACATATATGTATATATAGATACATGCATATGTGTCTATATATATGGGATTATATAGGGATTTTAATATATATTATATAATATATATACAAAGAGAAGAAGTTTTGATTTGCCTGTGCTCATTATGATAGTATATTAAAACTAGAACTGAGACTAGAATCTGTACATTATATATGTCTAGGGTTATTTGCATATTTTTATCTATAAATAAATCATATTTTTACTTATATAAAGGAACTTTATATTTTCATTCTTACATTCCTTTTTATAAAGTTTATTGTTTCAACAAAATTTTTCCATTTGCTATTTTTCTTAAATGCTTTCAATTTATTGCATTGTAGAATTTCTAATTAGGTTTTTAATTCCCATTTCTCATCAACTTTTCATGTCCTTTACCATCCATAGGAGTTAAGTTTTAAGCCATTTTCCCTTTGGCTTCATTCTGCTTTGCTGAAGTTCTAAAGTCAGCAAGATAACTTTAACTTTGCATTTTTATCACTTTTATCAGTTTTCTTCCCAAGTGTGTTTCCACTATAGCTGGTTTTTATTGGCACCAGTGTGGATTATTACATTGAAAATTTGCATGGGAAATATCAGAAATGCTATTTTCTAGGATTCCCTCTAGAAAAATGTTAAAGATAGCACAGCCATTTCTATAATACCAATTTACTTATATGGAAATTGCATCAGAGGTTTCGGTTGACTTATTAAGTTTAAGAATTTATTGAGGGAGCCAAGGTTACTTTTTAAGAAAATAGATGAGTAAACGTTACCAATATTTATAAGAAGGCTTTGGAATGCCAAACCTAAATCATAAACATTTTAATAATACTAAAGTAATTTTTTAAGTTTCAGGAATGTATGTATAGTGTGGTAAAGTAACCGTGGCTACAGATTTTTGGCTTTTCCTCCCATTAAGACGTGGGGACTAAGTCCTTTTCCTGTGTATCTAGAATGGCCTTAGTCACTTTTTTGATGAGGAGGAGGTCATGGATTTCCAGGCTTCTGGGACTTTCAAGATTAGGTCATGAACGATCTCCAACCTGACCTCTTGGGATATTTGCTTGAGGTGGACATAAGCAGGAAATGACCACTAAGTAAGAAAGCTGACTAACCTGAGATCACTATGCCATGAAGAAGTCCATGCTGCAAAGAGGCTCAAGGTAGATATGTGAAGAGGCCTCAAGGAGACAGAGTGTGTGGCTAGTTTCAGGTGTTTCAGAGAACCAGTTTAGGCATCAGACATGTGAGTTTGGATACCATATTGAACATTACATCCCTAGAAGATGTGAAGTTGAGAGGTAACAGGACCCAGTTGTTGATCAGAATTGATTGAGGCTCTAATGCAAACATCCATGAAAAGGCAGCCCACCACAAAAACTATTCATGTCTTTGTTCAGAAGAACATGCAGAAATTTGAGAAACCTAAGGGGAATTGTCTCCCAACACTAGTACAAGTAACTATATGGGTGATAATTTCACTCATGTAATTGAAAAGGAGACAGTGAAAATGAATAAATGAATAAATTACTAGATTTTATTGGCCTGGAAGGCAGTAGTTATTCACCCATAATGTGAAATATAATTTCTTTGTGAAACTGAAAAGTCGTTGATATTGTCGTTTTCTAAGCAAAGCAAAATCAGACTTATAGATACAGAGAACAAACTGATGGTTGCCAGAAGGGAAGGTTATGGGGGTATGGGCAAAACAGATGAAGGGAAGTGGGAGACACAGACTACCAGTTATGGAAGGAATAACTCACAGAAATAAAAGTCACAGCATAGGGAATATAATCAATGATCTTGTAATAGCGTTAGATGGTGACAGATGGTAGCTACATTTGTAGTGAGCATGGCATAACATAGAGATGTTGAGTCACTATGTCATACACCTGAAACTAATGTAACATTGTCAACTATATTCAATTAACAAAAATTAAACTGTTATTTTCTACATGTGACTTCTGGTAGATCATGAATTTTGTCTTGTATGTGTAAAAAGTGAGGTATATCACAGAAAATGACTTAATTTTATCCCTAACAACATTGCACTTTGGAGCGGCAGAATAGCAACATTTAAACAAGTTGTAAATGGTAATTATTTATTTTTAAAATTCATTTATGTCATACATATCCTAGATTGCTGAGAAGCTACTTGAACCAGCAGTTCAGGACTGATAATTTTAGAAGAAAAGCAGGAATCTGGCTATTAAGAAAAGTCCTATACTAAGTGTCACTGTTGGATGTTTCACAATATTAATAACATTCACTGGAGAAGAATGATATCAACTGAGGATAGGATGAGAAATATTCAGTTTTATACAGTTGAATTAAGTTGCTGTTAAGTTCATTTTTTTCATATATACATGCATGTGATAGAGAAGTATTAAACACTTTATCACTATATCACTGTAAATCAAGATGCAAGATAATTTTTGTTATTTTGCTAAGTTACCGATTTATGAGCTGCGGTGTAGACTGGATAAGGCTCATCAGGATCACAGGGTAGGGGTCAACCCTTGTGGAACATCTTTAGCTGTAAGTTCTAAAGCAAAATGTTCCTTCTCAAAATGTAAGTGTTTGCATCTGAATGAAACTCTACACATGACCTGCTTCCTGATAACTGATGGCAGACACCATACCTGTGATGTGTTCAGCGTGAATGAAAGCTCTGAAACTAGTGAATATTATTAACTCGCGGACACTGATTATATGTCTTTTCAGAACACTGTGTAGAGAAATTTGCAGTGACTAAAGTTTCCTGGCTTCAAAGAGGAAAGAGATTCTCATATAATTTCTGAGCTGAAAATAGATTTTAAAAAAACATGATGAAGACAAATACCATATGATTTCACTTCATGTGGAATTTAAGAAACAAAACAAAGAAAACAGGCTCTTAACTATAGAGCGCAAACTGATGGTTACCAGAGGGGAGGTGTCTGGGGGATGGGTGAAATAGGTGATGGGGATTAAGAGCACACTTGTGATAAGTACTGAGTAATGTGTAGAATTGTCGAATCACTATACTGTATGCCTGCAACTAATATAACGCTGTATGTTAACTATACTGGAATTAAAATTTTTAAAAGCATGATGACGTCTATGATTTTAATTGACCTACTAGTGTGTCTTGGTGATATATTTAGAATATGGACAGCCTGAACTTACTTCTTCAGAGCAAAACTAAGAATTTGCCTTGTTAAATATACCATGACTTTAAAGATAGCTTTTAAGACTGTATTATAATCCATTAGTATATTATGCTATCTTTAAAAATATATGTAATAGGGGCACCTGGGTGGCTCAGTCAGTTAAGCATCTGACTTTACCTTCTCTGAGGTCATGATCTCAAGGTCCTGGGATTGAGCCCCGTCTGGTTCTCCCTCTCCCGTTGTCCCTGCCTGCTCGTGCTCTCTCTCTCCCCATTTCTCAAAAATAAATAAATCTTAAAAAAGTATATGTAATAAAGTTTCTAAAGAGTAAAGAAAATTATATTATAGGGGTTTGACTCCTATCACATAAATATTCTCTTTGCTCTTCAGAAACTTTACTGCACATATCTGAAAATAACATCTGAATTCTGTACAACAGAAGATGAAAAATCCTTTCCAGGCTAACTTCTTCTTAATTGTAATAATGCTTATCAGATTAGCTGCTGTATGTAGCACAAGTTTTCTTCAGTGAGAAATCACTGTTATTTTCAGGCCTTTTTAAGTTTATTTTCCATCATAATACCCAGAACTATAATAGAACCATCAAAAATTTATGCTGAATTGTTGGGCATTAGGGTTTTCTAATTTAATAGAAGAAAGTGTTAAGAAACAAAACCCATCAGGTGTGGACATTCACCTACGGCTATTTGCCATTTGGTAGAATACAGACTCATGAGGAATGATGTTACACAATTTTATCTTACTCCTTTATGTGAGACCACTTTTGTTATTACCATTACTGGTAATTGCTATTAATTTTAAATACACTTTATTTTTATTCTTAAAAAAAATAGAGATTTTAGGGATACCAGGGTGGCTCAGTTAGTTAAGCATCTGCCTTCAGTTCAGATCATGATCTCAGGGTCCTGGGATTGAGCCCCGTATCATGTTGGGCTCCCTGCTCAGTGTGGAGTCTGCTTCTCCCTCTGCCCCACTCCCCCGCTTGTGCGCTCTCTCTCTCAAATAAATAAATAAAATCTTAAAAAAAAATAAAGATTTCATGCTCCTGAATTTGCTGTTCTGTATGCCCATCAAATGTCTAGTGGTTGTTTAAAATTAGAGAAGCACTCTTCTGAAGTCTCTCTAATGACACCATTATGATGGGACTCTAGGATTCCTCCTCTCTGAGCATGGAGGCTTTCTTTAACAATCATGTTTTACTCATATACCTAAAGCCCACTCAAATGTCTCTTTATCCTTCTGTTCTTCTTGACCGCATTTATTATTTTAAAACTGTGTAGAGCATTAATATGTATACACCTTTCAGGTCTTTTAGGTCAGTTTAATAAAACAATGAGTGCCTATTAGGTACAAACTATATACCAAACCTTTTACAGTTATTTTGTACATACAAAAGGAGAGATAGCACACATGCTAAACATTTGTCCAAAGGGGGGAGAGGAGTATGTCGTCCAGGGTTTGATCAGGGAAGCAGAGCCCATAGACGTGATACAGAATGAGAAATGTATAGTAGGGATTTGACCTTACACAGTCATGGTCGTTAGTTAAACACTTACATGCGGTTGTCCTTTCTGCTTCTGGAGCTTGGCCTGAAGATCACAGGATAGGCATTTGGGAAGAAAAGATGGATGTGAAGCAGGAGAGACAGGACAAACTAGAATCCATATGTGAACTGGAATCCATGTTGACATTTCAGTGCCCTCAAGTTTCCCACTTCAGTGATAATGGTGACCTGCAGGAAAAGCTGGCATCCCTTGTTACGTTACAAATACATACCTGGCCTAGGAATCAGAGAAGACTGAAGGAGATTAGGTTGGAGCTGAAAGAGTTGCAGTTAGGTGCTGCTTCTTGCCAACAAGATGGGCTGTGAGGTCCAAGACGATACAAAAGAGCTGCAGCACAGCCTGACCCTACATTGGTCTTCAGAGAATACACATGGCTGATACTTTCGTTGTTCCTTCCAAACACAAAAATATCATGCCACCAATCCCAGCCAAGAGCTATAGGAGAAAAGGGATTATCAGAAATACAGTTCTAACTTAGTTAAGTTGGCAAGTGCAGAATCACCGCAAGGAGGAAACCACTGTGAAATAGAAGCTAGTGATATTTTCTAGAGGAGTGTCTCTGGAGAGGACATCATGTCTGAGGAGGTACAATGGTATCCATTTTAATTCTGATTGGTACTTAAATACTGTGGTCAATGGAATGTACAGTTGGGAGGAATAGTAGCTGTAAAAAAAAATTCAGGTTGCATTTGAATAATCAGGGTCCTGATAAGCTCTTTCTGGGATTTCATAAGATGTATCTGTAAAATCAGGGCCAGTACCTGTGCTGGCACTACATGGGGCTGGACCAGGAGAGATTTATGGAGCATAGGAACCTCTGAAAATCAGTAGATATTGACCTTTAGATGGAGGCTATTTGGCTTAGAAGTTGGAAACATAGACTTAAGGGTCGAGAGGTTTGAATCCTTTCTTTTCCAACTACTGGCCCTATGATCTTGTATTACAGAAGGAGCTAGTTTGCTAAAAGGGGATTATGAAATAAGTACACACAGAACATGAGAAATTTTGCAATTAAGTATTATTAAACTTCTCTGGGTTCAGCATAAGGGCACAAGACCACAGGCCTGAAGGGCATGAAGGAGACTAAAGAGTGGTGTTTCAGTGGCTGGGTCCAAGGTTGAGGGCATATGATTTCCTCCATATCTCTCATGGTGAGTTTGCAGGCTAACCCGGCTGAATTCTCAGTTCTGCTTTTGGTTTGTTTTTGGTTTGCCTATCTGTTCTTTCCAGCCATCGGACAAAGAGATGCTTATTGTGTCCTATCTCTAATTTTTAATAAGAAACAATGGCAGGCCTCTATACTGAGGTAGTAACATTGGGACTATAGCAAATCAATGAAGAAAAAAAAAATCAGTGGAGGAAAAAAATGCCATTTGACTCAGCAGACCTCCATGCCAGGACTTCATTTCCTCTTCCTTCCGGTTTAAGTTATGGATACAAATGGGTTCAGGATCCAGGAAAGGGTACCTAATGGTATGCCTCACAACTTTAGAAACTAACTCTGAAACTACAGGTTGGAGACAGTAGAGGGAGGGAAATGACCCACAGTCTGAAGAGAGAGACAGCCAAGATTGGAGGTGAGAAGGTTTAGTAGAGAGAGCATATGCAGTTCTTAGCTACTGACACGCATTAGGCAGGGGCTCTTGTGGTTGAATCTTCATAAGCCTCACAGTAGAGGTCACAAAGGTTTTCATAACTCCAAGGTAGGCAATTGGATGACTAAGACAAGGATGGGAAATTCAAGGAGGTCTCAAGTACCGATAAGTGGGCACAGAGTGCACAGACTAATTCTGCAGACCATCTCACAGGATTTTAGAGACAGACTGAACATCTTGGCAGATCCAGTTAAGAATAATCATGAGAGTACAATGATTCGTAAAGAGGTGAATTACAAATAAACAAAGGGCCTCCTCTCATACCACTTTCCCTCTATTGCATAGGCCCCTATAATTTAAATAAAAAGAATAAGAAAAATGCTGGGAATCCTAAATTAGCAAGGTTTAAACCTCAAATACCTGAATTTGTTTAGAATTGACTAAGATTTCATTTTCTGCCTCTGGCATAACATTGCTGCTATGTAGAGATCCCACAAATATTACTTGACCGCACATATGTGCCTGGCACTATTTATTTATTGGGAATATATGTCCGTGAGAAAAACAAGAATTCTTTTATTCAGTGAAATTAAGATTATCTATAGAACTATAAAAAATACATAAAGACTATAGAGAGGGACTAAGAAATTTGTATTTATTTATATTTAAGGAAATACTTAGTGATTGTGGTTTTAAATAATATATAAAGAGTATATAGAAAAGTAAATTCTGTGTTTATAGCATAATGATGCATGCTTTCATTTTATAATATTAAAATATACTAGGTATTCAAACATATGTAAGTACTAACATGATTTTGAATGCTATTGAAGGAGAAAGAGCTTATGATGAAGTACATTATGGTTAGGGCAGTGATGCTTGGTATGTATCCAAAGGGTAGGCAAAGAGCGGAAGAGTACAGTCTGATCAGCGAGGTAGATACATAGGGACAGATATAAAAATAATTCGAAGCCTGTAATTTCACTGGAGCAGAGGTTTCATAAAGGGAGTTAGAGTGAAAAAACAGGTTGAAGAACCTGCATGAATTGAATGAGTCCGCATCTTCAGTGTTTCCCCTAGTTTGGATGGAGTAGCTTTCCACCTCTTTCTGGACGTCTTACTGAAAAGTTTATTTAAATGGACTGTAGCATTAACAGAATGCGTATTTTAATAAACTGATTCATTTTTCAGTGTCCTATACAACTACATTAACAAGCTACACTAAAATTGTTTTTCTACCTTTTCTAAATGAACATAAATAATGTCTGAATATCCGTTTTATGCATTCTAATTCTGTAGGGAGAGGTCTACTGAAAAACTGTATCAACGAATTAAATAGTACATTTCTCATGTATCCAGCCTATATAATATACCTGCTAGTGTACAACATGCATAATAAAAACATTTTAAATATAGCTGAGGATTTATTTTGATAGACAAGTATATAATTGGCACAAGGGCAGAATTGTGCTTCTGGAAATACCATAAAAGTTTTAAGACTAAATCAGCTTGCGCTTTTCAACTCGTATTTTAGCCATTTGAGTCTTATTTTTCTTGTCTATAAAATGGGGATAACAATGTCTGATTCTTTGAATTGTTTGAAATACTAGACATCAAAATACATGTTTTTTCTTAGCTCATATTTCTCTCCTTGTGACTTATATGTCATTAAATAATACTTTGATATGATACTCATTTTAAAAATACTCATGCTTGAAGGCAGAAAGTTGATTAAAATGGCTTCCAGATAATTTGATTTCACTTTAAAATATATTATAAAATGGTTACATTAAGATGTGTGACTCCCATTTCACTTCGATCATACCTTTTTTTGCCCCAAGGTATTACAATGGACTATTATTCAAATATGAGGGCAAGTCTAGGAAACACTGGCAACAATTACAAAGTTGTTTTTACATATTTGAAAGATAAGAAGCAGCAATACTTGCCTTTTAATAAATTATATTTTAGGATTCTAGAATTTTACTCTTATGAAGATGGCGTTCCTGAAATTGTGCTGTCACCTGAAGAAGTAATATTTACGTGTCTTTGGTCTGTCTACAGAAAAGACTTAAAATCTAATAATTTTACTTACAATAATAGCTACAAACATTTATTGAATTACAACCGTGAGCAAAGAACTATGTTTGGTTTTGTTGGGATAGGAAATGAAACTGAAATATTTTCTATTACAAATGATTATTCAAGCTTTTGTTGAAAAAAAACACTAAATCTAGAATTTTGTTGAAAAAAGGTACTAAACCTAGAATTTTCTAACCCAAGACCTATTGGTCTAGGTATTTCATGTTGCACAAGTAAGTATAAGTAATCAACTATTGGTAGATCAAACTAGTCAAGTGTCTAAAATATAGGGAACCTCATAATTTGTAAAGACACGTTATTGAACATCAATTGCCTGAACTTGGGTTTCTCAAATACATAGCTTTATTAAAGGCAGTTTTGGTTTTCTCTTGTCAATAATTGGTAATAAAATGTTAAATGGCTGATTTTACACACATCTTCAATTCAAAAAGGCAATTGTCTTAATGACTTTAAAATGAATGGCACAATAATTACTTTTATAATTGTTATAAATATTCTCTTATGATTGAATTTTATAGTGTCATAATCATATTAAAAATGAGACTGATATTGAAATCAGAAATTAGAATTATAATAGTAATTTTCTTTTTCTAAATATTACTAAGTCAATAATATTGTCATTAAACTCTTGACATTAATGAATAAATGTATTTATCTTCACAAGGAGAAAAAAATTAGTGTGAATTATAGTCTTTTAGGGTTGAACTTTGGAGGGATAGTTGGGTTTTTTAGTGCAAGTACTGTATATTCTAAACCCAGTCTCCACACGGAGTAGCTAATAAAATCACAGCACTCTACTACCCCAGTCTTTTGATGGCTCCCATCACACTCAAATGAAATCTGTACTTCTTATCGAGACCTCTAATGTCTTATATGACCTGCCCTGACTCTTTAGAGCCTGATGTCTGTCTCACTAAGCTCCAGCCACGCTGACCTTCCTTTTCTTCCTTGAACATGCCAACGTTTCCTGTCTTTCACCCTATGCACTTGGCAGTCCTTCCCAGAATACTACTCTACTCACCCCAATTTTTGTTTGGTTGGCTCTCCGTTTCATTATTTAAGTCCAATTCAAATACCACACACCCCCCCCCAAACTTAGTGTAAACCAGACCGCTCACCTCCCAGTCTGTAACATGTCATCCAATTTCATTTTTTCTTTGCACTTATCCTTACCTGCAATTATCTGATTCGTTTGTTTACTTGGTTCACCAGTAGGATGTGAATTTAATGAGAACAGGCACCATTTCTGTCTTGTCATCACTCTGTTCCCAACACCTAAGCAAGGGCATATAGGTTCTCAATTCTAATGTGAATTAGTAAATGGAAATCAATCAATATCTATTATTTTTCTTGAGCCTAGAGCTGACGTAAGGGCATATCACCTGTGACCGTTCTGACTGGGGGAACGATCAGTTAAATGAAACCATTAGCTTTATTCACTTTTAATGTGATTTTCATTAGGCTTCTTTAGTCAATTCAATCAAAGTAGTCAATTAGCTGCATGTGTTTTCTTAGGGTGCTATGTTAAAAAAAAAAAAAGAAAAAATTAAATCAACTCAGTTATTCCCATCAAAGCCACATCAACTCGAGAACAGGAAAATGAAATCTGTTAGACGTGTTGCGCATACATATGAAGACACTCCTTTGGCTGCCTGTGGCATGTGTTATTTTTTTCTATCTTGCTATGGCTCCCTGGATTGTATTGTCCTCCAGACAGCTCTGCAACTCTTCCTGCCTCAAGATGCTGTCTCTGTCACTGCTGCTGCCAAGTCACTGGCTGCCAGCACTGCAGGCACAGACTGGTCTCTGCCAAGTCACAGTTTTATGTGTCTAACGTGTCACTGCCATGTCCTCTGGAGCCCTGTGTGGCCCAAAGCATGCAGACTTCTCCACGGAGAAGGAAGGAACACTCCCTCATCCTACTTGAGGTGTTGCTCTGTTACCCAGGTTCCCAGGCAGGGCTGCTGGGGCTGTCAACATCTCAGAGCTTTCTTTCTTTATTGGATTTGGTTTTGATGTTGTAATGGTGTGCATTTTAAAATTTGTTAGCCTTTTTTAGTTTTTGCTGATAGTGTCTCCGAAGGATTCAGACCTGTATCCCTGAGGGCTGTGCCAGATGACATAAAAACTTGAGGGACATAGATATTATGCTCAGAATCCTGTCCTCTCGCTGTGCCTGAGAAATTGTTCTAAGCCAAGTTTGTTGTTTGTTTTCCTTCCTTTGCCGCTCATTCAGTTACGCCCCAGGCAGTCCTGCCCCCCCCCCAGGGTGCTGATGTCAGCACTTCTTCAAGCACAGGACAATTCTGAATCTGGAGATAAGGACTGCTTTAAGTTGAGATTCCTGCTTTTTACAAATAGCTGATTTGGTTAAAATAGTAAGTCTGTACTTTTGATTCATTGAAATCTATTCAGACACCTTTGCTGTATGTCAAAATCTATAAATACCATTCATTTCGATAAGTCGTCTGTCCTCAGAGCTGTTTGGAGACAAACATTCAATCAGAGAACAAATTAGTAAAATACCTAAGACTATTAATACCATGAAGGAACTACTCAGGGTCCATCATAGTTTTATTCTGCTTTAAGTTGAATCTTTTTTTTTTTTTTTAAAGATTTTATTTATTTATTCGACAGAGGTAGAGACAGCCAGCGAGAGAGGGAACACAAGCAGGGGGAGTGGGAGAGGAAGAAGCAGGCTCATAGCAGAAGCGCCTGATGTGGGGCTCGATCCCATAACGCCGGGATCACGCCCTGAGCCGAAGGCAGACGCTTAACCGCTGTGCCACCCAGGCGCCCCTAAGTTGAATCTTTTTTAAGGTTAGGAGTAGTTAAGTTCTTTTGACTAAAGATGCATTGGACCGTCTTTGCAGCCTGCTAGTCACAAGAACTTGAGCAACCTCTCTTAGCTTCTCTCATACTAACATAATAAGATTTTCTTTTTATAAATCAAATTATTTTTATTAACGCAGACTGTTTTGAGACTGAAATGAGTTTTTGAAAATAGCTATTTGTGAAGAACAGTGCAAATAATTAGTTGTCCAGAATTATCTTTTTGACCAGAAATCATAGAGTTTTCATTTTATAGGTGAACAACAATAAATTCAAAGAGATTTTTTTTTTTTTTACAATTTTATTATTTATTTTAGAGACAGAGAGTGTGAGCATGGGGAGGGGCAAAGGGAGAGGGAGAGAGAGAATCCTGAGCAGACTCAGCGCTGAGTGTGGAGCCTGATGCAGGGCTCAATCCCAGGACCCTGACTTGAGCCGAAATCAAGAGTCAGACATTTAACTGATTGAACCACCCAGGCACCCCCACAGAGATTTTTTTTTTTTTTAATAGTGCTCTGATGAGGTTTATGAGGCTGAGAAGGGATCAATGGGAAAGATTGCCAATACTAATTAGTATTGTGTGAGCTGACATAGTTCTCGAGAAGCAAGGAAGAAAGGTACTAGGGGTCCTAAGAACAAGATTAGAGCAGTGCATGCTAAGCACAAACAAAACAGACTTCCTGCCATCAAAGAGCTTATAGTCTAGAATAGATAATTGGAAAAACATGAGGTGTGTCGTGGATTACTTTGGGAAATAGCTGGGTAGCTTAAAAGGATATAAGAGTAAACCTATTAGCAAAGAAAATCATTGAAGCATTTCATTGTCTCTAAATCATTAACTCATTACCATGTATTCAGGCCATTATGGCCCAATCCAAACTCAGGGTTTGCTAAAGTTTATAAATTAAATTATCACAACTATCCATCTCAGTAGGATCTCGCCATCTTGTACCAATCCTTTAACCAGAAATGATACAAAAGGAAAATAGATATTTTCTTGTACAAGGAATTTCCCTGATATTTATATTCAGTTTAGGTCCTGACCAACTGTTTAGTGCCCATCTGTGAAACCCTCAGTGACCTATATTTCTTGTATCATTTGGAAAAGAGACACATCTCATTCTTTCTAATATTTCCCTTTTCTACTCCAGAGCAGTGGTCCTCAAGTGCAGGAAGAAGATGATTTTGCACCACAGGGGACATTAGACAGAGTCTGGAGATGTTTTGGATTGTGGGATGAGGGTGGGAAGGAGTGTCTACTGACATCTAGTGGGAAAAAAACAGGGATGCTGCTAAACTTTCTATGATGCGCAAGACAGCCCCTCAAAACAAAAAAATTACTTGGCACCAAATGCCAGTGATGTCAAGGTTGAGAAATCCTTGAGAATAAAGTTTGCCTCAGAAAAATTCCAAGGCCATTAGCAAAGAATAAAGAAAAAAAAGGGGGGGGGACAAAAGGTAGTCCTTTATGCAGATGACTGGTCACATACAACCATTCTTGATTTAAAAATACAGGGAGAAAAGTGCTGAACAAAGCTGTCAGTCTGAAGTCATCTCCAAATCAAAGTACTTGGATATTGTCTCAATATACTGAATATCAGCCTCTTTAATTATGAATATGATTCCTTTAACAAATGTAAAGCACTCAGCAAGTACAATGATAGATTATTTTCCTTCCACAATATCCATGAATGGTCTTAACTCTTAATTTCAATATAAGTTTAGATGATAGAAAACCCAAGTATATTTTAATCTATAAAGACTTGACCCTTGCCTTTCCCCAAATTATTCCCTCTGTGATATAATTATACAGTTATTTGCAAGTTCAATCTCAGTCACCTGATTTCATTCCTGTATAGTTAGAAATAAAATGATTACAAGTGGTAATTAAAATGCCATGAAAAAGATTTATTTTTCTTCAAATCACTGTGACATATTAGTTCAAGAAAATGATTGTATAACGTCTCTTTCTCTAAGGAGGGGTAATAATCCAATACTCTCGTCACTGAGAATCAAAATAAACATGACAGTATTGGAGTTTACAAGTTTGTTTTCAATTAGCATATACAACTGCATAAATGTAAAAAAAAACTAAACATGAAATGTTATTTATGATTGATCTTTTTAATTTATTTGAAATAAATGAGTTCAGGATGAGAATTTATTTTCTTCTTTCTCTTTTTTTTCTTTTACACAAAATTTCAACTCAGTTGTATTATTTTGGGTTTTTATATTGTTCTTCTTTATACACCATGATAAAAATAGTAATATAAATTTAATTCCTTTACTTTGCCCCCTGATTATTCTTTCTCCTTTTCAATAAATTTTGTCTAGACAAATATTGAGTTGTTTGTTCTGGTAAATAGAGTTGGATATATTTTCTGTAGGACATTTGCTTATTAACGTGTAAACACTAGCATTTTGAAGCTTTCCAGTGGGTCTTCTATGAAATCTCTACCGCCACTTAGAAACAATAAAATGTGTTGTCAGTGAAGTTTTATCTGGAGACTGAGGAACCCAAGGAATCCTCAGAATATTTCAAGGGTTCATAAATTCAAATGTTTATGTAGGTAAGAGATCCAAAAAACGTCAAGATAGCCCCTAGATTTTAATAGATGTATAAGCACATTGAGCTAGATCACTTGATTGAGTAGATACATTTTTCTGTCTTCTACATTACCGTAGGTAACAGTCTTGCTAAATTCTCTGCCACTGTATAATAATCTCTTTTCCTTTAGCTTCTAATAAGATTTTTCTCACTTTCCTTTAAGTCCTCACTGATAGCCTCTTCAAAGTCCAAATTTTATGAATAATGTATTCAAGACTCTTTAAGTATTTGCTAATATTATCCTCAAAGTCCACTGCCATGTTTCAAAGCAATGACTACATTTTAAGTACTTATTATGGTGACACCCCAGTTCTGTTACCAAAATCTGTATTAGTTCTTTATTGCTGTATAATGAATTATGCCAAAACTTACTGGCTTTAAACAATAAATATTTATTATCTTATACTTTCTGTAAGTAAGGAACTTAGGAGCACTGTTTTGGACGTTAATGTTCTAGAGTCTCTTATGACGTTGCTATCAAAGTGTCGTCCTAGCTGCAGTCATCTGAAAGTTGACTGGTGCTGGGTGATCCATGCCCAAGGTGGCTACACATGGCTGTTGGGAAATGTGCTTAGATCATTCCTATATGGGTCTCTCCGTGGGTTGCCTGAATTTTCTCATGGAGTGGTGCTGATTACCCCTGGAGTGACTGATCAAAGAGAGACCAACAGGGAGTCCAAGATGGAAGCCACAGTCTTTCGTATTCTAATCTAGGAAATGACATACCATCACTTCTGCCATGCCGTATTGGTCATACAGACCAACCCTGGTAATTGGGGGAGGAGATTCCGCAAGAGTGAATACCTGAAACAGGATTTTTTGTAGGCCATCTTGGAGGCAACCACATACTCCTTTGCAGTTAATGTGTCCCTCTGCCCCTGACCCTAAGGAACCACTGACTTGCTTTTTTCCCATATAAGCTTATTTGCATTTTTAGACATTTTCTATACATGAGTATGTATTCTTTTGTGTTTGGCTTCTGTCACTTGTCATAATTTTGAGATTTATCTATGTTAATGAGTGTATCAGTCATGTTTTCTTAATCACAAATATTCAGTACTTATTCATTGACAGATTTTTGTAGGTTTTGTATAATATGAATAAAGCTTCTACACATTTTTGTGTAGACATGTGATTATACACACTTTTTTTTTTTTTTTTGGACAAATAACCAGGAGTAGAATGACTGGGTCCTATGGCAGGTGTATAGTTAACATTGTTAAAAATTGCCCAATTTCCCGAAATATTGTACCATTTTACAGAAATATATGAGAGTGCCAATTATTATACATTGTTGCCAACATGTGACATTTGTATGCTTCTTAATTTTAGCTATTCTAACGTCTATATAATGGCATCATGTTATGGTTTAAATTTGCATTTCCCTGGTGACTAATCATGCTGAACATCTTTTCATTTGCTTAATTGCTATTCATATATCTTCTTTTTTGAACAGGGTTTGCTATTGAAATCCTTTGCCCATTGTAAGAGTTCTATAAATTATGGATGGAAGTCCTTTGTAAGATATAGTATTATGAATATTTTTTGCCATTCTGTGGCTTTCTTTCATTTTCTTAATGATGTCTTTTCAAGAGAAATACTTCACATTTTAATAAAGGCCAATTTTTCAATATTTTATTTTATGGTTCCTATCAAATAAATCTTTTTTTATTCCAAGGCTGTGAAGATTTTCTCTTAAGTTTTCTTGTCAAAGTTTTGTAGTTTTAACTTTTATGTTTAGGTATATTCTCTTTTTTTGAGTAAATTTTGTGCATGTTGTGAAGTCAGGGTTGATTTTTTTTTTCATCCAGATACCTAGTTGTTCCGTCACAATCTTTAAAATATTACCTTGAGAAAAGCTTGCCTTGAAATCTGATTGAAAATCTTTTGACTATATATTTTTATATCTATTTCTGTATTCTATATTGTTCAATTGAGCTATGTTCTTTGTTATTCGAATACCACATAGCTTCGATTATTGTAGCTTTATATACTGATTTTAAATTAATTCATATAAATAACGAACTTCATTCTCTTTTATAAAATTGTTTTGTCTTTCTGGGTCTTTTTTCTCAATATAAATTTTATAATAAGTTTATCAGTTTCTTCCAGAAAGCTTGTTGGAATTTGGGGCGGTCATTGCTGTCCATCTATAGATCTGTTTGGAGACAATTAATAGTTAAATAATGTTGAGTTTTCTGCTCAGTAAACATGGTATCTCAACTTATTTAGATCTTTAATTTCTCTCAGGAATATTTTCTAGATTTTAGTGTAAACATCTTATAAATATTTTTCTAAATTTTAGGGATTTTTTTACATTATTACACATGGAGTTTTTATATTTTCCTCACCAGTTTTTGCTGTTAGCATATAAAATACAAGTGTATTTGCCTTATTTTGTTTTGTTTTACCTTAAGGTAAAATACATTGCTACTGTATTTGGGTTCTCCAGAGAAACAGATCCAGTAGGATATATATATATATATATATATCTGTCATCTGTAAGTTGGAGACCAGGAAAGCTCATGGTGTAGTTCTAGTCCAAGTATAAAGGTCTGGGAGAAACAAAAACACTGATGGTGTAAGTCCTAGTCTGAAAATAGAAGACTGATGTCCCAGCTCAACAGTCAGGCAGAGAGAATGAATTCTCCCTTCTCACATCTTTTTATTTTATTCAGACCCTCAACAGATCAGAAGATGCCCATCAACATTGGGGAGGGCAATATACCTTCCTCAGTCTACAGATTCAAATGTAAATCTCATCTAGAAACATTCTCACAGATACACCCAGAAATAAGTTTAGCCAAATATCTGGGTACTCCATGGTACAGTCAAGACGACATATAAAATCCACCTTTACAGCTACAGTCAGTTCTTAGCTCTAATAGTTATTTTTATAACCCTGAGTGTTGTGTGGCCAGCCCTCATGCCAATTTAAGAAAATTGGAAACACAGCTTTTGCTGATTTTTCTTCCAAGTTTGGACCACTCTCCAAAATCTGCTTTGATTTGTCCACTCTCCAAAGCCTCAGATGGTTGGTGTTGTTTTTGAATTTTTATTTAATTTTTAAAAACTTCATTCTGAGTCATAGTTATCTGCAGCAGGGTTTTCATTGGGTCATATTCTGCCATACTGGAATCAGAAGTGCTACCGTTGCTTTTATTTTAGCCTTCAAACTAATAATGTTTAGTAGATAAGATGCTAAAATGAAAATTATGAGCTTGGAAGATATTCACTGCTTCTTAGTGTTAAGAATTTAAGGGGCTCAATATCAAATATTTCTTCAATATCATATCTAATATAAATTCTGTGATCTCCCAAGATGCTTCCAGCATGAGTTGTTGAATGGCTATGAAGGTAGACTTGGATTTTGAAGGTACAGCTGTGTGTCACGATATGCATGGAATGTGTGTGTGTATGTATGTTTGGTTGGGACACTTGGAGAAACAGAAGGAAAGGAATAGAGTCAGATTCCTAGAGAGAAGAATTTATGAAAATAGGGACAAAGAAGACTTCAAGGCTTTGGATAATTAAGTCCCAGGTTTAGATGTGTGTAGGAGGATAGTAATAATGTAGAAAAGATAGCCAAAGTAAGGATAGCTAATGTTTATTGGTTTTTTTTGTGTGTGTGTGTGTCAAACATTGTGCTAAATCCTGTATGCTTTTTTTTTTGATAGCTTTCAGAACAATGTTATGAGGGAGAAGTTATGATTATCCCAATTTTTAAAAGAGACAGTATCAGTATAGAGAAATTAATTAATTTACCCAAGATCTTAAACCGTAGAAAGTGTAAATTGGAGCCTAGTTTTGAGCTCAACTATTTTTAATATGCTATTTATCAGATGTTTGAGTCAGTATCTCACTGTAGTGCTTACTCAACAAATACAATGTATTTTCCAATGTATTCTTATCACTAGGATTTATCTAAGATGACATGCTATCATTCACTATTAGCCCACATTAATAAGTCGGATGCCATATTATAGACATGTCTAAAAGGAAATTTTATAATCTAGTCATGTACACTTATGATTTCCTTTCAGGATTATTTTCTGTGTAATTCTCTGAAAAATCTTGTCAATAAAAATAGCTTATGGTGTTATCTCAAGTGCAAAATCTATGTGCCAGGTGTTGGCCTTGTTAAATAGCTAGTGAAAACATGTTTTTGTCAGCTCCTACAGGAAACTTGAGAGCTGTGGTGCCTCTGGTTTGACTATTATTTTTAATACTACAAATTAATGTGTATGAGGAAAAGAGCAGCATGCACAAGCAAGCTAACTTGTAGAAATATTGGAAAAGACATAACCAAGTACCAGTGCTTATGGAAAAAAGAGGGTAAACAAGTTCCATAAATTAATTAACATAGTCTACTTTGAAAACTCAGATTATTTAGAGAAAGAAAATGTAACATAAAGAAACACTGAATATGGATTTCTCTGCTTTGTAAAATAGAATTTGTCAGTTTTATCTGAAGGTGACCTCTGAGCCCATTTGTGTGTGAAATTTCTCTTCTGCTCCTTTCTCACTTACTCCTTATTAACTTTGTTAGTTTTTCCTTCTCACATAAAGAATGTGTATCCAGTTGTCAAAAAAATTTTGGGGGGGTAATTTAAAAAATGTTTCCTTTTTAAGAAGAAATGAGAGAATGGCATTGGACAACTGTATCTTTTTTATTGTTGGGATTTGGGCCGTGTTTGCAATTATTCTCATTATGTACAGATTACTGTTTTTCTTCTTCCTTTTGGTAGGGGTGAATGACTGCTGGCTTACTTTAAGAAACAAAATAATCTGTCTCAGCATATAATGCTTAAGGTTATCCAACGAGTTTAAGGCCTCTTCCAGAAGAATGAAAACAAACTCAAAATTATAGGAATTTAGTGGATATTTCAGTTGGGTAGAGAGTTATAAATTGTCTTTAAAGGTCTGATGAAATTAAGGTTCTATATAAGTTTCTGAATGAAGGAACAACATGCTTAACTCAGTGTGATTTTTAGACTCTTTTCTCTTATAAAACAGAGAGGAATTGAACAAGATGTAGGCTTTCAGACATAAAAAAAGATCCACGTTCTGAACTCTTTTATCTGCCTGTTAGTAGTGGCATTATGTGTAATGAATTGGAAGAGAAGAGGTGAAAATACTTAAAGGAGTTTTTGTTCGCACAGAGGAATGAAAACACGTAGTTGTATATGTTCCAAGTGACAGGAAGAATACTTTCTAAAGGATAACCTGGGTCTTTGTATCTTCATAAATGACTTACTTCAAATGTAGAGCAGAAAAGTATTCTGTATGAAACATGCCAGAAACAAACAAACAAACAACAACAACAACAAAAAAACTAAGGATATGACACTTGGAGAGCAACAAAATCAAATGGACAGTTTTTGAAACCAGAGTCATTGCTACCTTTGTGACCTCTTTGTACCTCAGCATCTCCATCTGTAAAATGGGCCTAATAATGGGTCATAATGGATATAATCCTAATAAAGGATAACTATAGGAATGACAGCAGATAATTCACACAAAACGCTTAGAACACTGCCTAGCACTTATTAAGAGTTACTAAATACTGCTGTCGTTATTATAATTTCCACATTTCTGTCTTCAGACTCAAGATTCTTATATGAAATTCTGAGATTGGCTCAATACTTACTTGTGTTTCTCAGTTCCTAGTCAGTGGACAAGAGACTCCTCTCAGAGGTGCTGTCTACCATTAGAACAGTGAGTAATATTTGGACACTTAGGGGGAGTAGAGGAGCTATCTTGGGTGTTTGTCAGGGAGGAATGAAAAGCAGGAGATTTTCAGCGCCAGCAAAAGACATGAGTGAGTCACCTGAAATCTACATGGCACGAAAGAAGGAAGGAGCAAAGGGAAGGGAAGGGAAAAGAAAAATGGCTTTCTAGAAATGCCATAATATAATTCCTAGAGCATGCTCAAAGGGGAAAGAATCTAGATTGAGAGAGTGTATATTTAGGCTTCTAATACATTGTCAAATCAGCACTTCTGCATGTGCTATCGGAAAGAAAATACCTATGGTACTATTGGAATAAAGCATCCAGTATTAAGCATTTGGTAGATTACAGTGACTAGTGATTCCCTTCCCTTTGAAAATAACCTTTCCTCTAAATTTATACTACTAATATTAGCACCGTATATGTAATAGAAGAGGCATCTCTTACTGTTTGCATTTGTTTTAAAGATCTCATTGGAATCAGTCTGGAAAGGACTGAACATATTCTTTACACACAGAGAAGTACTAATTTTTTTTTTTTTTTAACCTCATAATTTAGAGAACAGGAGAGAGAAAGGGATAGTAGTGTCAAAGCAAAGACTTTATTCAAGGCTATTATAATAGGGGAGAGAAACCAGGATGCAGTCTGAACTCAATTCTACTGAAACAAAAGGCTGGAGAGATTTTAAGAGCTGGGGGTGGCGGGGAGGGTGGCAGATAGGGCCACCTAGGTTTGTTAATTGACTTTACCCTAAAAAAAAAAAGTAGACTTTCTTATACTTTCATAGCAGGAAGCATTTTTACAACTTGGAGTGATGCACGCACTGAAGTTAGGCTCCTACCCTCTCACAGAGACTGGAAGATAGGGATACTATCTTCCTTGAGAATTCTATTTCAAAGGGATGGCTCCTGGGTTCTTGAGAAAGACAGTCCCCAATTACGAAACAGGCAAGAGGCCTTTCAAGAAGATTACAACTCAAAGAGGAAGAAAAAGATTTTACAATTATAATTCTAAGGAAGGAGTGGAGAGACCTCTGTGTTAGGCCATCTATATTCTGTAAGGACTTGGTGAAAGTTAGGAGCCTAGAGGCAAGAAGAGGCCTATCTAAGGTAGAGTCAAGCGGAAGGAAAAATTAAGGCCACCTTGGTCAGTAGAGAGAGATGTTTGATGCTAGTAAGTGTTAAAGGGGGCCTTTATTAGGCCAGAATGCTAGGCCTTTGTTATTTAATTAATCACTATCTCCATATCTAAGACACCTTAAAATATCCAGACAAACATACTTTAAAATTATTAAAGCTTTTTTAAGCATGTAATTCAAAGTAACATAAACGTAAATATTTAGAATTGTAGAACATTAACTTGGTAGAATGACAGTATTAATAGTGACTTGGAAGTATTAGAATATTGTATGATTGCCATATGGAGAAAAATGCTCCAGCAGTAGAGAAAATGGATATGGGTAATATTTATAGCAACTTGAGGATTTAATTAAATATAAGGAATACCCTTATCAATAAATATAGTTAAAGAACAGAGATATGCTTATAATAACTACCTTCCAAATATACCATGTTGGACTCTACCTTCATTTAATTGATAGTGAGTCCCTTTTGATATTTTGACTAGATTCCATAACTTTGCAATTCCTTTCTGTTAATAGAACAGTCTCACTTTGTTATAGAAACTAGGTCTTATTAATTTAAAAACTTGAATTCCCAACTCTTTTTCTCTCTGCCTGTACTTTTTTTTTTTTTTTTAATCCGTTTATTTGAGAGAGCACGAGTGAGGGGAAGGGCAGAGAGAGAAGCAGACTCCCTGCTGAGCAGGGACCCTGATGCAGAACTCAATTCCAGGACTCCAGGATCATGACCTGAGCTGAAGGCAGACGCTTAACCAAGTGAGCTACTCAGGCACCCACCTCTCTGCCTATCCTGGCTAGGTCTCTCTTGGCTATAGGGCTTGAAGCATAAAAGGAAGGCAGGATCTTTTTACATCTCTCTCCATTCAAAAGTGTGTTTTCAGCATAGGAATTGGGTGTAGAAAGAGTGGAATGTATAAAATACTCAACTGGGCAAACTTGTAGCTCTCTTCCTGTTGGGTATAATCACATTCTGATTATCTTTGTGGCTGTCACCTTAAGATGGGACAGGTGACCCTTCCAACAGGCTTCACTAAGTCTCTTGGAGGGTCACTTTCCTGCATCTTCCCCAGGTATGCACTGTCCATCCCTCCAGAACTTCCTGCTGACCCTCTTTGGTGACATTCACATCTCTCTCTACTGTGTCCTTTTGTCCCAGTGCTGTGGATGCTGCACCAGAGATGGATCCTCAAATTTATCTTGCCTCCTTGGCCAACAGTCTAGATTGCATTGATTTCCAGTTTTTATTTTCTGCACCTTTTGGGAACCAGAGTGTGAATAGAGAAGATCCTAGCTGTCTCCTTATACAGCAGTCCCCCAGGAAAAATATCCACAGTCCAATTCCATTTTTTTCCATCTGTTCCATAGGGACAGATCATCAAGTTGAGTCTGTCAGAACATATCCTAATAGGGAACAAAATGCTACTACTCTCCACTTCTTTCAGTCATCCATTGTCTTTATGAGTGATTCTCGTAGAGCCAATTTCTCTTGGCTTTTGGATGCAAAGTAATAGCTTATAACCACCGAACTTCCCGAAAGGCCAATAATATTGTTAATCCTCAGTTCTCTTCTTGTATTGACTTTGGTTTGACTAGGTAGAATAGACTAGATTTCTAAATGGTGATTTTCAATAATGTTGCTGAAATGTGGCTTATTCCAGCTGATGGTGATTTTCTATACTTATAGTGAGGAGAAGGTAATGCCTTTTGCCTTCAGATTGGGGATTAGGCTAAATTCTTGAACTAGAGAAAAATCTCACAGGATATGTGGATGTAAAATATTTCCTCACAGGCCTGTTGAATATATTATGAGATACTGTGCATTAGACCTTGTGTTTAGAATACTCTGGACACTCAGTGAAAGGTACCATGATCATACTTCTCCCTTCCATTCCGAAATCCTTTCTTACTCTAGACTTTGCCACACTGTACTATCAAGATTATCCTACTTATCTCAATTTTGGCATTTACGATACCTCTAGCTGTCACTATTTGGTGGGTAAACAAGGACATTTCAGCTGTCAGTCACTGCCATGGGAATGAAAATATATACCATGTTTTTTGCTTGCCATTTCTGTGTAAGTTTCAGGCTCACGTGGCAAACTGTCTCTAGAGAATCTCCATGAAGTTGTTTCAGCCCAGTCTCAGTCTTTAAAACCAAGTTTTCAAGTGCCTTTTTCCACCAAAATTTTTATGATTTCTGACTTTGAAGGTATTTTTCCCTCCTAATTACTCAAGGGGAAAAAAAAATGCTCCAGTGGTGTGTGAAACTTGCTTTTCTGTTTTGGGGGAAAAAATTGCCAAATAATAATTCTATTAATTTGTATTTTGGAACAAATCAACTTAACCTTTAGTTTTGCTCCTCACAGAAAATACTGAAGGCAAACTTTTATAAGCTCATGTCTTTATAATTTTGATAAGCCCTTAATTGGTTTCCTTTGGGTACTCTTTTTCAGTCTTTAGATCATAATGCTCAACGCTTCCCTAAGCCAATCTGTACTAATCACTGCTTTCAATAAAGTTACCCTCCTGTCAAAAAGGAAACTTCAATAGCTCTTCCTTCTCTCAAGACAAAGTTTAACCCCCTGATAACAGTATTCAAATATTCAAACCTCTGTAAATCAGCCCTAATTCCTGAAACTCCGCTTCAGCTGAACTGCTCTGTTCACTATTTCTGGTCTATGACTTGCTTATGTATATACAGAATATATTCTTTTTTTCATCTCATCTTAACCAAAGCCCATCCTTTCAGTAACTAACTTAAGTTTTACATTTCCAATGACACTTTCTAAGCAACACTACCCTCCAAAACACTGAGAGCACTTTTTGCCTGATGCATTTTTTTAATAACACAATTTTTTTTGACAGCTTAATGGTTTAGGCCCCTATTATTTGTTTGGCATCCATTATTTCATTTGATCCTTCCAAAAAACCTAAAGGATGGGTGTTACATCCATATCTTTCAGGTGTAAAACTAGGCATAGAAATCTTTCAAAATCCTAACAAAGTTCTTTATATGGCAAGTCCAGGATTCAAACAGTGGTGTGTCTGGTTGTGAAGCTATTTTATGTTCATTACCTCATACTGAGATGTTTGAGACATCAAAAGTAAAGGGGACAAAGAAAAGGGCTTTTAATTACATGACTTAAAACAATGCTTCCATGGAATATGGGGGACTGAAAAGAGAATGAAAAAAATGCTAAGATACAAATAAGTACCAAAAAATGAAGTAAAGAATCTACTTAGTATTTTAATTCATTGTATATCATTTTATTTCCTTTATAGAAAAAACAGGGTCATGTAACTTCCCAATAGTTTTAAAAGAAAAAGAAAAAGAAAGTTGGGGAAGAAAAATAAAAGGACAGTCTTTCCAGATAAAATCACTATGCTAAGAAAGTCATTCTGTGTATAGCCATTCTCATGAAGGACACTATATTGTTATGTATTTTAGTTGCGGTAATATCAAAGAGCAGCATGTCACAGATAATAAAGTATAGTAGCACAGAAATTTTAAAACTATAGATATGGCTCCTTCTAAAGACTTTTGCTTTACATTGTTGTGTTTGCTATACAATCATTAACAAGTATGGTTAAAAGAGAGCTGAAATTTATGCAAATGTAACTAAGTTATTTCTATAAAACTAAAAAGTACCAGAGCCATTAGAGTTCACAATTAATGGATGCATTTTTCTTATTAATATTTATGCCCATTTGAAACAACCATTACTCCAATAATGTGTATTTAATGAGGAAAATATATAAGAATATTATTAATTTTCTTTCTGTTAAATTAAAAAGCCCTTTTGCTGACATCTAATGTAGGTATCATTAATAGGAAAAATCAATTAAAGTCAAACACAAAGTTGATGAGGATTCAAAAATAACTTTAACTCACATGGTGCCATGAGGATATTAGAAAATGGTGGATAGGTTTCTACAGTAAACATGTTATAAATAATTAAGTGGCAATTGATCTCATATTCCACAGGTCTTGCGTCTATTTTCCTATAATTTTCCATACAGTCGGCATAACATTGTGAGACTAGTATTGACAGTATTTTTTAACTTTTTATTTTGAAATATTATCAGAACAGAAAAGCCACAAATAGGGTACAAATAATACCAGCATATGCTTCATCCAGATTACAGAAGCATTAGCATGCTAATATATTTATTATTCATTCTCCTCCCCCTCACACACACACTTTCTCTGAACTGTTTAAGTTGCAGACATCATGCCCTTTACCCCTTAATACTTTGATGTATATTTCCTAAAAATAAGGATATTCTTATAGATAGCAACAGTACCAAAATCAGATACAGTTGGCATTGCTGCTGAATTATTATCTAATCTACATTCCTTATTAAAATTTTCCTTAGCAGTATTTAAAAAAACAATAATAACACATGATTTTATATTCATTTGGGGGGAATTTTAAGACTTCAAGAAATGCTGTTGTCATACTAGGAGTTTACTCTGATTTTTTAGTAATAGAGATGTTTCCTCCCACCCCCCCTAAATAAAACTCATTTAGTCTTGAAATGCTGTTAAGTGGATTTTGAACTGGCAGGCTCATAATTCAAGTGAGCAAATACAGACAAAATTTAAGGCTCAAATATTAATTAAAAATAAAAACTTAAACATCAGTAATTCCAAATGACGACTTAGATCTGCTCTAGGACCAATCACTTAGAAATGTATGTATCGGGGCGCCTGGGTGGCACAGTGGTTAAGCGTCTGCCTTCGGCTCAGGGCGTGATCCCGGCGTTATGGGATCGAGCCCCACGTCAGGCTCCTCTGCTGTGAGCCTGCTTCTTCCTCTCCCACTCCCCCTGTTTGTGTTCCCTCTCTCGCTGGCTGTCTCTATCTCCGTCAAATAAATAAATAAAATCTTTAAAAAAAAAAAAAAAGAAAGAAATGTATGTATCATCTACCATATATATCTCTTATTTCTCTCACACAGGGTATATGCCAGTAATTTTGATGCCCATTTATGGAAAAATGTACCCACTTATGCTGCTCAGGTTAACTTTAGTTATTAACATGTTTCAAAACTATTAATGTTGGATTTTAGTAAACTAAAAATGAGCAAGGCTAAGAGCAGAAATTAATCAGTATGTTGTTAGTCCAGTCTTCATGTGTCGCCTGTTTCTAGAAAGTCTTATTAGGTCTTATTCCCAAGACCAAAGCCTTTCCCCCTTATTCCAGAGGGCAAATCTTTAGTTCAAGCAATGCAATAACTGCACTGTTTTCTTCTGGTGGGGTTCTTTCCTGGATAACTTGCCCAGTACCTTAGTTTCTTCATAATTGCACTTGTTTTCTGAATTTAAAACTTCCTCCCCACTAAATAGCATTTTACTTGGACCTCAACCCTCTTATACTGAGTGTCTAGCTCTTCCAGTTATCATTACCACCACCACCATCATTATTAACTGAGCTTACTGATGATAGAGCTCAGATACAGAGTTTAAGTAATTGGGCCAAGGTCCTAGACAACTAAAGTAGAGAGTTTAGATCTTGATCCTAAGTGGATGCCGCACAAAGCAGATCCAGTGCTCTTCCCTTACTATCTTGTCCTGCTATGAGATGCCCATTGCCATGGCCTCCCTATCCACCTGCCATGCTTTGTCAAATGGCTATCCTACCTCACTTGCTAACTTCAAGTACCCGTGAGTACATTGTTCTCTTAGCCTCCTCAGAGTCTTCATCATCTGGGGTTGACTTTATACCTGACTCTACAAATGTGCCACGTGACTCATGTTAGTAACATCTGCCAAACTCTCCACCATTAGCCTCTCCACACGTAACACATAATGAAACACTGGTAAAGAGGAAGGAATCTAAGTGTACCATTACAGAAAATTATCAGATCACCAAAAAGAAAAAAAGGAAGAATAAAGGGACAAAGGAATTATAAAATAGCCAGAAAACAATTAACAAAATGACAGTAGTAAGCCCATACCTATCAATTACTTTAAATGTAAATGGATGAAGTTATCCAGTCAAAAGACATAGAGTGGCTGGATGGCTAAAAAAAAAAAAAAAAAAAAAAAGTGCCAACTTCATGCAGCCTATAAGAGACTCATTTAACATCAAAAGCAAAGGCAACAAAAGCAAAAATAAACAAGTAGAATTATATCAACTAAAAACCTTCTGTACAGCAAAGAAAACCGTCAACAAAATAAAAAGTGAACCTACCAAATAGGTGAAAACATTTGCAAATCCTGTATCTCATAAGGGATTAATACCCAAAATATACAGATAATATATACAATTTAGTAGTTAAGAAAGAAAGAAAAAGAGAAAAGAAAGCAGTCTAATTTAAAAGTAGAGGAATTAAATAGACATTCTTCCAAAGAAGACATATGGATGGTCAATACATACATGAAAATATGTTAACATCACTAATTGTCAAGGAAATGCAACCAAACCACAATGAGTTATCACATCACACTTGTTAGAATGACTGTCATCAAAAAGGTAAGAGATAACCAGTGCTAGCAAGGATGTGGAAAAAAAGGGAACATTTGTGTGCTGTGGTGGGAATGTAAATTGGTATAGGTGCTATGGAAAACAGTATAGAGGCTCCTCAAAATATTAAAACTAGAGCAACCATAATGATCTGAGTGTATATCTGTAGAAAACAAAATCACGATTTCAATGAAATATTTGCAGCTCATGTTCATTGTAGCATTATTTACAGTAGCAAACTATGGACACAATCTAAGTGTCCATGGACAGACAAATGGATAAAGAAAATGGGATTTATATGTATATAAAGTGGAATATCATTCATCCATAATGAAGAAGAATAATCCTGCCAGTTATAATAGCATAGATGGATCTTGAGGTCATTATGCTAACTGTAATGACTCAGAGAAAGACACATACTGTATGATCTCCCTTATATGAGGAATCTTAAAAAAACAAAACAAAAAAACCCACAAAAAACCCTGAACTCTCAGAAACAGAGCAGAGATTGGTGATTGTCAGAGGCAAGAAGTAGGGAGTGGGCAAAATAGGTGAAGGTGATCAAAAGGTATAAACTTCTGGTTATAAGTTAAGTTCTGGGGCTGTAATGTACATCAGGGTGACTATAGTTAAAAATACTATTGTATATATGAAAGTTACAAGGAGAGTAGGTCTTAAAAGTTCTCATGACAAGAAAAAGTTTGTGAGGTGGTGTTAACTAAACTTATTGTGGCAATCATTTTGAGATATATAAATATACTGATATATATATCAATCTGCCATTTAATTATATATAATTATATATAATACATAATAATATAATATGTATAATATATAATCTCTCTATATATTTAAACCATATATCAAATTAAACTAATAAAATTTTGGGCCAGAGTTTGGAATTGAGCAAACATCTATAGCTAGTCCCTTCTGCTGCTTTCTGATTTGTTCCCTGTTTCTGCCGCTGCCCTCCTTTTTTGCCCTTAGGGGGACGTGAATTTGGTTTGTATAAACCCTAACCCCAAGTGAAGTCACCAAAACTGACAGAATCCTAGCACATCGCTTATGAAAGTTTATTGACCCCTCCTTTACTATTGCTTATTTTTCCTGGAGGTTAATTCTTTCGAAAAAAAATATTAAAAAGAATTCTAGCATCATTTACTCTGTGATATTATTGCAAATGATATTTTCAAAGCTAATTGCTCTAAGAGTAGGAGGGAGAAACCTCCGTACAAAGAGAGCTTGTCATATTTTTTGCATGAAATCTTTGTAGCTAAGTAGGATTACCTATTAAAGACTGAATTTTTCTTTAATTTTCTTTTTTTTTCCCCTAAGAGATTCTTAGCTCCTTATAGTAAATTTAATTTCTTTTTGCCCTGACTTGGTAGCTTGATTTGCATAATTCATAATCCTGGTTTAAACATAAGTCATTTGCTTTTTTCCCCTGAATTCCTGAGAACTTCCAAATGCAAAGTTAATGCCAGGGAGCATGAACATTCAGATACCTAAAAGCAAACAGGAATAAATAATACATACACACAAAGCATGTTTAATTTACAAAGTTAGACCTGCATTTGTAAGGTTGTATTCCTGCTGACATTCCCTCTACTAATTTTTAATGAGATGGTGAGAAGCTTGGAAACTGTATCAGATTCCTTAGAACAGAAGTGCAAAAATAAAATAGGCTACGATCAATTTAGAATATTTTATATTCTCAGAGGCTTGCCCTGAAGTACTCTAGGAATGGAAGGCAAGATACATATTAAAGAAAACTGCATAGTAAATGTGTTTCACAAGAGTGGATTTGAGTGATTTTTTTTTTTAAATAGAAAGCAAGGTATTTATAATACTGAGACTGTGTAGTCACTAGAGCTTAATGTTTTAAAATACAGATAATTGTAGAGTCTTGCATGAAGAGAAAACTGTTATTTTATCGTTCTTTAATAGCCTTTTGGGGGCTTTTTAAAAAAGCTTCAGTTTGAAGAGCTACTTAAAATAGATCTCTAAAAATAACAAGTAAGAAAATCAAACATAAAAAAAAACTTTTATCATATCTTAAGAATCACCTGCATATTCTCACATGGGGGAAAATTTTTATTGGTATATAATACAGAAATGTATTTATTAATTAAAAATGCATATATGTATATATGTATATAATTTTAATATTAAACCAGACAGATATGAAACAAAGAAGTTATAAAATAAGATCGTATTTATTTTTTGCAATTGCATTGGATACTTTTTTGTATGGCTCTTTGACTGAACCAGACTACTAAGTATCAAAACAGTTTTAATTAAAGCAATTAAAATGATACATCTCAAATAGTTTCTATCTCTACTGTTATTAAAGCAACCAGAAATAATTTTTTCAAGTCAAAATCTATAAAATCTCTTACAACTCTCAATTCAGAACACCGTTGACATCCAAAAGTGTTTTCCACTTCCTCTGAGGGAATCCCTCTCTGTATATCTGTGCTGCTCTTGAACTCTTTAATGATCTATTAAATACAAGAAATATTTTTGCACCGTATGGCGGATGAGAGTAAAAAACAGTATTGATTTTATAATCAGAAGATTGTATTAGGTGCTTTTGCAGCTTTCACGCATTATCACTTACCTGCCTGCTCCCTCAGTGTGGGGCAGCATCACGCCCCACACACCACTTACACAACGTGGGCCGTGCAGTCACTGTTCCTTGCCCTGGATCTTCAGCTTTGCCAACTCCTGGGTTTGGGGTTGCTTGGCGCTGTGAAGGGTGCCAACTTCTTCTACAGGGCATCCCAAGGGTTTCTATCTATGCTTTCGGTTTCCAGCCAGATGTGATCAGGGTTGTGAGTTTAGGTTTGTACTTGCTCTCCCCACTTTACATTCATTTTTCCTTCTCAACTGCCATCCTGCACCTCAGGGTCCAGCAACAGAAGCCAAAAACCCAGTCTTACAGTGTTTAACCAATATTCATAATGACTTAGCAGTTCTGCTTTTCTGGTTGAGCCCTAATTGATCTTATAATAGTCATTGGCAGAAATAATTTATAAAGCAGAAAAACAACACTAAATAAAACTTAATTTAACAACATAAAAAGAAATGAAAACAATGGCCGTAAAAGTATTTCTAACTCTTTTAAATTTATAAAAATCTTTATTCCTTGACATTCTTATTTAAAGCTTCCGGACAGCTTAAAAAGGCCAGTAATTACACTATTGTTTTTTAGCTCCCAAAATACCCTTCTTTGTGATTGGGGACCTAGGGTTCTGCAAATTCCTTCTCCCCTTTGTTGGCTGGAATCCTATTGGGTTCTATAAATAGCAAGCACTAAAAGGACACTGGGTGGCAGGAGAAAGAGAGGAATGAGCTTTTTCCTGTTGGTTGTTCATTAGTGTACCCTAGCAATAACTTGCTACTTTGGCAGCTGCAGAGCTGTAGTAGCCAGCTTCTTTGGTAGTCCTAGAACCAATTTGCTAAACACAGTCCTCAGAGCCAGCCAGCCAGCCCTGCCCCTCCACAAAATTCTCAGCCCTTCTAGACACCCTTACTCTTAGCGGCTCAGGAACTTAAAAAATTCCATGCTTAGAATTCTGAGGAATCCTCTGCACTTCCTTCTTTCTCCCTCAAACTGCTTTACTCCTTCCCCAAATCCAAAGGATAATAATTACTTCTTGTGTTAACTCAGTGTTTTATTTTTTCAGTGTTCCAACACCTTCAAACCAATTCTTTGTGTTAAAATCACCTCTCTTGAAAATACTTAAGAGTGCTTTTTGAATTCCTAACTAGAGCCCAAGTGATTTAAAGCAGACACAGATTACTTTTGCTAAGGTATTTTATAGGGAACTTCACTTACTATTTTATGAAATACTAAATCACAAGCTAAAACTGATTATATGGATTTTATACAGAAATACACAAAAATTGTGTGACCTTTATTTAGGTAGTTAACAAAAAGTTATGGTATTGGAATGAAGCAGAAAATTTTCCTTGTTGTATGTGATCACAAAATATGGTTTAAGATTTTAATACTGCTTTCCCTTTGATACTGATTCACTGTAGTAATCCATATATTTGTCAAATTTTGGTTTAGCACATGATTCACTTTTTTAATCTCTTGGCTGACTTTTGGTCCATAAAGTGTTATATAGATATAGATATATAAATGTTTACATTTACTCCACAATAATTGAATTCAGTTGGAATGTTTTCTTTGAGCTTATTCCTTGATTAAAGAAGTAAATTATTTTAAATCATTTTAAGTAGGAGTTAGATTAAAATCATTAACATTTTTTGGTGCCTGAGTGGCTCAGTCAGTTAAGCTTTAGACTCCTGATTTTGGCTTAGGGCTAGGATCATGAGATCGAGCCCCATGGAGGGGACTCTGTCTTCAGTGTGGAGTCTGCTTGAGATCCTCCCTCTGCCCCTACCCCCCAATAAATAAATAAATAAAATAAATCTTTAAAAAAATCATCAACATTTTAAAGCACTTGTCTACTAAAACCATCATTCAAAGGCCCAGATGATTTTAACTGCACTTTTACATTTTATAGCAGATGAATATTACCTTGTTTGAACCAACTGCTATATCTGTACTTGTCATTTCTAACAGATTTTTTTTTCACATGAACAGACCACATTTTAACACTTTATCAAGGTGTCATTTTACAGATAGTTGCATCTGAACTTTGTATTAAGTAACATTTTAGAATGTCTAGGTATGACATGTCATCTCTAGGGTGTTTTTGAAGCAGAGAGTGGTGGAAATAAATGCATAATATTCTGATTTTCATATGTATATGTATACACACATATAATGTAAATACTGAATATTGCCTTTGCTGGAAAAGAATTGTGTGTGTGTGTGTGTGTGTGTGTGTGTGTGTGTGTAAGAAGGAAAGAATGAAACAAGTGGATAACAGAATACCATGGAAGTAAAACTGGCATTCAAAAATGAAGGGAAAATGTCAATTTACCTCAGGCCCTGAAAAACAATCTTTTTTTTTTTTTTTTTTAAGATTTTATTTATTTATTGGACAGAGATAGAGACAGCCAGCGAGAGAGGGAACACAAGCAGGGGGGTGGGAGAGGAAGAAGCAGGCTCATAACGCAGGAGCCTGATGTGGGGCTCGATCCCGTAACGCCGGGATCACGCCCTGAGCCGAAGGCAGACGCCCAACCGCTGTGCCACCCAGGCGCCCCTGAAAAACAATCTTTTAAAAGTTCAGTCATGCCCATAGTAAAAAGCAGTGGTGGGGTAGGCTATTAATAATAGATGTATCTTAATTCCAGTTCTTTTTTGATGGGGGGGTGGTGATTTAATTTTGGGGTTTGGTTTCTCAATGATACAAATCACACACTCTCAATTATGAATCTTGGTTCCTGGATTGTAAACATGCCTAAAAAACAGAAACAGTATCACAGAAGAAGTCGTGAAGTCTTAAAAATTAAAAACCAGATTTAAAGCAACTTTCAAGATGAAAGATAAGAATTCTATTAGCTAAGGGTGCCTGGGTGGCTCAGTTCGTTAGGCAGCAGGAGTCTTGGTTTCCGCTCAAGTCATGATCTCAGGGTTCTGGGATCCAGCCCCATATCCAGTCAGGCTTGGCAGGGAATCTGCTGGAGATTCTCTCTCCCCTCCCTTCCCACTCTTCCGCTCTTTCTCTCTCTCTCAAATAAATAAATAACTAAATCTTAAAAAAAAAAAAAAAGAATTTTATTAGCGAACTCAGAACATACGTAGGAATTAGTTGTGCCTAGAATTAGTATTTGTAAGGTTTAAAACTCCCATTTGCCCCAGAATTTGTTGCTGTTGTTATTAAATCTCTCAATCCCCCCTTGCCCCCGACCCTTCTCACCCAAATCAAGTTTGCATGTGTAATGTGTGCATGTGCACACAAGAGAGACAGAGACAATGTCTTCTAACCCCTTTAGCATTACATGGTCAATACCCCCGTACAATTCCATAGTAAGAGAGACTTTTACCTGTAACTTTCATATATCAATTTTCATTGAGGGACTGTGATTGGCTGTTGGGGCCATGTGATCTCCTCTTAGACCAATCACTGTAACCTGCGGAACTCTGATTGACTAAGTCTGGACCATGTGTCTAACCTGAAGTCAAATTGCACATGTCCTCTCTAACCATATTAACTTTAAGAATAGTACAAGATGTCTGTGATTTATATCACCCTGGGATGTAATGTGTAATACTTAACTTCATATTCCCCTGACAGAGAGGGAAAATTAGAACTAGTTGGCTTTGTATTAATAAATGGAGAAGTCATTTATTCCATTTAACATGAATTGTCAAAGTTCAATTGTTTTTTCCCCAAGTTGTAAGCTCTCATTTAACAAAATTACTAACCCTGTGAGTAAAGGTTAATTCTGTTTAATGTTACCATTTATACTAATTGAAATATTTTATAATTTATACAAAGTACATGGCCAATAAAGTATATCAGTTACCCGATCTATTATTTCATTCTGTGAATGTTATTGACAACTGCTGTGCTGTCTTTAAGTTGTAGAAAGGAGCCTCTGTATTTGTTCCAGAGACAGTGCTATATCTTCCAGAAACCTTTCAAGAATTTCATGTTTCAATTCAGAACTGTGCAAGTAGTTTTAGCATTCTAAATTTCTCTTCTCCAAAGTTTTAAATGCCATATTTCATAGATTTAAGTTATAAAGCTCAATGATAATTGCCATTGCGAAATTTGATTTTTTGATAGTTTTAATGGAATCTGTGTCACATTTTGTTGCTTGTTATGCTATTGTAGGGAAAATTGAAACTTTTTCTCAAAAAAAGGCAAATTTTCTGTATCGTTATATTTTTATTAGAATAAGAAGTTCTGTACTCACCTAAAACATACCTATAAATTTCATAACCTATGATATTTAAATTCCAAATACAAAGAACTCAATATATCCTCTAATATAATGATTTAAATAAAAAATATGTATCTATAAGGAATTTAAAATAGTTCTATCCCAAATAGGTAAGACTATAAGTTTGCCCATTTTCAAGAAATTTTTCTATGTATTTCAAATGGTATTAGATTTAAGAAAGAAAAATAATATATAACATTTAATCAGATGCCCAAATAAACACAACACAATCAGCTACTAGAAAATTGGTTATGTTCCTTTCTGCTTTGCAAAGAAAACTGTCCCAAATTTGATTTCACTGCCAGAGATTTACTCCAATTCAGTACATAACAAAAGGATTCCTCTTTACAAATGTTAAATCCCAACTCATTTTCTTCTGAATCCACCAACCCCACAGTTTTTCCTCTTGCAACATCAATGGCAGGGTTGTGAAAACAAACAGCTGTTATTTTTTTCATTACATGCTACAGACTGTCAGTAACTCTTGTAAATTCAGATTGAACTGAACAGTCTGAAGGAAGTTCAGTTCAGGGTCAAGCTCCCTGAAATAGCATGAAATTGTGCATTGCTGCAAATAGAGGGTTTAATCTTTGTGCCAAGGGTCATAAAACAGGATCATCTGGTCTTTCAACCATTACTCTTCTGCCACAGCGAGTTCCTAGACTATTTGTAACTTTCGCTGATTGAAAGAAGAAACCGCCATTTGGTTAAAAGAACAGGGAAAAAATGCTATAAGCTACCTACTACTTGGACTTGATTTACTGAAGTTCTGCTTCACTGACATATTCAATAAATTGAAATTATTCCTCACAGACTTAATATTCAAAAACCCATGGTTACTGGAGTGTGCTTTGTAGGAGTCAGTCATGCAAACCAGGGCAATATATTGATGCACATGTGGCACATATTTTAGTGACGTTATTTCTGTTTGATCCTGTTTGATTTGATGTTCTCTCTGCACAGCAATATTTTAACAATTCTAAAAATGTCCTCCTTTTGCAGCTCACAGCATAAAAATTCCTTTTTCAACATCAGGCGGAAAATAATAGAATTCGTGCTTAAAGATAAATAAAAAGATGTTATGGAGCTAAATTTTACTACAATAGCTTTTTAACTATACCACAAGGCTTTTTAAGCCTATTTTGTATGGTGTCATTTAAATTATTTATTCATTCAACAAGCATTTTAGAAGTTGTGGTTATAACTTCCTGTATTCAATGGAAATTATTCCCCATTAATTTTATTTTTTGACATAACTAAGAGAAAATAATATGCATTACATAAGGAAAATAAGACATAAAGAATTAGTCTAGATGCTGATAACATTATTATACTATATCATTTGACATTTTGCCTGAATTCTTCTTATATTAAAAGCTAGAATACTCTGGCAAGAGTCATACTGTATTTTTTGTTTCTTGGTTGCTTTAGGGTGCATCTGTTGGAGAAATAATTATTATAGGGTATTTTCGTAATTTGAATAATCAAGTTTAGTTATGAAGCACGCACACACGTGCATGCACACACAAAAAAAATGATAAAATCTCAGATGATCAACCAGCTGATATTTTGTTTCTTATCCAAACTATACAAGTATTTCTTTTTTAGAAACCCATATAGAAGGAGTATTTGTGATATTATATGTGTCTGAGGTCGTATATTAAATTTCTTCTATGTTTCTTATTTTCCTTCTGTAACATATATTATTTTCTCTTAATTATACACGAAAAATAAAATCAATTAGGCATGATTTCCCTTGAATATACCCCCTCCTTTTTTTTTTTTTTTTTTTTTTTGCCATAAATCACTGGAACTCGGTTCTCTCCTTTCTTCTCAAGTGTGAATTACTAGTCATCATAAATTTTACTAAAGATATAGCCAATGTAATGCTGTTTGTTTGAAGTTACTGGAGTATCAGACAAACCAGGAGATTTAGATGGCCTTTGCAGTTTGTAATTTTTTTATGGATACATGTATCCACTTTTTGGGAAAATTTATTTATTGAGGAATTAGAATAATGTCAGTTCTTCCGAAAGTGTTGAGAAGCTCTATCATCTAGAGGAAAACTCAGAGGTATTGATAAAGTCGGAAAAGAGAATAGAACAGTCCATATATTATAGAATAACATACTTGAAAATAAAAAATCTCATTCTAAAGTGAGTTTAGTATATTTTAATTAGACTTAAGACATTTATCTTAATATTTTATTGATAAAATCATCTTTATTTTTCATAAATATATTTTCTCTGTGCATTCTTTGTCTTGTAAAACTATAGGAAATCATGTATGTTTTCTTCACAGTATTTGAATCATACTAAATATACTTTTAGAAAACTGCCATTTTCCTTCCCGAAATAGTATTTTTCTACTTTTGTTAAGTAGGAACATTTCAAAAATATATATTTGGTTTCAAAAATATAGTTGAATGAATTGACATGTTAAAATATAATATACAATAGTTGTTTTAGATTCACCATAGATACATTCTTATTGATGCACTTTATAGTGAAAAATGTTTGCTTATGCAGATACTTCCAAATGTATAGCTTCAGTGTTTTCATTAGGGCTGAGTAATAATATAACCCATTTTTAAAATGATTACTATTATTTTACCTCGGAGTCTTTGTTATGAAAAGTAAAGAAAAAGAAAAGACTCTTTTTCGTACTTACAGAAACAGTCTGACAAGCTCAGGCTGACACGAATTTTATGTAGGAGCCTATTGGCTTGGCAGTTCAAATAATAATGGTCAAATAGTATTCACTGGCTCTGTAAAGCATTTTTGTGTCCTTTATATTTCTAATATTTTCCAATTACTTTCTCCTTTTTCTTTGAGCTCTGTGCCTTTTTCTAGGGTCTCGTTTTGGGAATTATGATTTGGAATATTTCATGCTTTTTGCCACATAATAAGATCACTTTATTCCTCTTTCCACCCTATTTAGATGGCAGTTGTAACAGGCTTCTCTAAAGAGTGTAAAGGGCTAGGGTAATTCGAGGTGCTGCTGTCTTATATATGTGCAAGTTCAGTTGTATTTTTTTTAAGCTGACTCTAAACATTTCTTTTTATTTACTTCAGTGGTGTAGACATTTACAAATGTTAATAGTCTAATAGTGCTATTGATTTTTCGAATATTCAGAAACAATGTGCCTTTTAACAAATCATAAAATTGAAAGTGAATGATTTTAAGTCATCTCAATTATATTGTTCTATTTTCTGCTTAGATATGATTTTATAAATCAAAAGTGCACATATTCAAGGAAGACACTCTCTACTGTGTTTCCAGAAGTATGAGTCATTAAAAAAAGTATATGTTTACAATGATTTTAATTCTTTAGCACTCCCTCAGTTAGTCTCCTAATTTTTAACTGTTCCCTTTTTCATACCCTGTTCTCATTCATTTCTTAAGTTCACCTTTACAAAAGAATATTTCTATATTTTTTTTAACAAAAATACCCACAGTGTATTTATCTTTTAATTCTTCCAAAATTGAAAATGTAAAGTCCTACTGCTAAGGAGAAAACAAACAGATAAAATCTGAGACCCCTCCCCCCTTCTCTTAAAGTCACAGAGCACAGAAGGAACTGCAGTGGGACAGGTGGGTGCAGAGAACCAGGAGAGGGAGGATGGCGAGATAAACTCCCCAAATACTTAAAAAGCTGTTCAACAGAAACTGTGATAAATACAGGACAATGCAAGACAAGTAAAAATAAGGAGCAGCAGTGACGAGAGGCTGTGCTGTAGAGTGGCCTCCCTTCCTCTTCTCTTTTCTCATCAGGGTATTCTAGGCCCCAGGCACCTGCCCCTTCCAGATCTAAATGTTGATTCCTCTGAGCCTCCTTCTAGGTTTCTCTAGAAGCAGTGCATGAGGCACAACCATTCTTCCTCAGATACATCAGAAAAGAAACAGTGGTACTTTTGCTTCTACCATGGTATCATGTGTGAATGTGTGAGGAGGATGAAACTGAGCCAGGGAGTGCCACTGCTTCTTCCGTCGTCCAAGGCAGCACAGATACCTCTATCTTCCTGAGGCAAGAAAGCAGGAAAACTCAGAAGGTGTGCTCCTGCAAGGATTCTAAAGAGGGGTAATAATTCATCTGGCCCCCAAGATTTTTCCCATTAACGATGCAATTAAAGTAGATAAATTCTCTTTTAATGAAAACAACTTTGAATACTCTTGATTCTCTGGGGACATTATTCCCTTAAAGAGGAGGTGACAAGAGTTGACAGTCCATAAATTAAAACTTTGTTTTCTATTTAAATGATTGCATGTAATCACACAGACTTACATACTTCCAATTACATATTGTTTACTATAACTGTGAAAGGAGAATTTTAAAATTTTGGTGAGAGGAATCTTCTATAACAATTGAGGTCCTCAACAGTGAATTTTTCCTTTCTGTAATTTTCCTGGAATTGCTGACATTCAGTGTGCACAGAGTATTAATGAACACAAAATTTCATCTAGTTTCAGTTGGACAAAAATAATCTATTATAGGTTGCTTCCTTAGTATGAAAGAATGTTTTTTTTTTGCTAGAATTCTATATGCTAGTATTTGCATAAGTTCAGTTTTTATAATCTTAGCCTTTTAGGAATTAGAATCCTTAGAACTAAAGTTTAAATATTTTCAAACTAAATTAAGTTGAACAGTTTAATAATTGAGAAGATTCTGATTCCAGTTCTACAGACACTGTGCAAGTCATTGAACTATTTTTTTTTAAAGATTTTATTTATTTATTTGACAGAGATAGAGACAGCCAGCAAGAGAGGGAACACAAGCAGGGGGAATGGGAGAGGAAGAAGCAGGCTCATAGCGGAGGAGCCTGATGTGGGGCTCTATCCCATAACGCCGGGATCATGCCCTGAGCCGAAGGCGCACGCTTAATGACTGCGTCACCCAGGCACCCCTATGAATTTATATTTTAAAATTCTATTTATTTAAGTTGTACTTAGTTATGTCTAATGAACTTTACATAAAATTGAGCTTTGCATGCTTCAAATATTACATAAATATCTATAAAAAAAAGACAAGGGTGATGAAACTAAAGAATTATTCCAGAAATGTGGCATTGCCCAATTTTCATTTTTTATGGATTATTTGCATTAAAAAACATGAACATTGACAGATACTGTGCTCTATTACAATGAGTCCTAAAATGTCAACAGTGACAAATGACTATAGTGTGCAAGCCAAAGACAAAATCCCACGTGGAAAACTATTGAGAAAGATTAGTTATGTAAGCCTATATTAAATAAGTCTGAATCTTTAATAAAATACAACTCAGTGAATAGATGTTAGGGATCTAAGATCTGACATTAAAGGTTTGCTGCAGTAAATGAACAAGTTAACTAGCTCAAGACAGTCAAAGGTGGAATGAAGGACATGTCTGCTTACAGTATGATTTTAGGCATTAAAAATAACTATTCACCATGATGTTTTGCTTATAAGACAGAAGCATATTGCATGGACCAGAGACATAAAGCAAGTTATCAGGTCATATAATATATTTAACAATTGGGACTACCAGTGTAAAATACTCTTATCACATTGGTTGTTATTAGCTATGTAATTTTAGGTACATTTAACATTTAAAATGTAATATTAATATATGGGGAGACAATTGATAAGATATTTCCCTTATAATTCCTGAGTCTCTCACAAAATCACCTAATATGGATCAACAGCCTGATTGCCTGGGTTTGACATCACACTCAAATGCTTAGTCTGTGACATTTAACTCTGCACTCAGTTTCCTTCTCTATAAAACAAAAACTATCATAATGGCATCAATATAGATTTGTGGTGGGTAATAAATGAGTTTATATAAGTAAGGCTCTAAAAGGAATGCCTGGCAGGTAGAAAATGCAATATAAATGTTCATTGCTATTTTGCCGACCGGCAGTACCTTGGTTTGAACTGGTAGAATCTGTAAGACCTGTTTCTGATTATTAGTACTTTGGTACACAGGTAGCATACACATATACAAAAGAGTAGAAGTTGCAATTTTGAATGTCTAAGATTTTTATCCTGTCTTTTTATAGTAATAATGGACTTTTGAACCTATTAATGGATTAAACTCTTGTTCAAAGAAATAGTGGTGGGCAGTATATTAATAAAACTTCTGGGGCGCCTGGGTGGCTCAGTCGTTAAGCGTCTGCCTTCAGCTCAGGGCGTGATCCCAGAGTCCTTGGATCGAGCCCCACATCGGGCTCCTCCACTGGGAGCCTGCTTCTTCCTCTCCCACTCCCCCTGCTTGTGTTCCCTCTCTCGCTGGCTGTCTCTTTCTCTGTCATATAAATAAATAAAATCTTAAAAAAAACAAAACAAAACAAAAAAACTTCTAAACTCAATTTAAGTAAAACTTTAACATGAATTTATACAAACAAATAAACAAAGATGACCCCCTCCAAAAAGTTGCACAGTAATCACTACTGGTACAATAACAATATGAGACCCTTATTTATTTATTTTTTATTTATTTATATTGCATTCTAGAGAACAAAAGCTTGACTTTTCATAACTATGTAGTAATTGTAAGAATAACATCACTGGAAGGTGAAACGATGGGCTGATGGAGACACCTTGAGCCAGGACCCAACTGCTGGATGCATAGGTCTTTAATTGTAAGAAGTATCTTCTAGGGGGCGCCTGGGTGGCACAGCTGTTGGGCGTCTGCCTTCGGCTCAGGGCGTGATCCAGGTGTTGTGGGATCGAGCCCCACATCAGGCTCTTCCGCTATGAACCTGCTTCTTCCTCTCCCACTCCTCCTGCTTGTGTTTCCGCTCTCGCTGGCTGTCCCTATCTCTGTCAAATAAATAAATAAATAAAATCTTTAAAAAAAAAAAAAAGAAGTATCTTCTAGTTTAGAGATAATAAATCGTCTCTTATGTAACTTTTGCTTTCAGAAGATCATATGAGAAAAAAAAAAAATCCAAGTGGCTTGTAAGGTGTAGGTGTGTGTATGGCGGGGCAGGGTTGGGTGAAGTCATACTAAATTCTGGAGCTAATTCCTTAGCATCCAGACCAAAAAAAAAATACCATCATCTCATGCCTGGATCACCAGAAGAGTCTTCTCTATTCTTGACCACCTTTAACACATCATTTGACTTTTTCTTCTTTTTTCTTCAGGATGTTTTCATTTTCTGAAAAAAAAAACAAAAACAAAAACAAAAACAAAAAAAAACAAAAAAAAAACCTACAGAAATTTGAAAGAATAGTACAATATTCATCTACATTCTCTTCACCTCAATTTGCCATTTATTATTTAGTGCATTCACCTACTTCCCCGACCAATTCTCGCTCTATCTCTCTCTCCCCCCCTTCCTGCTTCTCCCTCTACCCCTACTGAAATATTTGAGAGTTAGTTGCAGACTTAATGACAGTCTTCCCTTAAGTAATGCATCACTTATTTTTAAGAACTAGGGGATTCTCTTACATAACTACAATGTAATTATTATGCTCTGACAATTTAACATCGATAGAATATGATAATCTAGTATATAGTCCATATTCAAATTTCCCAAGTTGTCCCAATTTTTTTATAACTGTCTTTTTCCATTCTCCTGGATTTAATTAAAGAAAAGTCTCTACATTTGATTTTTATGTTCTCAAATACATTTTCCATATGGCAGCCAGAGTAATCTTTTTAAAGCTCCAAATGCATTATGGCATCTCTTTGAATCTTTTCATTACCCTTAAAATGAAATACAAACCTCTCTTTGGCTCTCCAGTCTCTTCTCATTTATTTTCCACTTCAAGTTATTTTTCAATAATATTAACTTATTTTTCCACAAATCACCATGCTCCCTGTTAGGTCTATGTCTTTGTGCATAATGTTCCTCCTGTCAAAGTATTCTACCTTAATGTCTCTCTTCCCTTACCTAACTTAATTATTATCTGTGGGTCACAACTAATACATCATTGCCAGTGAAAAGGCTTATCTACCAATATCAGACCGAATTTGGTGTCCCACTCTGTGCTCATGTAGCGCCCTATAGTTACAGCCACCAGAGGATTTATAGTACCACTATTTATTCACATCTTGTCTTCCTGGGATACCCATCCAGATTGTTGAATCTTGGAGACAGGGACTGTATATCTTGTTAACCCACTATACTGTTGAATTTATTGAGTGTTTTTCACATAGTTGGTTCAGTGAATGTGGAACAGTAGAGCACACTAAATCATAACTGCTTTTGTGAGTCCTGGGGCTGAATCTGCATTAAATTATAATTGAGGGATCTGGTTGGGTCCTTGGTTATTTCTAAGTTAGAGACAGGCAAAAAAAAAAAAAAAAAGTGTAGTTATTAATGTTATCTCGGCTCTGAAAATATTTTCACAATTTAATGTATCCCCTTTTCAATGATTATTTGTATATTACATTTTTGTAATATTGGAACATAAAAGTAATTCATTCTAAAATTCAGGATTTGAGGACTCTTCCAATTTCCACCTATTGGAAATCTGTATTCAGATCCAGTGACTGATTTTTAGATTTAAAACTTGTCACCAATGATAAAGGATTCCCAAGAAAATATGGTTATCATTAATAAAAAACAAACAAACAAACAAAAGAAACTTATCTGGTTAGATGAAAATAGTGTCCTAAGGAGATAAATTGGATGTTGAAAGGGGCAAATTTTAACACACAACTCTGAATTCAGTTTAACCGAAACCCGTTCTTTTAAAGTAATACTCTCAAGAATTTTTAAAAATTTGAGGAATTTTAGTATCTAGGTGTAGGCAATAGGAACATTACACACTATTATTTTTAAAAATGAGCAACTGGTTACTTTATCAGTTCATATTTTTTCTGATTTTAAATCTTTGATGTGCAGCAGGAGAATTATTAAAGAATATTGGACTAATATGTCATTTATAAAAATCAATTTGAAGAACTGAACAGCCTTCAAGAAATTATTTGAATTGCTTTAGGTGAATCTACAAATAAACACTTAGGACCTAATGGCATCATTGGAGAATTCTAAACATTTAAGAGAAACATCAGTCCTTCTCAAACTTTTTCAAAAATTCAAAAAGAAGAAAGCACTTTCAGATTTATTTTATGAGCATTATACTGATACCAAAACCAGATCAAGATATTAGAAGAAAAATTTCCATATCCCTCATGAATACAGATACAAAATTTTTCAACAAAATACTAGTAAACTGAATTCAACAGCACATTAAAAGGATATACAATTGACCTTTGAACATGGGTTTGAACTGTGCATGTCCACTTATACATGGATTTTTTTGATACAATATAGTACTATAAATGCATTTAGTCTTCCTTGCTATTTTCTTAATAACATTTTATTTTCTCCAGCTTACTTTATTGTGAGAGTACAGTATATAATACATATAATATACAAAATGTGTGTTAATGAACTGTTTACATTATCAGTAAGGCTTCCAGTCAACAATAGGCTATTTGCAGCTAAGTTTCTGGAGAGTCAAAAGTTATACACAGATTTTCAGCTGTGCAGGGGGCAGTGTTTAACCCCTGCATTGTTCAAGGGTCAACTGTATATCAGGATCAAATGGGGTTTATTAATGGAATGTAAGAATGGTTCAACATATGAAAAAAACTAATATAATGTGCCATTACTTAACAGAATGAAGGTCAAAACCCACATAATCTTAATTGATGCAAAAAAATCTGATAAAATTTAATAACTTTTTATGATAGAAAACTCAATAAACTAGAAATAGAAGGAAATTACCTCAACATAATAAAGATCGTATATGAAAAGTCCACAGATAACATCATTCTCAATAGTGAAAAACTCAACGCTCTAAGATTAGGAACAGAGCAAGGACGCCCACTCTTGCCACTTCTGTTTAACATAGAGGCCTCCCAAAGCAATTAGGCAAGAAAAAGAAATTAAATGCATCCAAAATGTAAAGAAAGAAATAAAACCATCTCTGTTCATAGATGATGGTCTTATATATAGAAAACCCTAAAGATTTAACAAAACACTGTAAGAACTAATAATTTTGAACAGTTGCAGGGCACAAAATCAATGTATAAAAATCAGTCGTCTTTTTATATACACAGATAGCCATATATGTAGGTAACCATTGTATTGATTTTATCACATGGTCTAAGAACAGATTTGAAAGTAAGTATTATGTAAATTGCCATTCAAGCAATTAAAATATCCAGTTGATTGATTCAGCTGACATGGTCAGAGGAGCACTCCATAATTTGAATATTTGGGATGAAAATGATTAAATGATACACAGCATGAATTAAATTTCTTCAACATTTCATTTCTTTTTTACATCTACTATTTTAAGAATTGAAACCATTAGTTAATTCATGAATGAACTGAACAGAATAAACAAATTACTATGTATGAAAAAATTTAACAGTAACACTTCTTTTCAAATAATCAGGGGTTTTCAAATTTATTTTGTTAATGATGTGTTCTCTGTTTTGTCTATTTTATTTTTTTAAGTCAAAATTAATTTGACATTTGTATTAATCTAACATTATTCTAAATGCTTAGATTACTTAATTTGGACATAAGCTCTTATTATTTTTCTGAAAGAAAACATATTTCATGTGACCATTTCAAGATTGTCATGTGTACTCTAATTTAGTAGCCTTCCTTAAAAATCTACTGAAAATTAATCAGATCCCTCTTGCAGTCTCTTCAGGCATGCAAACTGGCCCAAGTCTGGTCAGTCAGCTAACTTAGTTACCATTAATCTGGGGAACTGAAAGTTATTTCATTTCTGATCATTGTTTTACTATAAACAGGTCAAAATGAGTACCCATTGCTCATTTGTCCTTTTTTCCAAGTAAAAACAGCCCTTCAGAATTGAGGAGGAGCTGGATAATCAAGGGTCCAGAAACAGCCTTTGGAGTTGTTCAAGCTCTGGGCAGTTATTTGGAGCTCCACTTCTGTTCTAAACACAGGCATTTGGGGCAGCAGACAAATACTGAGCAAAGTGTCCTCTGGTTAATTCTCTCCAGTCTTTCCTGTGATGGATTCAGTGCTTCATTAGAACTATGACACTGAAAACCAACATATTTTTTAATAGTCTAATATGGCAGGAGTATGGTTAACTTTATCAACTTGGCTGGCTATAGTACCCAGTTGTTTGATTAAAAACTAATCTAAGTTTTACTGTAACATTATTTTATAGATGTGGTTAACATCTACAATCAGTCAACTTTAAGTAAAGTAGATTAACCTCAATAATGTGAGGGGGCTTATCCAATCAGCTGAAAGACCTTACGAGCAAAAACTGGGGTTTCTTGAGGAAGAAAAAATTTTGCTTAAGACTGCAACATCAACACCTGCCTGAATTTTCAGTTTACCTGCCCTATGAATTTCAGATTTTCCAGCCCCTCCACAATCATGTAAGCCAGTTCCTTAACTTCATCCTCTATTGAGAGAGAGAGTTTAATGACATTAATTAATGGTTAATTTTATCAGAATCATTTCACAGGGGAAGGTTTGGATGGTCATTGGGTTGGGGATATTTGGGAACTGATAGAATTAACCATTAATATATGTTCTTGAAGTACTAATATATATATTTTTAAAAACCAAGTTAGACAATTAATTCTATAATATTACAAATAGCTGGCTTTGTGTCTTTTTTAAAGCACTATTTGTCTGCCATCATTCATTTAAATTTCATTTGAACATTTTTTATGTTAAAAATTAACATTTCCAGTAAATATAAAGTAAAATGTAAAAAATATACCTTATTTTTATTTTTAATTATTTCCATGTCAACAAAACCAAGTAACTCTTCTTGCTTCAGTGTATTAAATCATACTGTTTTAAAAAGTAATCTTCATGGACGACATAAAGTAAAAAAACAACACAAAACAATAAAAACAAAAGCACCCCACCAAAACTGTCCTTGTCCTCACCTCACATTCCAGTGCGTGTATAACAAAGGGCTTTTGCCTATTCCCAAAGCATTTTCAGTCTTGTTAATCAGTGAAGAGACCTGAAAATGTTCTTATGAAATCAGATGCTAATTACAGAAATAATACAGTAACAGCATTTGTAGGAGTAAGATACCCGCTAATCATGTTTGCTTTTGAATGCAACAAGAGATTTATAAAAAAAAATTTTTTAAATGAACTTAGACTGTATTAAGAATAATTTTGCAATAAAAGGAGCTATACAATGGAGTTGTTTAAAAATTTTAAAAACAAAAATCCAAGTTTCTGAAATCTGCTTCTAAAATGACTGAGCAAGCTCTTATTGGACTGAGCATCCTAGAAATAATAGCATTGAATTCTGGACAAAAAATAAATAAAAATAAAACAAACAAAAAACAAACAAATTACCTGTTGGCACTGGAGAGTGAACAAAAACACACAGATTATATAGGGAAAGAAGCGCTTGTTAACTTCTGTGGCTTTTATACTGGAAGAGAACTGCCATTGACACTGTAGAGTTTTTCTAAGACTCCAACATAAGAAGCAAAGAACAGAATTTGGAGCAACAGCAGCTGCTACAAAGTAAGAAAGTCGGGGATGGGAATTTGGGAGTGACCACAAGTTTCTGGAAAAGAGAAAGCCAGAGGGGGATGCCACTTACTGTGTCTTCAAGTTTTGGTCTGACTCCTGAACTATTCATGTGCAAGAAAAAACTCTAAAGCAATCTAGCTAACAGTAGAAGAATTGAACTGAAATTTTAGCTGCTACCCAAGAGGCATAATTTATAGCTTGTGAACAGTCAGGTTATTTTCTTGCTAAAACAAAAATAAATAACAGTACTTCTCAGGGAAATATAACATAGTCCAGAGTCTGCAGACCATAGCATTCACAATGTCACAGATACAATCCAAAATTATGTGCATTAAAATAACTGGGAAGATGTAATTTAAAGAATATCCACAGGAAAAAACCTAGTATGACCAAATTGTTGAATTATTCAGGTAAGGATTTTGAAGCCGCTCTCTTATAACTCTGCAACAATGATAATAAAGAAAATATCGTCATAATGAATAATGAATTGACAGACAGAAAATATCCACAGATAAATGCAAACAATGAAAATTTCATTGAATAAGCTTAACAGAAGAATGGAGAGAACAGAGGAAATAGTGAACTTAAAGATAAATCAATAGAAATTCCGTAATGTGAAGAATAGAGAAAAGGATACAATAAAAAATTCAATAGAGATTTACCATATGTTTAATAAGTCCCAGAAGAAGATAAGGAGTGCCATGGGGCAGAAAAAAATACTTGAAAAACTAATTTTTAAAAAATGTTCCAAAATTGTGACAGTCATAAATTCTTCAGATTGAAGAAGTAAAGCAACCCCAAGAAAAAAACTACAAATAAAACTATTCCTAGATGCATTAAAATCATGTTGCTGAAAACCAAAATTTAAGAAGAAAACTTTGAATGCAGCCAAATAAATACAGCACATTACATACAAGAAAACAATGATTTGAACAAACAACTGCTTCTCATCAGAAACTATGGAGGCAGGACGTTTGTGGAACAAATATCTTTAAGGGTGATTTGGGGAAAAAGAAAAAACACAAAAATAATCTGTCCAAACAAATTCTCTATCTTGCAAAAAAATTTTCAGGAATGAAAGTGAAATAAAAAATATTTTCAGGTTAAAAAACAAAAATAAAAAGGATTATTACTGGCATTCTTATCAAATGAGAAATGACATTATTCCAAAAATGAGAAAGAACATTATTCAGGCTAAAGGGAAATGATACCAGTAAAAACATATTCTGGAAGGAAAGAATTGTTCCAGAAATGCTAAATGTATAGACATAAGTAAATATAAAAGACTATTTTTTCTTAGTTTCTTGAAAACACATATGATAGTTTAAAAAATATTAAAACATTGTTTTATAGTGTTTATGCAATAGGTAGAAATAATATATATGAAAATTATAGCATAAAGTAGAAAGCAGGGGTCAGCATATTATCGCCTGTTTTTGTAAATATTTTTAAATCGGAATGCAGTTAATGCCCATTCATTTACATACTGTCTATACTGGCTGCTTTCCTGCAGCAATAGCGAACAGAGACTGGCACAAAAAAACCTAATATGCTTCCCTCCCTAGTATAAAGGATGGGAGGAGGAAAATGGACCTATGCAATTGCAATGTTTCTACATTTTACAAGAATTGGTATAATAACTCTAAGCAGACTGAAAAATAAAGATGCACATTATAATCACAGGAGAAATTATTTTTAAATAATATGAGGCATTGCTAAAACGCTAATACATACATTTCAATTGGAATTCTAAAAAATAACCTTTAATTCAACCAAAAGAATACAGAAGAGGTAAAATAGAGGTACGCAAAAGAGAGAGGACAGAGAACAAATAAAATGGTAGACAAAAATCCCACCATATCAGTAACTACAATAGTTACAGACTACAATTCCAGTTAAAAGGCAAAATTTATCAGAATAGATTTTTTAAGAAAAGACTCAACTTTATGATAGCTCCAAAATACGCATTTCAAATACAAAGAAGCTGACAGGCTGAAAGTAAATGAGGGGAAAACAATAGATGTATGATCATCATTATTCATAGATTCCTTATTTGCAAATTTGCTTCTTTCTCAGTTTTATTGATAACCTAAAGTCAATACTTAAATAGCTTTCATGGTTATTTGTAGATATACACAGAGCATTGGAAATTTCAATCCCCAACACAGACACTCCTAACAGAGGTCAAAGTGACGCTCTGCCTGCTTCTTTCGCTCTCCTGCTTTGAAAAAGTATCCTTTTTGCAGTCTATTTAGTGTCATGTTTTTTATATTTTTGTGCTTTTTATTGGCGACTTTGCCATTTCCAGTGGCCCTGGAGCCTAGTGCTGAAGTGTTGTCGTCTAGTGTTCTAAGCTCAAGAAGGCTGTTGTGTACATTATGGAAAAAGTATGTTTGTTAGATAAGCTTCCTTCAGGCATGAATTATAGTGCTATTGGCCTCAATGAAACAGGAATGGAAAGTCATAAAGGGTAATATAAAGGCAACAGAATAAAAAGAAAAATGGAAGTGGATGCAATAATAAAGTATTATAATATTTGTATTGACAAGAAAACTTTTGAATCATTAATTAGCAATCTGACAATGTGGTTAATCAAATCAGGGTTATAACAACTGGTCTCTAGAATGTGAGGAATACATGAAAAGAATGTGAGAGAGGTGACAAATACAGAGAAGAGAAAGTGAAGGCACAATTGAAGAAATGAAGTAAAAGATAATCCCAAGGAGGAAACAACAAAAATCAAGTCAGATAAAATAATTACTTTTAAAAAAGTTGTTCCCATTCTGGGTAATGTCAGGTTAAAAAGTTTTATCAGGGTCACCTGGGTGGTTCAGTCGGTTAAGCATCTGCCTTCAGCTTGGGGCATGATCTCAGGGACCTGGGATAGAGCCCTGCAGACCCTGTTTCTCCCTCTCCTTCCTGATGATGCTTGCTGGCTTGTGCTCTCTGTTGCTATCTTTGTCTCTCTCTCTCTCAAAAAAATAAATAAAATCTTTTTTAAAAAAAGTTTTATCATACTGAGAAAAATACTATAAAAAGATCTATAAATAGAAAAAATAGGTAAAATATTCCAAAAGATTAAAGAAAAAAGTCTACTAATACCCAAAAGATAGAAAATGCTCTACTTGCGAATGTTCAATATTTGGATATTTTGAATGCCCCCCCCAATGCAACTCAAGATTTATATCCCCAACTATCTTACACTTCTGTGTAAAGCTTATGAAAGACATTTTTAAATAGTCATAGGTGAGCACTGATATACCCACTCCTACTTACTTTGAAAAATAGCTAAAATACTTGAAAGTATACTAAAGTCAAGTCCACTCCTTACATTTGAGAAATCTTCTATGAGAGAAAATAAATCAATATCTGTATGCTAAATGTCTAAACATTTGAAAGTTATATAGGGTAACAGATAAATAAGACATTTTTATTTTTCTGTTTTATCAAATATGCTTTCAAAAAGACAAAGTAAAATGTATGTGTATAACAATGGCTTTTCTATAACTGAAGGTCAGCAAGAAATCAGAGATAACTGAATTTAATTATTATCAGGCATTTCTGGATGTCCTGTTGACAAGCTAACAATGTTTAAATAAGTGATAAGTAAATGAATAATTCATGTTATTATTTATTCCATTTCTTACATTCATGTTAGTAAAACCAATGTTTTTTTTATAGTTAAGACTTTCAATATTTGTGGTCTATTGGTACTAATGAACTAAAGGATTAAGATTTATGTGTAATTTGTTTAAAGTATATGAAATATGGATATTTTTATTAAAATATAAAGTTATGCAAATATTCATAATTAAAATTATATTGTATGTTATCAAAAGTTATTTTCCTTCTAAAGCATTTGAAATGACCTATTAAAACAAAGAGCTAAATATCATTACAATTAACCAATATTAAATTTCAAATCTAACATTTAAATAAACTAGAAAACTTTTATATTTTTGAACATTTAGAAAGATAAACTATTTGTAATGGTAACATTTGAAGTCTGTAAAATTACCGATGAAATAATATGTCTCAAGCTACCTGTATACAAATTTCAGAGTAATGTATTTAATATTTCAAAGTATTACTCACTTTCCAGGTGCTGCTGTGGTGATTGCCCACTCATTCATGAGTAATTGTGTACAGTAAACTAAAACAAAAAACCCAGCCAAGACAATAAATGCGTGGTGCTGTTGGGAGAAGATAGTTATTTATGCAAAAATCGGTTGTGTTTAGATTTCTGAAATGGAGGGTTTTTAAATTAATCTATCTGCCTTTCTTTTATTTAAGCACCTTTTTTTGTCTAAATCTCCTTTCACCCTGAATCCTCTCCAGTGCGGGTTGCAGCCACCCTGTAGAAGGTTGCTCCAGCAAACTCTTAGACATGAGCAAACATTTCCCTGTGGTCTAAATGGTGTTCATCACAGAGCTGATTAGGTTTAGTTGTATTTCATCAGTACCGACCATTGGATAAATGACAGAGCTACCACGTATTTTTACGAAAATTAAAGCTTTGAGTGTGTTTGTGAGAAGCAGAACCCAGGATCCACTGGGCCTGCAGTGTGACTATGTCTTCCAGCAAGGGTCATTGCTTTCCTGCTAGTCAAACTTTTTATAACAAGACATGAACAAAGCAGTCTCGTGTTGGGGAATATACATGATGCTTGGCACTAGGCAGTCTAGAAATGGGAGATTAGAAGTTGGAGGAGTCATCGGGAAGTCCTCTAGGCAGCTACCTAGAACCTGGGGTCGGGGGCAGGGGATTCTGCAGAAACGCTGCCAGGTAGAAGCAGCCCCAGTCCCATGAGAGGCTGACCTTATATATAGTCCCTCTCACTGAACGAAGAAGAGTCTTCAGTCACAATGCTCCTATTGGTCAGGCAGCTAAGTGTGAGTTTCGGGTTTCCATTTTTGGGAAATCCTACTAATTGAGTCATACTTCTCTGCAGTAACTTTTCTAATAATAGCAAAAGGTGCTCCTCATTCTCACCATTATTCTACTAATCACATGGAGTCTTTTATGATGTTTGAGGACATTCCAGATCTTTTAATGAACAAACAAGAAAAGTTTTTGAGGAGACACTTTACCCTTAGGACTAGAAAGCATTTTTCATCTTTTTACAAAAACATTTTAATTTAAAGGCAGAACAGTGCTTTTCTGCATGCTTTGTTGTTTTAATTGGAGAAGTCTAAAATACTGCCTAGGGACAGAAAAATATTCCTCTTCATATCATCTTCCTTGTATGATCAATGGGTGCTCCTGGGTTAAATATATTTTTAAAAAATCAGTGAATTATCTTAACTGTTATAGAGGCACAAAGCAGTAAAGATATATAACATATTAATCTTTATTTTCTATAGAAGATGGGATCTGACTAATGTAAAAATGGGTATATAATAATTTATTTTTCTAAAAGGACAAGGACATATAGCAAAATATTAGCAGCAGTTACTTCCAGATAGTAGAATTGTTAAGTGTTATTTATTACCCATTTCTGTATATAAGCATGTATTATTTTAAAAACTGAGGCATATGTGGATGGGTGGATGTACATACACACATACTTTTTTTTTTAATCTGAAGGACTTATAATCTAGGAAAGGAGGTATAACATGTACATAAATATCTGTAACACATGTAGAAAAATAAGGATGTCAAAAGTATTACAGATAAAGTACCGTAGGTGATTAACATGGGAAGATAAGATATCAGGTGTTTTTCTTGGCTTTTGGATTTTGCAAGGAAAATATTTTCTTTTGTACTGGACAGAACACATCACTTTTTATTTTTCAATTAAGTATGTCAGCAGTAATTTTTAGACTCGACAATATCTAATGACCCCTACAATTGTCTTTGTGTAACCACATTAAATAGAAGTTGAGTTTCAAAAATACAATAAGAAATCCAAATAAATATAAAAAGTATATATTTCAAAAATATAATTAGAAGTTATAATAAATAATTTTAGTTGGTGAATGTATAGGAATTCATTAAGATCACTATACAGTATCAAATAATAGTTTGTGATACTATAATTTCCATCTACTTAATTTACTTGATGTACCTCTTTTAATATGATATTATAGTTACTATCCAAAGTGTTCTATCAAATTCCCTCAGCTGTGGGTTTTTTTTTTTTTTTAAAGATTTTATTTATTTGACAGAGATAGAGACAGCCAGCGAGAGAGGGAACACAAGCAGGGGGAGTGGGAGAGGAAGAAGCAGGCTCCTAGCAGAGGAGCCTGATGTGGGGCTCGATCCCACAACGCCGTGATCACGCCCTGAGCCAAAGGCAGACGCCCAACCACTGTGCCACCCAGGCACCCCCCCTCAGCTGTGTTTTGAGACATGAATCCCATAGTTAATTTGGGAAGCACTTTATAATTTATCTCCATTTGTAAAATTAAAAAAAAATATTTAGATGTACTTTATTTGAGAAAAAAATGAGATTAATTAATGTGTAAAACAGTTCAGCTACAAAAATTTCTGTATTTTTTAGATTCTCAAACTTTTCCTATTATGGTGTAAGTTTTTTATTTAAAAAAATGGGGATTTCCATTAGTGAGTAGAACTGCTAGAATTTGAGGTAAAAAGAATCTCTTGGAGTTATGCATAATATGCAGAAAAATCCTTGAAAGTAGCCTGTGGGTGGCAGTGTTTTGATATTCCAGAAGACGACCAACTCAAGCTACTTTTCTTTTTATGATTCATGTTTATATCTTGCCTCTGAATCATATATAAAAACAACCAGCTGAGTGTATGTTGTCAGCTGGTAAGCACTTTTTAATGAACCAGACCTCACTTTTGTTTGAGCATGCATCAATGTTTATGGTTTTATTTCAGAACATCACCAGAATAAGGATTATTTTGGCCAAGAGAAAATTAAATCAGCCAGTGATGAGAACTTATGAACAAGAACAGGCATCTCTAATGGTTCTGTAGCTCATTTTATCTGTTGTTCTATTTCTTCTCTCTGTAGTGTGTTGTGAAGTGTGTGATTTATTCATTGAAGGCACTGTCACTACCAAGGAATTGGACTCTGAACCACAGAGAAGTCTTGACAAGTCCCATTAAAGAAGGGAATAATAATCAAAATACCAAGTATTTATAGACCATGTTTTATTTTTTCCCTTGAGTAGTTCCTACTGGTCATTAAAGCTGAACCAAATGAAAATGCCAATATGCAACCATTTTTTTTAACTACAATGGCAACTTTATAGGGTTCAAGCCAATTTATCTGATTTGTGTCTAGCCCATTCTGATGGTTCTTAGAGTTTCATTTAAATATGAGAGATCAGTAGTAATAGAAATGTTCTCTGAGTAGCAGTCACAAATTAATGTCACCATAAGATAAATGAGCCAGTTATAAAAGTGCAATTGAGGTTTATTTAACGGTTCTTAACAGGAAATCCATCACAAAGACAACATGTCTTTTATACAACTGGGGGTAGGTGTCTAACATGGCTGGTGTTAATAGTTCACTTACTGATTTACACGGAATTTTAGATAACATAAAACATGAAAGTAGTTATAGTAGTTCCTTCTGGTTGCCATAACAAAATACCACACACTTTGTGGCTTAAAACAGCAAAATTTTTTTCTCTCACAAATCTGGTGTCTAGGAGTCTGAAATCCAGAAGGGCCGAATCTGTTCCTTACCTCTTCCAGCTTCTGCTGGTTGCCAGCTCCGTTGACTTGAGGCCAGACTCCAATGGCTGCCTCTGTTTTACATTGCCTTCCCCTCTGCCTCTGTTTTCTCTTCTGTGTGTCTCTTATAAGGCCACTCGTCACTTGACACGTGTCCCACCAGGTAATCCTCATCTCAGTGTCCTTACCTTAATTACATGTGCAAAGACCCTTTTTCTAAATAAGGTAGCATTAACAGGTTACTTTAGGGGAGTAGGATGTGAACTTATCTTTTGTAGAGCCATCATTCAACCCACTACATAGTACTGGATTTCTTTCAAAGGAACTGAGATGATTCTTAAGGAAAAGAAAGATTCTGATCCAGTTTTGTTTTAGTTTACTTTAACTTGCAAATCACCACCAAATAATCTGGGTTCCAATAAAGTTCTTTATTCAGATTCATTCTCCAAAACAAAATAAGAAAACTTTCAGAAGCGTATTCAGACCTGGTATAGGCAAACGGCCCTTGAAAAGCACTGTCACTTCTACCATTTGACTTGCTGGTCCATGAAGAATATGGTTCACAATGGGATAAGAAGCTTGCACCCGAATGTAAATCTTCCTCAAGAAAGTCTTGCTAGGAAGAAAATGTTAGCTGAATAAAATTAGTATACTTAGAGATGTAAGTGATTTACATTCTAGTATGGCTCCTTACCTCTTAGCAGACTGGTAATGGTTCGTACAGCAGAACTGTATGAATTGTTATGTACCATTGTTCTAGAGAGTTTTCTTTTTGTTTTTTCTTCTTCAACTTTTTAAAAATTTTTAAAAATTTTATTTATTTATTCATTCATTCATTCATTCATTTTAGAAAATGGCAGGAAGGGGCAGAGGAAGAGAGAGAATCTTAAGCAGTCTCCATGCCCAGCGTAGGGCCCCATGCTGGGGCTCAATCCCAAAATCCTGAGACCATGACCTGGGCTGAAATCAAGAGTCGGACACCTAACCAACTGAACCACGCAGATGCCCCTCCCTCTGTGGTTTTCTAATAAGGCTGCCTTGTAGTTTTCTAGATCTCTGAGAGAATGTAACCTTGTTTGAGTAGCAGTGGTAAAGGTCTAAATCTTGCAGAGTCATTTAACTTTTGAGATTAATTTTAGAAAACCCCTTAGCTGTGATTTTTTTTTTTTTAACTTGTTGAGAAAGTAACCGCCCTGAAGGTTTTGGTTTTATTGTTAACATTTGATCAGTTTTATATACTTGAAATTTTAAATTCAGCATTCCTTGCCCTCAAATTCTTTCTTGTCTTTCTGCTGATTCTCAAATATTAAGTAACTAAAATTTTGACATCTAATCATGATTTCTGTAAAAGAATCACCTTTGACATTTTGAGAATTGTGCTCTTTACACTCCCATTAAGATGAATCCAATAATCTAAGAGTTTTTTTTAAAACATTTGGATATAACCTCCCCCCCTTCCAATTACTAAGGGCATTTTTATTATCATATTTCTAGGAGAGAATTAGTATTTCGCAGATCAGTATAAATTACTTTGTTCATTTATTCAAGCAGCATTTCTTGACATTTTGGATAGTGAACCTCATTATGCATATTTTACCCTTTTTTGTTTAGATTTATTTATTTACTTTAGAGAGAGAGTGTATGCATGAGCAGGGTAGGGTCAGAGGAAGAGGGAGAGAGAGAATCTCAAGCAGACTCCCTGCTGAGCACGGAGCCCAACTTGGGGCTCACATGGGGCTCAATCTCATTACCCTGAGGTCATGACCTGAGCTGAAACCAAGAGTCAGGAGATTAACTGAGGGAGCCACCCAGGTGCCCCAGGCATATTTTACTCTTAAAGACTAACAACAGACTGATAAGGAATGTGAAGAAATGCACACATAATTGTAATAATAGAATTTGATGCTGGATAATTACAAATCCCATGAGAGAATTTAGGAGATTTCCCAGAGGAAGTGGTTCTTCAAGTAGGTATAAAAGGGCAAGTAGAAATCCATGAACTGCTGAATTCTCCTTAGCTACTATGGTAACACTGTAACGGAATGGTAGTCTTATTAGATAAAAGAGGTAACTTTGACACCTTAGCCTTTTCCACCCAGATCTGGTATGGCCTTCAGAACAGACTTGGGGCAGCTTGGTTACCTTCAGAAGCTAAGGATCTGCTCAAACGTAGGAAAAAAGTATTTAAGGGTCAGTGGAAGGACACCTAAGCAAGGCTTTATCTTTTAATAATATGTATTGGCACATGGAGGCCGTTATTCCTATAATCTTATTGAGAAAAGTCTTAAGTGATACCTATGACACAATGTATTTTAGACTGAAGAAGGTAGCTTATAAACCAGGAGACACCAAAACTATTGGAACTTCTTGCTGTATGTATCCCCCTTCAAGACACTGCCAACGCTTTGTAAGGTGGTATTCTCTTCTGCCACAGTAAGAAACTTAGTTTTGTCATATTAACAGGTTGTATTCGTGATATTTGGGGAGCAATCATTTGACAAGATTTAATGGTGAAGAGTTTGACAATCATGATTTAGCAGATTCATAAGCAACATGGCTTGGGCCTTAATTTAGAGATGGGATAGGACTCTGATTTCTAAAGTCTGACTTTTTGAGTCAGTAAAGTAGTGGGATTTCTTCTGGAATAAATTTTGTGAAAGTGAAAAGCAAGATATGAAACTAGACTGGACAACTTTTTGTTGTTGATGTTGTTATAGGCATAATAATTTACTGATTAAGAGGGGACTGTTGTTCAGGCAGCTGAATTGGCAACTCAGTATGTGGTTTGTTTATAAGCCTGTGAACATTGAGAAATTTCTGCTCCTTCTAGGTAGGGATTTTATCTTTTCCTAATCATTAAAGATGTGTTTGCATTAGCATATGGAGTGAAATACAAAGGCTCTATTTTAAATAAATGAAACAATTTGTCACTGCATGTGACAAGACTTCCTCCCTGTGATAATGAATACTTGCATAGGAGAGGAAACTGCAAAGAACTGGGAATTGAAGTACAAAGAAGGGAGCTGAATCTCACCATACTAAAGACAGAGCTTTCGCTTTTAAGTGTAAATCTACCATTTACTATGTCCCCTGGTGAAATAAAGGTATCCTTCATTGTGTATTAACTATGACCTTGAAAACTGCAAAGGAATGTGCAGTGCAAAGGAGAAAAAGTGAATTAAACTTAACAACAAAGGATTTTCTTTTGTTTAACTATCCAAAGTAAAGGAATCATTAAGACTTTGTAAAAATGAGCCTTTGCTTCTTTTCTAATTATCAAGTAAAAATTTCCATAACTAATTATTTGCTTAACAAAGATAAGTTTCCAAATCCATATTGCACTTGAAATAAAATTCATTAAATTACATAATTTTCCTTCTGAATTTATTTCCTAGATTTATGAAAAGGAAATATTTATAATTTTTTTCCAACACATAAGTAGTATGAAGTAGGAATAACCATATTCTGGAGAAACTGGTGAAACTAAAAACAGTAGAACAATTGCCTTATTTTATATTGTGCAACATCTTACAAACCAACAGTATGTTAGACACTGAAGTGTTCCTTATTGTTTATAAAATAACTATCAATAGGATCTAAACAAGGAAAGAAATCTGCCATGAGGATTATGGATTAGGGGTTAATTAGGAGAATAAGACCTTAATTATGGGAGAGAATAAAGAAGAAAGGGTCTGGAAGGGGGATTTGTGAGATCACTAGCCAGCCCTATTAAAGAACTGACAGGAGGAATTATAGGAGATTCTGAGAAGCCAGTAATGTTCAGCTACCAAATGAAATGGAAACACAAGAGAAGTTAAGGAAAAAGTCTAGGGCAAATTACCCAAATTGCAAAGCTCTTGCTTTTAAAGGTCTCTAGCCAAATATCTGATGATAGACAGTGAAAAGAGCTGTATATAGAGCAAAACAAGATGAAAACCACTTTTTCTGTCTGTCAGGGCATCTAATCCAATGACTTCCAAAGAGTAATGATAGCTGCTTTACTTCTACCTTCCAATTCTCAAACAAATTCCTATTTTGGTCAACTCCAGTAGAACATATAGGGCATAAAATTCTGGGAAACATAGCTTCAACTTAACTTAAAATTGAGTACAAACTGACACATAAATATAAATGATAAAAACTTTCAAGTAGCAGTTAAGAAAAATAATGGAGGGGCACCTGGGTGGCTCGGTCGGTTAAGCGTCCAATTCTTGATTTCAGCCCAGGTCATGATCTTGGAGTAGTGGGATCAAGCCTGCCTTAGGCTCCATGCCTGCTTAAGGTTCTCTCTATCCCTCTGTCCCTCCCCCCACCTCATGCTTGTGTGCTCTCTCTCAAAAAAAAAAAAAAAAAAGAAGAAGAAGAATGGAGATAAGTGCAGTGAAATTAATCTACTAGTGGCCACATGATTCCTGCTTTTGCAGTTATATAAAATACAGATTTGTACATAATTAAAATGTGGGTGATGTGAATAAATTAAAATTGTGGAGACTTTTGTACTGAATTTAATAGTCTGAAAAAAGTCTATTATTGGAAAAAGTACAAACATTCCCTTTGAGTACTGAAAGAACAAGCTCACTGATGATCTGAAACTTACTAGTGTGGCAAAGAATGACAGAGTTCATAGAAAATAGTTTATTTGGTAGATTTTAAATTAGCTGCAAAATTATTGCAGAAATCACTCCAAAAACCATCTTAGACAAACTGATCTGCAAGGTAATTCTGCACAGCACCGATTGAGATTAACATGAAACAACATTTATGCAAATAACATCTTTCTATACATGGATAGGGCCTCCTATACGTGGATTCACTAGAACCTTAAGATTAGCATAATTCTAGGATGATTTTATTGTTATGTGGGGACAGTGGTGAAAAAAGTTAAGCAGAAATAAATAAGGAAGATGGGATTTTTTTTTATCTTCTTTCATTTAAATTTCCCCGATAATTTATATTAAAACATTTTAATACCACAAAACCTTTTTAAATTTTTTTTAAGATTTTATTTTTAAGTAATCTCTAGTGTGGGGCTCAAGCATGCAACCCTAGTGTGGGGCTCAAGCATGCAACCCTGTGATCAGGAGTCGCATGCTCTGACTGAGCCCGCGGGGCACCCCTAATCCTACAAAACTTTAAACACTCATACTCTCTTTACTCAGAATGACAGATTGTTAAAAATAGCCAGATTTGTTTTATCTGTGGACAAATAATGGATAGAGTGGTAGATGGGTAGATAAATGATAGATAGATAGATGATAGATTACAGATGAGATGAATAGATGGTATGGTGAGTTTAAAAATAAATACAAATCATTTGCATCATCCTATATCAAGAGGTGGTGAGTCAGTTAAGTGTCTGACTGTTGATTTCGGCTCAGGTCATGATCTCATGGGTCATGAGATCGAGCCCTAAGTTGGGCTCCATACTCAGCGGGGAGTCTGCGTGAGATTCTCTCCCTCTCCTTCTGCTCCTCCCCCCACTTGTGCACTCTCTCTCTCTCAAATAAATAATTACATCTTAAAAAAATTATGCCTTCCCTGGTAAAAGTGAGCTTGTTTAGCTAGGAAATTTGGGCCATACCAGATAGTCTAACAATGTGATTTAGGTTGGGGGTTTTATTTTCATAAAAGTCAGTAAATTTTATCTATTTTGCATGTGGTATGGAAAATATTTTTTAAAGTTTCTGTTAATTCCAGAAAAAAAAGTTAATTTCCATCAGTTTAAGTACTACAAATGCTAAGTAATTGATTCACAAATGGTTAAGTCCAAATTAAGTTCAAATATTTTTTGTGCTCTATAAATATTTTTTGTGTTTTACATAGTGAGAAAAGGGAAAATTCTAATATCTGATTGGGGAGTTATTTCTCATAAACATTTGTCTTTGAAAGTATTTAATGCTAAAACCTTCATTTAAAAAGTAAAATATTTTATTACCTCACTTTAAACTCTGCACAGAATACTTCAATGACAAGAAGAGGCCAACTTAATATTAGGAAGATTTAAATTCTGTGCAAATCTTAGGAAAATCTTCTACTGAACGCTTATTGCTTCATATATTGATATAGGCATTTGACTTTTAATTTGATTATATATAATTTAGCCACTTTACTTTCTGTAAAACTTTGGGATGACTTCTATATATATTTTAACTTCTGAGGAACACTAATGCAATGCATTATGACAGCAAGTTGTCAGGAAAATGGTCGGTGACAAATTTCTAAACAGTATTTAAAGATAATCTCAGAAAGAGATAGTAAGCTAAAACATTTTTTTAATGTAAAGATTTAAAATAATTTATAAATATAAGCATTTAAAAATAATAAATGCTTATCTAATAAATCAGAAAATATAAAAACGTGTAGAAAAGGATATAAAATCCACCATAATTCTGTCACCCCAGAGACATTCCATTTAACATCTCTAAATGAGTACTTTTTCATAAGTTGTGTTTATGCTACATTGTATTTTATTTATTTATTTATTTATTTGACAGAGATAGAGACAGCCAGCGAGAGAGGGAACACAAGCAGGGGGAGTGGGAGAGGAAGAAGCAGGCTCATAGCGGAGGAGCCTGATGTGGGGCTCGATCCCGTAACGCCGGGATCACGCCCTGAGCCGAAGGCAGACGCTTAACCGCTGTGCCACCCAGGCGCCCCTACATTGTATTTTTTGATCTCCAGGTTTATTTTTTTTCTTTTTACATTGTATTGGAGTACTTTCTCATAAAAATAAAATTTATTTTTAATAAAAACCATTTTTGGTTTTATTTTTGATGACTGTTTCCAAATGGTTTGCTATTTTTTTAAATTAAATAATGTAACTCTTTTATTTTGGGAAATTTCACTTGTTTATAATTTAGTATTATTAAAAAAAATGCCACAGTGTATATACATGAACATCAAACTCTGCCTAAATATTTTATTACTTATAAAAGTTGAATTACTGGATCAGAAACCTCTTTTTCAGAAACAGTATGTGAATTTTAATATCCCACTAGGAAAGCATGATATCTTCCTCAGTATATAGTATTATTATTTTATAAATACCTATTTATTCAGTAGATAAAAATGATGTATTTATTTGGTTTGTATAGAATTTCTTTTATTACAAGTAGGTGTGAACAATTTCATAGGCTTATTACATTTTACAATTTTTTATTTAATCTCAGTTTTAAAATTGTAAACTTTTCTAATAATTGAGGTAAAATTTACATAGAATGAATTGTACAAAATATTGACCTTTAATAAATGTTTGTACCCAGACACCATAGCAGTCAAGGTACAAAATATTTCTAAGACCCCAGAAAGTTCTCCTGTAACCCTTTTCTAGCAACCACAGGCAACCACTGTTTTGAATTCTATCACAAGTGAGTTTTGCCTGTCCCTGAACTTCATATAAATGAACTCGTAATGTGTGTATTATCTGTGATTGGTTTCTTTCATTCAACAAAATGTTTTTGAGACTAATTCATGATGTGAATGATGCCCATATCAGTTTTCATTCTTTTAAAATCTGAGTAGTTTTCAATTGTATGAATACAGCATTTGCTAATTTACTCTCCTGTTAATAAATGTTGGGTTGATTCCAGTTTTGAGCTGTTTTGAGGGAAAAAAATCCGTGTATATATATATATATTTTTTTTGTGGGCATATGTATTCATTTTTCTTGGATAAAAAACTAGTAGTAGTATTACTGGATCATAACTTATTAAAATTGGTGAACTTTTCCAAAGTTGAGTATATGATATACAGTATTATTAGGAATATTGAGAATGTCAGTTCCTCCACATCATCACCAAACATTTAATGCTATTGTTCTTTCTACTGTAGCTGTTTTAGTGGTGATAGTGTCATACTATGATTTTTAACTTGTACTTTCCTAATCAGTAACGGTGTGATGACATGAGCATCTTTTCATGTCTTTTTGGCTGTTTGTACATCTTTATGTAAAGCCATTTGTATATTTTCCTTTGTGATTGTCTGCTCAAATCCTTTGCTATTTATTTATTTTAAGATTTTATTTTAAGAGTAGTTTTAGGCCCATAACAATTGAGGGGAAAGCACAGAGATTTCCCATTTACCTCTTGCTCCCACACATGCATTGCCCCCCATTATCAACATCTTCCATCAGAGTGGTACATTTGTTACAATTACATCATGAGCACCCAAAGTCCATAGCTTACAGTACAGTTCACTCTTGATGTTGTATATTTTGCGCATTTGGGCAAATGTATGATGACATGCATTTATCATTTCAGTATTATACGGAGTATTGTCACTGCCCTAAAAATCTTCTGTTCTCTCCTTATCTCTCCCTCCCTCTCTCCTCTACCCCCAACACCAGGCAAACTAATCTTCTTACTGTCTCCATAGTTTTGTCTTTTCTTGAGTTTCATGTAGTTGGAATCATATAGTATGTTGCCTTTTCATACTGGCTTCTTTCACTTAGTAGTATGTGCTTTTTTCACTTGGTAGTATACACTTAAGTTTCCTCCATATCTTTTCATTTAAAATTTTTTTTTGCATTTGATAATATTCCATTGTCTGGATGTGCCACAGTTTATCCATTTATCCTACTGTAAGGCATGTTGGACAAATTCAGGTTCTGACAACCGTTAATAAAGCTATAAAGAGCTGTGTGTAGATTTTTGTGTGAACAGTTTTCAGCTCCTTTGGGTAAATAATAAAAAGCACAATTGCTGGATCGTATGTTAAGAGTATATTTAGTTTTGTAAGAAACTGCCAAACTGTCTTCCAAAGTGGCTGCACCATTTACATTCTTAACCAGCGATTCTTATTGCTCCACATTTTCCACAACATTTTGCTGTCACCAGTGTTCTGGATTTTGTCCATTCTAGTAGGTGTATAGTAATATTTCATTGTTTTAATTTACATTTCCCTGATGACTGTGATGTGGAGTATCTTTTTATATTACTTGTCATCTGTTTATCTTCCTTGATGAGGTGTCTGTTAATGTTTTTGGCCCACTTTTAATTGGGTTGTTTGTTTTCTTAGTGTGAGTTTTAAGGTTTCTTTGTCTATTTTGGATAATAGTCCTTTATCGGATGAATCTTCTGTAAATATTTTCTTTCAGTCTATGGCTTGTCTTGTCATTCTCTTGACATTGTGTTTCACAGAGCAGAAGTTTTTAATTTTAATGAAGTCCAGCATATCAATGATTTATTTCATAATTGTGTCTTTGGTATTGTATCTAAAAAGGTCATCATACCCAGGGTCATCTGGTTTTTTTTTATCATGTTATTTTCTAGGAGTTTCCTAGTTTTACATTTCACATTTAGGTCTGTGATCCATTTTGAGTTAAATTTTGTGAAAGCTGTAAGGTCTCTGCTAGATTAATATTTTGCATGTGGATGTCCACTTATTTCAAAACCGTTTGGTGAAAAGACTGTCTTTGCTACATCCTACTGCCTTTGCCTCTTTGTCAAAGATCAATTGACTATATTTATGCACGTCTATTTCTGGGCTCTTTATTCCATTGGTCCATTTATCTATCTCATGTTTTAATTGAAATGCTTTTCTTTTTTTATTGATTTATAAGAACTCTATTTATTTATGAGTCAAGTCTTTTATCAGATGTGTTTTATAACCATGTTCTCCCAATGTATGATGTTTCTTTTTCTTATTTTTCTGTTTCAGTGAGCTTAAGTTTAATTTTGATAAATTCTAACTTATTAACTTTGTTTTATATTTAATAGTGAATGCTGAGTCCAACAATATGGTGATTAATTTCTATATTAATTTTTACTGAGGTCAGAAGCCACACACTGTAAGATTTCAACTTTTGAAGTTATGCAGAATTGTTTTATGGCTTACTACAGGGTGTGCCTCGATTAACATGCCATATGCACTTGAAAAAAAGGAGTATTTTGCAGTTGTTTGATGAGGTGTTCTACAAATCTCTACGAGGCCAAGGTGGTATAGTATTGTTCCAAATGTATCCTTACTGATTCTATTTGCTATGTATTCTATCAGTTACTAAGAGTGTGAAAATATCTAGTTAAAACTGTGGATTTGCCTGTTCCTCTCTTTCGTTTTATCAGTGCTTCTTTGATGTATTCTGAAACTTTGCTTTGGAGGTGTGCATATTTATGATTGTTATGTCTTTTCTCTTTGCTTTTAACCTTCATCTTTATGAAATGCCTTCCGTTTATCTCCAATTATCCCTCCTGTTCAGAAATCCACTTTGTTTTTATTCAAATAGGTATTCCAGCTTACTGTTTGTGTTATATGTCTTTAATCATCATGTTACTTGCAACCTAAGACTTTATTTTTTTAAATTTTTTGAAGATTTTATTTATTTATTTGAGAGAGAGAGAGACAGCATGAGTGTGAGGGGCAGTGGGAGAGGGAGAGAGAGAATCTCAAGCTGACTCCATTCTGAACATGGAGTCTGATGTGGGGCCCTCTCCTCAGGACCCTGAGATCCTGACCTGAGCTGAAATCAAGTCAGACGCTTAACAAACTGGGCCACCCAGGCACCCCAAGACTTTATCTTTAAAATGTATATGTTATAGGCATCATAGAGTTTTCCAGCTTCTTTTGGAAAAAAAAAAAACCAGTAGGGAAAAATCTCTACCGCTTATCTGGAATGTATAGACTATTAATACTCAATTTAATCTTCGATATGATGTGATTGAGTTTGGCTCTAGCATTTTATTATTTGTTTCCTATTTATTTCTCCCTGAATTGTGTTCTTCTGTTTCTCTTTTCATGCTTTATTTTAGGTAAGTGGAATGTCTCTTTAGAATTTCATTTTAGGCTTTATATTTTAAATTGTATTTTTAAAGTTTCCTGTAGAGCACTGTTCAATACAAATGGCCACTAGCCATTTAATGCAACCATTAGTCTCACAGTCTTACTAGAGATGGAAATAACATAAACAGTTTTGCATTTCAGAAAAAGCCTCACACCAACACTGTGCAGAAGTTGGACACAAGAACAGGAGCACAGAGAGAACCAGAAAATGAAGGCAGGGATATCATCCATGGTGTAATAATTTTTTAAAGTTATCACTATATAGGCTAGTATAATGATATTCTGAACTAGAGAAATCGTCATGAGACTAGAACAGGGATTTTACAGGTATTTGAAGAAGAGAAGCAATGAAAATTACTGAAAGGTGTTAGTGGAAGCCAAGGAAGTAAAAGTACAGGAAGAAGTCAAAGATGGTATTTCAAATTAGGTTGACTGTTCTGATGTCAGTGTTTTGACAAACATTGGGAAAATTGGAGCAGAAGATAATTTTAAAGTGGGGAGAAGAAAAATGAGATCAATTTTGAGCTTAAAATTGTGTTGCTATGGCCTTTGGGTGTGGCCAATCAGAAACATGAAAGAGCAATATATTTTTTTTTTGAAAGCACTATATTTTAATTTTGTGTACCTATTAAAATATTTCAAAAACCTCCAAAATTATAAAATCTAAGCACAGAAATCTCCAAAATAGAAGCAAATTGAACAGTCTAATAGAAAATAATAATAATGAAATGGTGTGTCACTGATGTATTCTCTGGTCATTCTTCTCTTTTGGAGATAAATATTTCCAAGCTGCCCAGTGCTGACTCCACTATTTTTTTCTTTACTTGAAGTCTTCTGTTTTCTGTCTTGGGCAGCCCTTTTGCCCACCCCAAGTCTCTAGTGCATTCAGTGAATAGGGCTCTCAAGTTAACCTGTCAAATTCAATTAACTGCTGCAATCTGTCCATGGTGACACTTGCTGTAATTAATTGAGAAAACCAGCATAAAGCCACCCTTCAGAGTACTTTGTAATTGAGCGTGAAGTCTCATGAGATCTCTTGCTCAATTTCAAGTGCATGGAGTTTTTGGGTGGGATATGGGTTGTGCCGTAGAAACCATTTATGAGCTTATTAAAGGCCGTGTCCAAAAATCCGAATATCACCAGATTTGCACTTGAGGGACATGGTTCGACAGCACTAATAGTTTGCTGTGTGGATAGGTAGTTTCAACTTTTTTCTCTTCTTTTTAACCCAGTATATATTTCAGATTTTTCCCTTCTCTTTATACCCAACTATCCTTTAATATTCTGTAATATATGTAGCCCGTGAATTGAACATAGTATTAGTTTAGATGATATAAAAATTTAATTAAAATAATGCATATTTCCCAAAATAGTAACATTTGCAAATTATGTTTCTCAGTGCCCACAATATTATGTATTGTATATTTTTATAGTGCTCAGATCCCTTAACACAACTTCTCAAAATGGGCATATTTGAATGAGCAGAAGTAGGCTACAACATCATTAATTTAGGATTCTGTGCTATCTTCAAATCAGTTATTCAACAATTTTAATTTTTGTCCCTCTGAATTCCCTAGCTGTCTTCCCTGGGGTGCCAGAATAACAATTCTGAGGTAGCTTGAATCAGATTAAAGTTTAAATTAATCACCACTAGATGGTAGCCTTGTCAGGGATCTGTGATCCATAGAGTTGATGCCCTGGGTTGTTGTGATGAGACAGTATGATAATGGATGTATCATAATTGCCACAAATCCAGGCACAGAATGAGCACTCAGTGAATACCAAACATTATTTGTATTTTTAAATTAATATTTGTTAAACATGTACTGCCTATGGAATCAGATAATCTACAAACTGTTTTAATGATCCGCTATTATAATGTTTTTTCTTCCATTTTTGTATTTTTACTGAATTTCAGTTATTTATGTGGTTAATCAGTTATATAGCAACACATTTAATTTTATATATTTTGACAAGGTCATTTTTAACAATTGGTATTAAATTATAAGTAAAAACCCTACTAATGCAAATTAAGTATTCTGTAAGACTTCAAAATACATATGTATTTTTTTACTTTAACATTTTTGTGCCATTTTCTGAATGTCAAAGCTCTACATAAAGCTTTTCTCCATAGTTACTCAAAACATCCATCACACACTCTCAATATAGCAGTGATCCTATTCTCCTGTAGACTGTAATGTTTCATGTATAGTAAACCAAAAACAAACAAACACTTATGGAATAAGAATTTTTTTACCAGACTCTGCAGAGGATACAGAAATGGATGAACCTCTCCTTAAATATCTGAATAATATTTTAAATGTCTCTCTTGCATTTTAATAGTCCGACTCTGAGAATTCAAAATGTATAAATGCAGATGTGCATCTGTGAAGATATTAAAAATTTATAGTATCAATTAGATATGAAGGATAAATAAATAAAAATAGAATTCAAAGTATCCTAATCTGATATTTTAAAATTAAGACTTTATTTTTAATTAAAATTATATGTATATTATAAAAATATCAAACACTAAATTTTATACACAATAAGAGAATTCTGACATACCACACTCTTCCTTGACCATATCATTGTATACCCTGGATTTAGCCACACTTAGGGTCTCTCTCTTTTTTCCCTGTCTTTTGTACTTTTTAATCTCTCTTTCCACACATAAAAATACACACAGGTGCATAGGTAAACATACATATCTTGGAAAATGTTTCGATGTAGATATACCTCATTCTTCTTAATAACTTCATAACTTCTTCATAACTTCATACATACTACACATGGGACTTATGTGCCGTAGTTTGTTTTTTCTGCTTCCTTACAACAGACATAGGCATTGTTTATAATTTTTAAGTATAGCACATATTTACATGTGTATATATATATATAAATGGGTATGTATATATTTGCACACATGTTCAAATATTTATGAAAGGGCACCTAATTATTTACCTTTTAAGTTACCTCTACACTCAATGGGGGACTCGAACTTAAAACCCCGAGATCAAGAGTCACATGCTGTACCGACTGAGCCAGCCAGGCACCTCAAAAGGGTACCTTTTTAGAGGTGGATTTTAAAAGTGCATTTTGCTCAGTTTTCTTTTTAGAGAATTGTTCTTATTTTATTCATTGGTAAGAGCTCTTTGTATATTGTTGATATATATTATAGATATCTTTATATGTATTGCTTGTTATATACTGAATATGAATTATTTTTATAATTGCATGTTACAAATTTTTAATTGCAGTTTTGTCACTATTCTTTTTATTGTGTTATAGATCCTTTCTTAAGATGTTCTACATTTTAGGTTACAAATCCCACAACTCAGAAACTATATAAAGGTTTAGTGTCTTTTTGGGAACACTTTCCACACCTAAGATTAAAAATAATATAAAACCATTTGTTTTCTTACATATTTATGCTCCATTATGTGTGCATCTTTAATCCTTCTGAAGCCTACTGTTATGTAAAGTTTTAGTAGAGATTTAGCATTTGTTTTCTCCCAATGATCAAATGTTTAAACTTTGCTCATTAAATATTTCATCTTTCTCCTGTTAAACTTAAAAGCCAAATTTACCTAATATCAAATTCATTTATATGCTTCTGCATGTCCTTCTGACCAAAATTCTGTCCCTTTTATTTATGCTTCTAATCTTGAACCAGTCAATACTAACTCTTTTTAATAATGTTGTTTAAAAAATTTTTTTTTAATTTCAATTTTACAAACTAGTTCTTTGGATAAAACTGAGAATCAGTTCATCATTTTTTCTTAGAATTATTAATCCCTATGATAGCATAATAATTAAAATACCACACATTAGAACCTAATATTTAGATATAAAGTCAATAATATAGGAAAAAATATAGCCTTCAAAAGTTAATCACTATATATAGCTAAAATAAATTAAATCTCCAGATCAGAAAACTAGAAAAACACAAAATAAATGAGAAAATGTGAAATAAATAAGGATAAAATTAGAAGTTAATGAATTACATAAGTATATAAAAGAAAAAGAGTAGACCAAATTAGTCAATATTATTTTTTGTTAATAAAGAAAGTAAAGCATAAATATACAAAATGTATACTGTTTGCTGTAATTTTTCAGTAGAAAAAAACCTCATTTATGCCTACTTTGCTAAGTTGTTTTTTTTTCTTATTAAGAGTTGTTTGATTTTATGGAATGATTTTTCTGTTTATTGGGCAAATTACACTCTAGCTTTGTATGATGGTGAAATATTCTTATAGTCAAAGAATTAGTACTATTTTGTTCTGATATATTATTTTTGGTACTTACCTTGATTTTATCTGAAAATACTCTTTTTACATTTAAACTTATAAGTGAAAAATATTTATGAATTCTCTGCAGATTTTTCCAATTTGGAGATAAAAGTTATACTATTCCTTAAAAATCAGTTGAATATCTTTTCCACTTCATATCTATCTGTAAAATATATCGTGTAAATTCTGAATTAACTGTCTCTTGAAGATATGGTAAAACATATAAAAAAAAAATGTCATCTGGGGCGCCTGGGTGGCACAGCGGTTAAGCATCTGCCTTCAGCTCAGGGCGTGATCCCGGCGTTGTGGGATCGAGCCCCACATCAGGCTCCTCTGCTATGAGCCTGCTTCTTCCTCTCCCACTCCCCCTGCTTGTGTTCCCTCTTTCACTGGCTGTCTCTATCTCTGTCAAATAAATAAATAAAATCTTTAAAAAAAAAAATGTCTTCTTACTGTCCTTTGTGAAACTTGACTATTATTCAAGTTCTTTAATGGTTATATTTTCTTTAGGTTTGCTATATCTTCATGAGTCAAATTTGATAATTTATATTTTCCTAAAAAGCTATCCATTACATTTAGGTCTTTTAGGTCTTTAAATTTATTGGCATAAAATTTGTTCTGGTTATTGTTATATATATTTCAATTTCTGTTGCATCACAGTTTTGCTTTCTTTTTCATTCCAAATTTTATTTCTCTATCCTTTTCTCTTCTCATTCCCTGTGACTATTAATGCTAGATATTTGTGTAATTTATCACTCATTCAAAGAACAAGCATCAAAAATTAATCTCTTTGTTTTTGCATCTATTTTATTAATAAGTGCTTTTATCAAAATTATTTGCTTATTTGAATTCTTAAAAATTTGTTCTTCTGCTCTTTTGAAATTTTTGGACTTAATTGTTTGCTGTTAATTTCCAAAATTCTTTTGGGGTAAATGTATTTGCTGTAATAAATTTATCTATAATTTTCATGAGTTTGAGCGGCTTTTTCCAAAATTTTAATTTAAGTGGTATTAATGTTGCTATCCTTGATAAATTTTCACTTATATTTTGCTGACATAGTATCTTTTCAGTCTTTCTGGCTTCTTTTCACTCATAAGAATGTTTCTGACAAATAAATATTAACAACTTTGTCAGTTTAAAGTACAGTCCATAGGGGGCGCCTGGGTGGCACAGCGGTTAAGCGTCTGCCTTCGGCTCAGGGCGTGATCCCGGCGTTATGGGATCGAGCCCCACATCAGGCTCCTCCACTATGAGCCTGCTTCTTCCTCTCCCATTCCCCCTGCTTGTGTTCCCTCTCTCTCTGGCTGTCTCTCTGTCGGAAAAAAAAAAAAAAAAGTACAGTCCATAGAATTGGGGATTGTGGAGCAATTTGAGATATTTTTTAGACGCTTTAAAAAGTTAGTGCCTACAAAGCTATATGTAGATTCAGTCTTAACTTAAAAAATGAAACAACTTCAACAACAAAGAATGGAAAATCTTAGATGCTCCTGGGTTGTTTTCTACATTCACAATTTTCTATGATTCTTTATATTTCAGAAATTTCAGAACTGAAAAGGTTATAAAATCATAATAAATTACCAGGATCCTCATACCATTCTTCAAATTTTTATCCAAAGTGTTAAATCAGAAAGCAAACATTGTCAAACAAATCCAGTGAGAAAACAAATTCAATGAGAAAAGTATCTTATTTCAAAAGAACAATATAGGTACAAATGCAAAATTCGAAAGAGAGGAAAAAAATGGTTTAACTGTCTAATTCATTGCCCAAATGTTTATATATAGTTATTATAAATATAGGATTGATGTGGTGCTTAATAACATTCCCCACACAAAAAAACTTAAGTTTATATGATAAAGATTAGTGGCCAGTTATCCTACATTCAGAAAGAAAGAAAGAGAAATGAGTTTCATCTACAGCAGAAAACATTTATTATGTTGTATAAATATCCTCACTTTGAACTTGTTAAGATATTAGGTTGAGTTACAGTAAGAATTCATAATAGAAAATTTGAGGAAAATAAAAATCATAATTTAATATGGAACAGCATCACTGCTTGCAAATATCTATTCAGGATAGAATTCAAAATGCAGTGTTTACAGAAACATTCTTTTTTGAAAATCTTACGAAGGAATTCTAAATACTCAATATCATCCGTGTTGTAACCATGAACAACATACAGTGTATGACTTACGGCACAAGGAACCCCTTCTCTTTATGCAATTAGAAATCACGAATCTCCCTATACAATAGTTTTCAGGTAACAAAGTAGCTTTTCTATCTTCATATTCATGTTATATGTGCATCTATTTCACAGGACTTTTTTTTTTTTTCCATAGTAGTGTTTACTGTGAGGACCAGAGAGGACCAGCACAGTTGCATTATCCTTTAAAGAAAGGAGAATTTAAGAGTGAACTCTGTAATGCTATAATTCAAGTGTATTTCTATTATGTTTTTGCCGTAGTGGGAAGCACTGTAGTAACGGTGTTGTTCAGTGTTTTTGGATTCAGGATCATTGTCATAGTTCAGTGGATCAGTCATTCATACGTTGTCATTACATCAATCCTGTTGACTGTGTTCCAAGCACAATGGTAGGTGAGGGATCACTCTTCTTCCATTTCTCTATCCCAAAGATGCATATGTTCTCTAATTTCATTATGTTCTATACCTTGTGTTGTTATCAGTAGCTTTGCTAGTGTATTGAGGAAGCTTTGGATAATGTGTTCAGGCTTCAGATGTGGGAGAGAATGGAAACCATAGTTTTGTTAAAATGTAAACATAACCCGATTGTTGGCAATGTGTTTGGAACTTTCAGTCAGATACTTTAATGTTTTAATACCAAAATGAAATAGTGATGGAGCTTTGAGTTAGGAAGATTTACTTGCTTGATCTAAATCAAGTACTTTCTTTGGCTTTCAATTAATAATTCCATCAAAATTAACTTCAGATGTCTTCTAATTACTTTTCTATAATTCTTTATGTGGTCTTTATTTACTTTTTAAAATTTACTTGTCCGAGAGAGAGAGAGAGAGAGAACACAAGCAAGGGAAGGGGCAGGCAGAGGGAGAAGCAGACTCCCCGATGAGCAGGGAGCCCCATGTAGGACTTGATCCCGCATGACCTGAGCCAAAGGCAGATGCTCAACTGACTGAGCCACCCAGGCATCCCGGTCTTTATTTTTTATATCAGTAATATTATAATTGGTGGTAAGCTAATGTGACAATTTCCTTAAATATACCTCAGATAATACAAAGAATATTAAGAAATAGATTGTTTCTTTGAAGTACAAAATAATTTCATTGACTTATTTACAATAAAGGAGCCAGTCAGCAAATATACATTATTCATGGCTAAACATTAGTATTAAATAGTAGGGAATTAAAACATACACAATACTTCTGCAAATACTTTCTACATTAAAACATAACGTGGAAATGAAAATCATTATTATGGGTCTCCTCATTCAACTTCCAGGTGAGTGCCCAACCGTTAGCTTTCCAAATAATTGGGACTGCATTGTACAATCACATATATAAAAGTTCGCTGCAAAGCCTTTATTTCTTTACATTATTTACTTGAATTTTACCCGATGGAAGAGTGGTCAGCAATTGGGATTTTAAAGAAACTGGAACCATTTTGGAAAGAGTAAGCATAAGATAGCTACTTATTGGGGTAAAGAGGGCCGTTTAGACATACTGAGTTTGGAGAATGTAAACTGAGCCACATTTGCTGCTTGCAGCATTCTTCCTTTTATATACGCCTTCACCAGCTTGAAATTTCATATAAAAACAGGATTGTTCTGGACAAGGTCAATTGTGTCTGCATTAAGAAAATAGGAACATTTTTAAATGACAAGAGATCAACATAAATACTATAATAAGGATTACAAAATTAAAAGAAAAGTAAGATTTGAAATCAGCTTGACTTACAAAGCAATAACGCATACTTATGAAGCTAGAATGATAGTAATTATTTTGAGAGAGAGAATAACCTCTATTTCTGGAGGTGAAAATCATTATGTATTTACATATTAGTTTAGTTTGACCTCTAAGAGTCTGTTTTTACATAGCTGACTTTGTAAATTCACTCAGGTTCCTGTATTCTTCATTTACCGTATGTTCACAATTATACTTAAACTTAAGGTAATTAGAGCTCCAGGGTCAATTCAGGGTCAGAAGAAAACTGTGCTAATGAAGACCATTACTCCAGCAAAGCTCAGTTTATAAACTGTTTATTCGTTTCTGCATCGGGAGGCACTGTGGCAAAGTTCCAGTCAGCAAAATTTGTTACTCTGTCATGGTAAAAGCTCCCCTTGTATCTTATTACACAGTATAAAGTTTGCCTTAAAAGGGACCAGTCTATTTTCTTAGAAGGTAATTTCTACATGCAGAAAAGTGATATGAATTCAAACTTCAGTTTTTGAATTTGATTATATTCACCTTGCTCTTCAGAAGAAATCTATTTAGAGGTTATATTTCTATATGTAGCGGCATAGCATATTTACTATATTGACTCTTACTTGTAAATTAATCATAATTCACATGACACATAATCATAGTTAGAAAATACAATGCAAGCAAAAGAGCTGAAATAATTTTGTTTAACAGTCTCAGTTGTATTTATTTACACTTACATTGAACTAATTAAGCTCAAGCATATGCTTATTCCTTACGGTAAATGTAATGGCCATCAGTTAACCTGTCTGATTCTTACTCTGCAACATCCAACAGCCATGAAACATGGATATGTGACAATGTCAAAATATTTTTGCATTGATTATTTAGGCCAATCACTTTGTTTTATTAAAGGAAGTCTGAAAACCACTAGGATTGATTTTCTTTGGTATCACACAAGTAATCCAGCTGAAATCCAGTGAAAATATAATTAAAACTGACATCTCTTGATTTCCAGATTATTATTCATTCCTCTACACCACATCGTTTCTTGCTACTCTTTTAAGTTCTTAACTTGTGGATTTTTCTGGAGCGATGCAAAGAGGTATTTCTTTTTAAAAAAGTAGAAAAAGAAGAAAGAAAGAAAGAGTAAAAGAATGAGAGGAAGGAAAGGAAAAGAAAGGAAAGGAGGGAAAGAAAAGAAAAAAAAAAGTAAAGAAAAGAAAAGAAGAGAAAAAATAGAAGAGAAGGAGACTGAATTCTTGATCTTTGGGCTACTTAAGTTTATGCCAGATAGCTGATAACAGAAAAGGCTTGTCAGGGTGATATTGCTTATGATGTAACACTTCACTGAAGGACCATATGGTTATGTGCTGTGATTTCAGTTCAGAGTTAAAAATGTTGTTTGAAAATAATTCATGAATTACAAAAATATACATATTGTGTTTTGGGGTTTTATATGTTGTTACATCATTCTTATACAAACACATTCCTAGAAACTTCAAAGTCAAATAAACATATAGGATTCCCCTTTGCTGGAAAATTTTAAAATACATATTGACCATATATTCAAAAGCTGGACCAGTAATAACGTAATTCAATTTACTTTTCAAATTAGAAGCACAGCAACACCAATAACATGGCAAAGAAATATAGCCCCAGCAAGCTAGCACTATAATTTCTCTACCAGTTCGGTGATATCCCAGAAATACGTTCCCACACCTTGCTGGAATTTTTTCTGTATTTTCAACAGTTGCTATTTATAGCAAAAATAAGGGAGCCTCGGGGTGGACAGTACTACTCTATTACCCATCAAATATGTGTTGCCATACTACTCTCTAGTATGGAAGGAATATGAAAATAGAAAGCTGAATGTAAGTTATTTAGAAGACTGTCCAACTTATATTTCTTTATGAATATACAAAGGAACGAATTGCAGACAAAAAGTACAATGAAATCTGCAAATTTACTGGGTGCAGGGATAAAAAAGCTAGTATCTATTAAATTGATAATTTTTCTTATTATTCTATTTGGGAAAGATTCTTATCTCTTCTATGGTCCAAATGCTTATGTTCCTTCCAAATTTCTGTGTTAACAGAAATGCCCAACATGATGTCCTTTGGAAGGTGATCCTTTAGGAAGTGATTAGGTCATGAGTGCAGGGTCCTCATAATGAGATTAGTGCCCTTATGGCAGAGGCTCTGGAGAGATCTCTAGCCCCTTCCAACTCCTGAGGATATAATGAGAAGCAGCCTGGAAGAGGGCCCTCACCTGACTATGCTGGCATCACAATTTTGGAGTTCCAGCCTCTAGAACTGTGAGAAATAAGTCTGTGGTATTTTGTCATAGCAGTGTGAACAGACTAAGATAGTCTCTTTAAAGTAGCAACTTCCTATATGGAAATAGTGTCGACTATGTCAACTGTATAGTTAAATGCCAGTATTCTTCAGGTCCTGGGCATTGAAATTTTAATATTTATGACCTATCAAGTCTATTGGGCTCACAGTTCATTTTTTTCAGGACTTGTATTACTTCCTTTCACTGTACCTTTTCAACATCCTCACTCCAAAGCGAACAGTCGTTGCTGGAAACTTGCTGAGGGTAGAAAGGGCAGTTATTCTAGTACATTCCTCTTAGATATCTGTGATTCTTAGAGGATGTACGTTTTTAAAGATAGATTACTTGCCTCAAGATTAAAAGATACCTGAGCAGTGATGCCTAAAGTCAAGTCGTTTTGGAATGATAATTCTTTAAAATAATACAGTGTCTGCTGAAAATTTAAAAATGCAACACTTTATGAATCAAATGAGATAGAGCAGTTGCACATATTAGCAAGGAAAAATACAGCCAAGCACAAATCTATAACCGAAGATGAGCAGAGTGATTTGAGGCAAATTTGTAAAGCAGCACATAGTAATGTGTTAAATGTCTAGACTGGATATTTGTTCTTTCTCTTTGCAATGTCATCTCTCTCAACTACTTTTCTTTTTTTTTCATTCTTTCCCATTTATCAGAACAAGTTCCCTTTATGCACTAGCTATAGTGTTTCTTTAGAGTTTCACATTGTGTCTGGTACGTGGTCATAAATCTTTGCTCAATGAATAAAAGCATCTGGATGAAACTGGATCTCACAGGTATAAATGGGTAAACTATAATGAACCACTTCAACAAATGGCCCAGATATAAGACTAGTTTAAATGGATACTTTTGATAACTTTTCTAGATACCACAATAATAAGTTACAATGAAAAAGAATCCTGTTCATAATCCCTACATAAAAAATAAGATAGAACATTATGTAAAGCCTGAATAAAAAAATCAGTTTTTATTAACATACAAGCATTGAATCAATAAAGAGATAAATTGTGTTTATGAATGAGAAGGCCCGAGAGTCTAAAGATGTCAGTTTTTCCAATATTTATTTAATTTCAGTAATTCTCTCAAAATGTCTTCTTTTTTCTTATTCAAAACCTCAGGTGCTTCTGAAACTGTTCTTAAATAAGAGAGAGGCAAAAATTGCAACAAATAGTTTGAAATAGTAGAGTAAAAATGAATCTTCCCTTCTGGATATTAAAACATATTTAATCGCCATCATAGTTAAAAGAAAGTTGAACTGGTATAAGAATAAGCAGGCAGTTTAAAACAAAGAAAACTGATAAGCTGAAACAGCATTATTATCAGCATATTGGTGTTAGAGGGAATGGTATTCCTAGGAATTTGGAAACGAGCTTGTTCTCAGAGAGCTGAGTGGTGAAATCAGTACGTAATTGTATATATAAAATCCCCATAAAGAAGCATATGATTGTTTACATTTTAATGCATCAGTAGCCTAATGACAAAAAAATCAGACAGTTCTTTCAATTAACAGTTAGCAAGTCCTGTCCTCCTTCCATTTTCCATTGTTATTCCAAGCTATGTGCTAGTCTGCCTCACAGAAACAGAATGCACTGGTCCCGGAGACATGAGTGTGTGGTCATTGTGACACACTTCTCACTGTAAATGAATTCACTGACAGTGAATATATATTAGTCTTGTGTGAGTTTGGTTTTGTATATTAGTCTTGTGTGAGTTTGGTTTAGATATATTATTCCTTAGAGAAAAATCTATTTTCGACGTGTTGACAAATCGGGATTTGGACTGTGTCAGGCAGAAAGCCAGACTCTGACATATAGTAAATTCATCATGGAATTGCCTTGCTAAGAAAAGTCTTAGGAGGCAGTCTTGATGGCTTTCTCTTGATATCTGACTTGATGACTGAGTGTGTGTGATTTTCTTTTGTGATTTCTCATCTGATATTTAGTCCTTAAGAAATACATAATTAGTAAAATTGCATTTTATTCAATAAAATATATTGAGAAATTAGAGTATTTAGCAAGAAATCAATATGGACACATTTCTCCCATGCTCATTAAAGTTAATTCCAAGTGTACTAAAGTGCTCAGTGTAAAAAAGGACAGATTAAAAAGCTAAACAAAAATGTAGGTGAATATCTGTCTCATCTCCAGATGAGAATAACTTTTTTTTATAGATTTATTTATTTTTTTAGTTTATTTATTTGACAGAGAGAGAGACAAGCAGAGAGAGAGAACAGGCAAGGGGAGCAGCAGAGGGAGAGAGAGAAGCAGGTTCTCTGCTAATCAGGGAGCCCAATGTGGGGCTCGATCCCAGGACCCTAGGATCGTGACCTAAGCCAAAGGTAGACACTCAACCAACTGAGCCACCCAGGTGTCCCAAGAATAACTTTCTGGGTATAAAAATGGTAAAATATATAAAAAAATAATAGATTTGACCTAAAAACATTAAAATTTTGTGTGAATGTAAAAAATTGTAACTACGAGTAGAAAATAAAATTATTAACTAGTGGTAATAAATAGGTGATCAGATAATATCTATAGTCTATGAGGATATTCTGAAGAAAATGTCAAGACCCACAGTTAATGGAAATGGCACACCTGGAAGCAATTCACAAAAGGGGAAATACATGTGATTGATAAAATGATGAAAATGCACCCAATTTGACAGTAAAAGAAATACAAATTAGAACAGAAATTAGGTATAATTTTTAACTATCAAATTAGCAATAATTAATAGTAATATTAATGTTTAAAGCTTGAATGAGACAGGTAAACTCTTACACTAACTGTTGAAAAGTAAAATAATTTAAAGTTCTTGGAAGATGATTTATTAATTTTTATACAAGTCTACTTATCTATTCTTTAAAAGGGAAAAAAAGTGAATTCTTTGTCCTGCAGGGCAGAAGGAGTTTCTATCTCAGGCTGTCTAGGGCAGTCATTCAAATAGATTACAAAATTAAAGAGCAGTTATAAATGTGAAAATCTGAAGTGTTTTATATTTTAGTGTATTGTGGGCCTCTGAAATTATTTCCAAATGACTTTGGAATAGATCTGAAGACAAATCTAATCTCTCTCTCTGGTGATGGTAGGGAAGGAGAGATTAGAAACTTTTCTAAGGTGGAACACACACACACACACACACACACACACACACACACACACACAGCAGTATTGCAGTTTGGATTCTTTGGGAGCGAATGGGGCAAATTCCATGTCTGCGTTCCTGTGTGTGTTCTACAAAGTAATTCATTTTCATAATGACCTCTTATTCTTGCTCTATTAGTTTGCTTTTCCTTCCTTCTTTCCTGATCAACTTACTACAGCAGGAAGCTCATTCTCCTAGATAAGTGTCAGACACGATTTTAAGAAAAGAAATGATTTTTAAATATTTGGGATCCTAACACACAGTATTATAATTCTTCCTTGGAGAGTCATTCTTTTGGAAGTGCTGGAGTTGGCGGTGTTTGCCAAGGGCATGCCTGTGGGGAAGGTAAAAGAAAGAAACAGATTTGACTTTAGTAAGTGATGAGGTAATCAGTAACCATTGAAAATCTTTCATGGTTAAAACAGCTCTCACATATCGAATGTGCCTCTCTGTGGGCTCCGTGGTGCAGAAAGGTCACAGAAGGCACGTTCCTGCCATAGTACAACATGTGCTTTCTTCATTCCTTAAGGATTTCAGTGTTTCTCAAAAGATGAAATATTGTGTTCATTTAAGAATTTAGGTATCTTTGTTGTATTTTGCATTGGATCGTTTTGAATCTAAGTTCTAACACCTAATGGGTTGCTTGTGAGCTTGTATAAATTAATTTCTCTTGCACATGTTTCTCATCTGTAAAATGATGATAAAATTCCATTGGGTTGTAATGTCAATTAACTGAGATGGTGCATTATGATGTCTAATGTAGATGATAACCACATAACAAATAATAGATGTTATTACCATCATCATCATCAGTATTCGTATATGTTTCTGAAAGAACATTGGGAGATTTGAAAGTAGTATCTGATCCCTTCCATAAAGTAGCTTATAATCAATCACTGGGGGACCTAACTTAACAAGGAGTGTCAGGTTGTGGTAACATGTAACTAAGCACAGGGGAAGTAATGAACTAGTTTCCAAATTTTAACATTTTAAACAAAATTATTTTCAACTGTAAGATTTCTCTGGAAGGAGGCACGATTTTGTGTTCAAAGGACTATTTGAGTTTGGATTAGATTTAAGAGTGAATATTTCTAAACAACCAATGCATAACATCTTTCAATATGCTTAATGTTTCTAAGAAAAGTCCAAAACCATGAAAAACTATAAAATTATATTAGCTCATTTGAATTAATATAGGTTTTTTTTTCTGTTTAAAAAAACAGTATCTATTTTTGTAAACATTTTTGAAAATACCAATAATTTCTGTTAAAAAGGATAATAAAGGCAGTGAAATGTGATCCAAATTCCATCTTCCAGATAAAATCATTGTCCATATTTGATATGCTTTTTTCCAATATTTTTTACTAGGCACATATAAAATTTTAAATATACAATTACATTTTTAAATACAAATATTAGTGTCTACCTTATTGTTAAAATTTATTGAAATGCACAGAGATACATGCTGGATAAGGAGTGATAGAAAGATAAGACTCATGTAATAGTATACTTATTTATATACCTTGGCAGGAACTAAGATGTAAATATATAACACACAGTTCTGAGGGATAGAAATGAGCGGTAGAAAGTAAATATATATTGAATTGTGGCAGATGTATCAGTCAGTATCTAAGTGAGAAAAGAGAATCTGCACCAGAAAACTCCAAAGGTGGAGACTAGCTGAAGAAAGAACTATAAAAGGACAAATAGAGGACAGTGATCCAACCCAGAGGTTGGTCATTGGCTTAGGTCCCTACTACCCCAGGACTGCTAGGAAAATGCGGTAAGCAGAGCCTAGAAACTGGAACCCCTGGGGAGCCAGCTGTAACAAGGCATAGATATCAATGAAAAATATTTTAAAATTTATATAATATTTAATTGTATTTGCCCTGTAATTGATAGTTACATCCTCGAGCCCTTAATATAGGTCAGTCTCTTCTGTGAGTCTGACATTTTGACTTGTTTCATCCTCAAAACAAAAAAGTGAAATTTATTATCTCCATTTTAAAGCTAAGTAAGAAGAGTTACAGAGAGTTTTACTTGCTCAAGTTTACACAGCTCTTAAGCAGCAGAGCTGGGATTCAAATCCTAGCTATTTTGTTTAGTGTATTGATTACTGACTTCACTGCAATGAAGTTATGGATATTTATCCAGTTGCAGTTAATCTAGCATTATTTTTTTATAAAGATTTTATTTATTTATTTGACAGAGATAGAGACAGCCATCGAGAGAGGGAACACAAGCAGGGGGAGTGGGAGAGGAAGAAGCAGGCTCATAGCAGAGGAGCCTGATGTGGGGCTCAATCCCAGAACGCTGGGATCACGCCCTGAGCCGAAGGCAGAAGCTTAACTACTGAGCCACCCAGGAGCCCCTAGCATTGGTTTTTAACCAACACATTTAGTAAAAGTTAAACTGTTATCTATCTGATTGCAGGAGCACCTAGTAAACCACCATTTTAAAATTTACATAGATTCACAAAAATAATTTAATATCCTTTAGTTGTTTTATTCTGGATGAGGCAAAGAGTTACCAGCGCAGAGCCCTCTTCCATGTGTACTTAATCCAGAATACAGAACAAGTTTGGAGGTCAAGCTTCTCAGAGTGCACTTCTGGAAATTCTTTCTGGCTGAGCTGCTCCCATGCACAGAGGAACTGACCTGAGTAAACGTGCTAACCAGGCTTGGGTGGACCTTTCTCCTCTAGGGACTGACACAAAGCTGGGCCTTCTTTGCCAGCAGATGTTGAAACCAGTAAGCTGAGTAACAAAGGAATAGTCACTTCTTACCTCCAGTAGCTCATCTCTACAATGAAGTAATTACAGCAGTTCTTTAAATTCTTTCCAGTCAGAAAAATTTATGCACCTAAGTTGCATGACTAGTCTCTGATGGAATTTCTAACTTTCCCAGTCAGAGACTTAAAACACAATCCCTTTGCACTGGAAGATTATTGAATTCAATAAAATGCTTACTATGAATTCTTAAAATGTTGTCAGCATCCTATTGACTTATTTTCAAAATTATCTCTTGACTTAATAGAAAATACCTTCCTTCTGACTCAAGATCCTTTGTCTTTTGCTATCAGAAAAAAAAAAAAAGTAACGGTAATAAAAAAAAGATTTATGGCATTAAGAACACAGCTAAATGGTAACTATGACAGAGCAAGGTTGATAGGGATTTCATTTCCCATCCAGGTTTGGATTTTCATTTACTCAAAATGTTTTTGAAGTAATCAAATATTTAGACAGCCCAAATAAAGAAAACATATATTTTCCTCAAAGAATGAATTAGGTTCTGATTAATGAATAGCAAAGAGCTAGATAATTTTATTTTTATACTAAACTTCGTGACATTAAACACTCTTGATAGAAAAATCAATCATGTGAAATACCTCCTGTCTTCAGGAATAGAATGATTAAAAGTGTTTCTGAAGAGAAAAACACTTGATTTTAAATAATTGAAAACAATTTTTCAGATGATTTATCTTCCTTTACAATTGTGTATTGAATAAAGACTTAGAATAAAAATGACATGGCTCACCAGAATTATCTTTCCAGAAAAGGATCTTTTAAGGAAAGAACCATGGGTAGGGTACAAAAGGTGGTACATGAGGGACCTGAAAATGGCATTATGGTGACTCGTAGGATAGTTGTTTGATAAAGAAAAATGTTAGTTATTGATGCTGTTTTGTTTTCTGTTTCTATTTTTTTGTTGGAAAATATGGGAAAGTAGACATGCTTGAAAGTGATTGTAATATAACTTGAAAATAATTTGATAATTTGAAGGAAAAAGGTCAGTAAGAGTGATAGGCCTCATCAAACATAGAAGAACAATTACTGTCCCAGAAAAAGATGGAAGATAGAAGATTAAAAGAAGAGGCAGAAAGGCAATTCTAATGGTTTCAAGATCAGGGTTTTAAAAATACATTTACATTTCCAGGAGTGAAAAAAAGGGAGATGATTTCAGACATAATTTCCATAACTATATTCTCTTGATGCAGCTGTTAAATAATTAAATTTCATCAGATTCCTGGCTAATAGTGGTTGTTAGGGTGCTGGCCAAGCCTAACACCAAACTGTAAACTTTAAAACTTCAGTAGACGTTTAATTAAATTACATGTCATCATTTAAGAATGATCATATGCAAACAGCACCAAATTTCAATAAAAATATCAAATTATGTTTATAATATTTGAATTTGTTCATTTAAAAATATTTTACTCTCTAATTTTACATCCATAATTAATTGTAGAGCTTATATTTAATTTTATAATTTCTAAATTCTGAGATGCAATGAGATATGGCAATATACTCAAACTTCAGCATTTTAAGAACTTAGTTACATCTTCATGAAATTTTGATAGTGCTAAGTATCTATTCTGGAAGCGTTTTCTGTGAAAAAAAACTTTTTAGTTCTTGAAAAACATTGGCTTAAATATATAAAAAAGTAGATGAGATTTTCAAGTAAAATGATTTTTTCCATTATCAAAATATAGCAGGAGTACAGATAAAAGTATTATCTATAAAATGACTCTAATAACCTTATTTCTTAAAGTTGTAGCGACTACAATAAAGTATCACATTTAAAGTACCTGGGATGGTACTTAGCACAGCATAATTGCTTAATGATTGGTTGGTGGATATATTGATTAATACTAGTGTAAATATATCTATGTGCAGTCAAAATTTACTAATGCGGATAAGCTTATGTAACATATGCATGTATACACAGACATATGTATATATTTTTTAATTTAAACCTGTGAAGGGCTTTGAATATTTATGTTGTATATATGTTTTCTTTGTAGATTTTCTATGTAGAAAAATGTTTAGGTTCTAAATGTGAAAGACTGAACCTATTCATCTCTGTCCTCTCTCTGACCCTAGTGCCGCATAGAGAACATGCTGTATCACTATTTATGGTTGAATTTATTCCACGGAGGCAGTATTTGATTAGGCCTGCTTCGTCTAGCTCAATACCCTCCATATATACTTAATTCTAGGGTATCTCATTGTTTTTTGCCTCTGTCCTTGACCTCAGCAATTATGCCTGGGTGGCTCAGTCTGTTAAGATTCTGCCTTCTGCTCAGGTCATGATCCCAAGATCCTGGGATCAAGTCCAGAGTCGGGCTCCCTGCTCAGCGGGAAGCCTGCTTCTCCCTCTCCCCTTGCTTGTGCTCTTTCTCTTTGTCAAATAAATAAATAAATACATAAATACATAAATAAATAAATAAATAAATAAAATTGTAAAAAAAAAAAAAAAATCCCACCCTCAGTTTTTGCAGATGTGGCCTGTTTCTGAAGTCATGGTAAACCGCTTTGGGCAGGTGTCTGCTTTCTCAGTAAACGTGTGGCACCTACAGGCTGAGACACTCTTTGTCATTGTTTGCGTTGCTTTTGTTTCCTTTTATAGAATTATTTAATCTGTATTGTAATCATCCCTGATTTCTCAATAGAATTCGAAGTTCTTTGAGAGCAAATCCTGGGACGTAGGTTTCTTTGCACATCTATTTTCATTCCTCCAGTAGATGCCCAATAAATATTTAGTGTCTTGAGAGATTGCCCCAAACAGAAAATTATTTATCACTAATATCCGATGGTATGGTAAAATTGTCACCCTCATATACTGCTTGTGAGAGGTGAATTTAAAGAATATTCATGGGGCACCTGGGTGGCTCAGTCGGTTTCGTGTCAGACTCTTGATTTCGGCTCAAATCTTGATCTCAGGGTCCTGACATCCAGCCTTACCCAGGTTGGGCTCTGTGCTCAGCGGGAAGTCTCCTGGAGATTCTCTCTCTGCCCCTCCCTTGCTCTGTCTCTCTTTCTGTCTCTATCAAATAAATAAATAAATAAATAAATATTTTTAAAAAAAAGAATATTCATGTTTTAATTTAGTTGAATAAGTCTAGTAGATATGTAGCCTTTGAAACCTCTGCCTCTCTTCATCCCTACCTCTCTGAAGAGACTCTCCATGTGTTCCTATTGACAAAGAATACTTAATCTTAGCACTTACCTGTTTACCCCACTACTCTGAAATTTCTTCGAATGTGAGGACAAGGAAATTTTCTTGCTCAGCCCAAATCCTTATATAGCATTCACTGACTAAATGTTTAATAGATTGTAAAATTATATGATTTTGCTACTCAAATTTATTTTGTTACATTAAGAAACATTTTAAGATCATACGGCATTATTTATGGGGATGTTAAAAATAGATCATTTCTTAAGTGAACTTTTCGTTAACCCCATGATTATTTCTTGCTATAGAAATCATGTGAATCTGTATAATTATTTGGTTTTGGGGGACATATCCCACCCTACACTCAACTTGCGATGCCTTTCTATGATTAGTGTATGAAAGATAACGATATTTTTCTCTTAAACAGTGGAAAAGACTTTATGCCACTGTAAAAATAGTACCCGGGAAGAGGGGACAAACTGATTTCCCACATGTAGCTGCACTGTGTACCAGCAGAAAGTTCAATTTCAACCTGTCAACATGTTTGTCTAAAGACAGTGTCTTTGTGATTATTTGAGCATTTTATTGCATTTTTTCCTTTAATAAAAAGGAGTAACACTAGTGACAAGTAGAATCTTATAATTTGAATGCAAATTAAATGAAAATAAAAACACTATGCTTTTCTAAATCTTTAGCACCAATCAGATGGTGCTTGGGATTAAAGATATGTGTTTGTTTACAAAGGAAAAGCAATGAATTAGAGAACACATGCAAAATATGAAAGAACTGTTATCAATAATTGTGTCTAAAATTAGGTTTTATTAGGGAGTTGGTAGTATTTTTAATCTGATATCTTTACAGCTTCCGAGTCTATCGTTTAATGCTAACATGTCTTTCAGGAAAATGTTCAAGAATTCATTACTGAAATGTACTATCAAAACACAGAAAATTAATTTCTCTTTGTCTAACATATAGTTGGGCCTCAATATGTGTTTGTGGAGTAAACAACAGAGCAAATATAAGATAAATGTTTACTATGTAAATAAGTTAATGAGGAATAAAAATAATAAACGAAGGTCTAACCTTTTTTGGAAAAAGGAACAGTGTCATTGAAAAGATATGAGATGTAGAGTCAGTATATAACCCCTCCAGTGAAGCTGTCCCAATTTTCCTACAAAACCTTGAGTTTGCTCTTCTTTATTCAAATATAGGAACTTACATGCACCCCCATTTTAGCATACATTAGCTTGAATTATAATTGTTTGCATGTCTTTTTCTTCATAAGACTGAATACTTTGTAAGCAGAGCCAGTTCTGTACTCCTCCACATATCCTCACACCTAAAATAGTAGCACACTTTTTCTTTTAAGATTTATTTATTTATTTTGGAGAGAGAGCGTGAGTGCGGGAGGGAGAGGCCTAGAAAGAAGGAGGAAGAAATTCAAGCAGACTTGGGGCTGAACACAGAGCCCCTCCTGGGGCTCTGTCTCACAAACCTAAGATCATGACCCTGAGACCACGACCTTAGCCAAAACCAAGCATCAGACGCCCAGCCAGCTGTGGCACCCAGGTGCCCCAATAGTAGCACACTATTAAGAGATTTTTAAAAATGCTTATTGAAATTGAGAGAGAGAGAGGAAGGAGGAGGAGGAGGAAAGAATAAGGATGCAAGGAAGGAAAGATTTGAGAAGCTCATAAACAGTAATATTTTCACATATTTGCTGTGAAGTATGAGACAAAGGTGAGAGAATAAAAACAGCTCATATTACTTAGCAGATGTACGACTTGCTAGTGTCCTACTGCTTCCTCCTCCCCTGTCTGTATCATGCTGGCTTTGTACATAGGACAACAAAGTATACACGAATAGCTGTGTGGTTTGTGGGGAGAAAAAAATGTTAGATAATTAATTTGTAGCTTTGACTGGATGAATGATGTATTCTGCTCTTAGTAACTGCTTGTTGCAAAATAATCATTATGCTATAGTATGCTAAAGTATTTGCTTGAAACTAATTGTTGTGAACTTTTTATCTGTACCCAACGAACTTCCTATGAATTATTAAAAACTTAAGCAGGAGAAAATTGTTTCATTAGCAAATTAATCTATAATGCATAAAATGCAAACTGCTGAAAAGCACAACCTTTCTGGTAAAGATTTTAGGTCAGCACATTCCATATTTTGATCTCCATGACATTCAGATAACTGGTTGAAATGTTAAAAATTCAGTCAATGCTGAAGTTGTTTATACCTGTCTCATACCAAACATCTAGTTTGACATTTTGGACTGAATTGTCTGAATTGATCATTTGTCTTGACATCAGGTACATACACCAATAGTACCTCTGTTGCACGTGCAGGTGTGCACACACACACACTCCCCAATACATATTTAGTGACAGGTATTTTATAAAATAATTTTTGGTCACTGTAGGAAATTATAAAATACATGTAATTGTGAATATAACTGGTTTATGGCATGAGGTGGTGTCCCTGAGGTTGCAAACAGGAAGTAATTTTTAAACTTTCTGTTATTTTTGGTTTCTGTACATAGAGTGATACACTACGCAGATTCCCTGGTTTTTTTTTTTTTTTTTTCATTATTTTTAGAAAGTACAAACTCCTCTGGTTGTTCCTAGTTACAGAAACAGCTTCTTTTGGTAATTAAGTCCCATTCAGTTCATGAGTGAAAACTCCAAATTCACATCTTTTGGGAACTGTTCCCTTCCCCCAGTGCTGCCTGCATCTCTGTGGACGGCCCATCCTCACAAAGGGACGTGACCAACGTCTCTCTTGCTCCGATTTCTCCCCCTCTTCGCTCGCCGCTGTTTCTGGTTGCTCCAGAACGGGGCCAGGATAATAGGGGAAACGATCAAAGTCTTACTTAGCTGGATCAGTTGCAGTCTGAGATCTGGTTCTCTGTGTAGCAGGTAGAAAAGTCCTAGGTCTTTGTTTCGTGGGTGCACTTGCGGATTTCTGTGACATTGCCGAAGTGGGCCTGCCTCCTCTCTGTGTGTCTGTGTAGCAGGCTCCTCAGCCCTCTGGCAAGTCTCCTTCAATCATCGATCCGTTAGTAACCAGGAGTTTTGGTGGTGGCGTCTCCCTTAGGGCGCTGCAGACAGATTCCACTCAACAGGGTCCACATTTGGGCCCTGGGAATCACTGGCCTTTGCCTGGTCCTCAGTGGAAGTGCAGCACTCACCAAGGGCAGCACTGCACTTTTGTTCCTTTCCAGACAAGAGAGGCTCCAGCCATCATAGCCTTACCTCTTGACTTGTAAAGTATGTGTCAAATGGCAATTCCCTATGTCTTTCAAATTCTAGGGTCATTCATCTGAGTGGTCCACTGAAGCTTTTCTCACCTGAGGTGAGGAGAAGCCATCTCTGTGTGCACAGCATACCAACAAGTCTTTCAAAATGTAACCTATTTCTCCCAGACTTCTAAACACCAGCCTCTTTCTTAAGACATAGCTGGATGACAGACCAGATCTAGCCCCACTGGCTTTGGACTATGCCCTTTGCAAATTCTGCAAAGGAGGAACAGCAGCTTTTAAAGATGCAAGGAATTTAGAAACAATTGCATGTTTCTTTTTAGAATCTGGAGCCTCTTTCAAAATGCTGAACAAAGAGGAAAACTCACTTTTATTATCCAGTTACAATAAAGAAAAATACAAAAATCATTGCAAATGTTCCCTATTTTTCATTCTTCCTCCCCATTAATAGAAATAAAATTGAGATCATGCTGTAGATAGAGTTATATATCACTCATTGTTACTTCAGCAATTATGAGCATCTCCCCATGTTACTAAATAGCCAGAATGGAAATGCTTAAATAATTGAATAGTATTATTGGATTCAGTGCCTGGGGGGACACATAACTTTTCTTTCTAGTTCATAGATTGCTGGGCCACATGGAACCATGTCTTGACCAGTTAAAGAGGAATGTCTGTGACCTGAAAATCCTGGATACTGGCCTTATCCAGTGATTGAACAGGTCTCTGGATTGGGTCACTTGAGGAGAGAATGAGTGTTTTTTAAATGTAGGTGAGAGAACTCAATGGAGTGTGCACTCTTTCCCTTTTTTCCTGATGAAGAGGAAAATTATATTTTCTAGCCTTTTGTAGGTGGGTATAGCCGTGATTAAGGAGAGGGGAAAATATGAACAGCCTGTCCTATAAAAGCCTCTTGAGCGATCTGTTCTCTCACTTCCTCCATTCAGTCTGAAAGTCCATGCCCAGAGCTATGGTAGAAGCCTCATGTTGAAGGTAGAGAGCAGACTGTAGCCTGGGCGCCCTTTCCTATGCTGTCCTGGCCTGCCTTAGCACTGATCGTACTGCATGTGTGTGAGAAATAAACTTCCATTGTGCTAGCTGAGATTTGGGGAAGGGGGCATTCTCGCATTTCCATCCTGTTTCTATTAATGTATGTTGATGTTTATGTTATCACTTCTGTCTTGTTGGATGGTGATTTTTTACAGTTGGAAATAATCCAACCCTGAATCAACAGAGAACCCAAAACAAAGGAAGCAATACTTGACCATCAATACTTTTCTTCCCTGCTTCTTACTAACCATTGTTTCCTTCAGTTCTTAAAAACAAACAAATATATTGTGGGTTACTAATAATTGCAGTTAAGAGCGTATTATAATGGTATGATGCTAAAGTAACTGGCCAGGCCAAAAAAAAAAAAAAAAAATGTAGTTTTTACCAAAGTAACGTAATTAACAGTATGGGAGTCTTATAGGTGTTAGAAACCAAATATTGTATAAAATATAATTTTGGAATCATGATTTTTTAGATTTGTATGAGACAATTATGTGTATGTTTGAAGAATTCAGACCAATCTTTAATGATTATTTTGAAAGTAAGTTAGTTTTTTAAATGCATAAAATTTGCAAAAAAAAAAAAGAATTTATTTTGTTTTTATGTCAAAACCGTTAGAATTTTTATTTGAATCAAACTAACTTACTAGATTGTCATTCGGTTAATTGAATGAATACTTCTATGAGTGACGGGAGAACTCTTGGATTAACAAAGAGTCTATACTACCTAGGGACTGACTGACCAAATTAAATTGTTTCCCTTGGTAGAGAATTTATTTTTATCATACAGAGATTTGACAGGAAGTGAATTTATTTTTATCAGTAATTTAAAGCTAAGTTAAATATCAACAATGTAAATTTTTTAAAAATTCTCTTGCCTTACTGAAAAAAAAATAAATAAAAACAGGACAAATTTTTTATAGGAGTTACAAGAATGATCTTCATAATAGGGCATGCTAGCCAAAAAAAAAAGTCAGGTAAGGGAATTCTCCTTAGAAGTATTTTGATATCTGCCACACCCACATCTCTTTTTGAGGGATTTTTTTTATATATATAAATTGATTTGTACCTCACAATGTGGCTTTGTCAGTGCTCATTGGGTAGTCAAGTACGATCAGACAGGTGAATGAAAAGATTCTAAATTACCTAGTGACAATTGAACTAATTAAATAATCTCTCTTAGGGGCAGGGGTTAAATTTTGACTGAGAGATGTAAGAGGAAATGAAACAACGCAGACTCAAAAAACAGAGAGAGGGAGCTGAAAAGAGAAGATGTAAAATCTCAGAAACCATGAGTAAGCAAAAGCCAAAAGTGGAGCAACAGAGAAGAGAGTAAGTGGTCAGTGAAAGTAGCAGTAGACAAAAGCAGACACAGGAGTAGCTGAATCACTGTCATGGAGACTCTGGAGCTCTCTAAGCACTGGACACCTGTTGGTGAATTGATGTAGGACTAGTAGGTGGCTAGAACTGAACTGCAACCTGTACAGAATTATATGCAGCCATTGAGACTCTCTTGTTATTTCTTTCTTCTCTGGATGGCTTTAAACCAGTTCCCCATTAACTGAAATAACGTCAACATATCTTACTCAAAACTCACCGGGCAATTCTAATACAAATGGCTAAAACATTTTGAATGGTCATTTTTTATTTCTAGAGAATATTTTTAAATACATTATTTTATTCTTGATTATAAGAAGTCAGAATATTTGTATTGTTTTAATTAATTTTTATTGTAACTGTTTCATGGAAATAATCTTTTTCTTTTATAGATGAGATGATAGAGATACAGAGGGGGGTAGAGTACCTTGCCCAAATCTCTATGACAATTAAGTGGAGAAGGGGGATGCATGCATGAAGATAAGTGTGTATGATTATTTACAGAAAATAAGAATATACTCTACAAATTCTTCTACAAATTATTATTTTTATCAATAACATTATATAGGTTTTCTTCCTTCCTTCCATGTAAGTACACACGTTTCTTCCTCAATCTTGTTAACTGTTGAATAGTATTCCATATCCTGGAGGTACTTGGATTTATTTAACCATTCCTCTACTGATGGCGTAGCTATTATTTTGAATTTTTCATTCTTGGAAATGTAAAAGGATATTGAGTGGGACTTTTCTTATTGCCTAAATACAAATCTGAAGACATGGAAGAGCTAAGTAAGTCACACTCTGTAAAAAACTGCACAATCCTGGGGCCAGCCTTGCTCTAAATGTAATTAGGTTAGCCCAACTGTTCTTGAGAATGAATACTAAAAAGGAGGGAATTGTGTGCTGTCAGCCTGCAAAGGAAAAGTTACACTTTTCCTTTTCCCTAGCATACTCCCATACTGAATGAGAAAAAGTCCAACAAGATATTACTCTTTGAATTTAAAGATACTTGATGAAGGGGAAATAAGCAACCCATTTCTTCCCATTTATGTTCAGACCCTTAAACCATCTCTTTGCCAGTCTGTCCCCATTATTAACCATGGTAGTGAGAACAGTTTGTCCTAATGTCAGTGGTGCCTGGGTTTAGAGGATGCCAGTGGCCATCCAAGATAAAAAAGAAAGCACTTGACAAAGACTGGTGATTAAATGCCCAATAAAATAAAAATATTTTATCCATTTTTTGGTCATTCAAAACTCCACCCTGCTTCCTTACCAGAAGAGAATAATGTAAGGAGATGTAAAGAACAGATCATGCCCCCTCCACATCTGAGTAACTCAGGCCATACTTACCTGCTGTGAATGAGAGAGGAGATACACTTAAAATTGGGTTTGAAATACTGGCATTTAGTATGATGGTATAACTCTTCATTTAGACCAACCCTCCCAGTGGTAACAGCTATAATACAAAGCTAAAACAAGGACAACTGTCAAGTATTTAAATGAGATTGTTCAGTGGAGTCAAGAATGGAGTGAGTTTCCCTTTTTCTCACAGTTCTTCCTTGCAAAGAGACCATGGAACAACACAGGTAAAACCTCTGCTAGAAATACCACTTACTGGCTATAGCAAAAAGAAAAGGATCCTGGACAACAATAGCCAAATGCCAGACAGTGAGGGAGATTTTCACAGGAGAGAAAAATGGAGAATGAGAGCCAATGAGTTTGCATCTGATGACAGTCTCAGATTTATCAGTGAACCACACACGTAGAATGAGCTCAAAACACTGGAGCAAAAGCTTAAATACTAGAGTGGAGATTTGAATCACCAGCCACAGAGGATGAGGCCAAATTAACAGTCTGTCTGTAAAGGAATGAATTACTAGCTAAAACAGAAGCATCAGCATAAAGGATCCCAGAGTGAACATAATGTTCAAAATGCCATAAACCGAAATTATCAACATTTAGAAAAATTAAACTGTAACCCATTTTAAGTGGAAAAGAAATGAAAACATAGGTCATGACCAAGATTTGGAAACAAATATTCATAGCCATTTTATTTGTAGTAACAGAAAATTGGAAATAACACAAACATTGATGAAAAATGAATATTTTCCATAAAATGGAATTCTTAAAAAGACTGACTATGCCAGGTGTTGGTAAGGATGTAGAGTAACCGGAAATCTCATATGCTACTGATGGGAAGGGAAAATGGTACGTCAACTTTGGAAAATATTTTGCGATTTCATAAAAATTTAAACTTATGCTTATACAGCCCAGCCATTCCACTCCTAGGAATTTATCCAAGACAAATCAAAACATGTATCTCCACAAGTATTTGTAAATAAATGTTCATAGCCAGATCATTTGTAACAGCTCAAAAATGGAAATAACCTGAACACATAACCATGAATAAATGTATTAACAAAATGTTTCCATAGATTGAGATACCTATAAAAAGAAATGAATTACCAACACAAGGAGCAATTTGGATAAATCACAAGATAATTATCTTCAGTGAAATAAACCGGCTGAAAAAAGATCACATATTACATGATTCCATTTACATAAAATTCTAGAAAATGCAAATTGATCTAAGACTGGATTTCAAATGAGAACAAGGAAAGTTTAGGGAATGAGGATATGTTAAGTATCTTGACTCTGGTCATTTCACAAGTGTATTACATATGTCACAATTTATTGAAGTGTGCATTTTAAATATATACTTTACTGTACATAGAACATAGCTCAACAAAGTAATACAAGAATGCAAATTTGAGACCAAGTTTAAAGTGAAGTGGACTAGGAAGCTCTGGACATGTCCTGGTTGTAATGAAGGGAGCTGCTACTCAGTTGGGAAACGAAATTCAGTGCAGTGTGGTTGGAAGCAGTAGGCAGAGAAAAACAATACTGCTTGAAGTTTATGGCTCACAGAGTTCAGATTGCCGTGTGCTCTAAATGACCATATACGGCACTGAAGATCTTTGCTGTCTTTATATCTTGACAAATACTGTCAAATAGTCCACCCCAACAATTGTACTAGTTTCATAGTCCAATAAAAAATGCGCGAGAGTATTCATCTGCCTTTCTATGTCATCATTGACGTTAACTAGCTATAATCTTTTTACGTAGTGAGGTGACCAATAAAAAAGTTAGTTAAGAAGCAGGAACCGAAAGAATGGAGGAATCCAAAATCTGAAAGGTCAGGAAAGAAAAAAAAAAGAACTTTCTGAAGAGTCGGTGGAAACATTGTGAAATGCTACAAAAGGTCAAAGTGTCTATTTTATTTAACAATAAAGTACGTTTTTAATGGCTTGAGAAGTTCAGTTTATCATGATGAGAGCAGAAAATTGATCTTCATTGGTTGAGGGGCAGATGAAGGAAGAATGTAGAGATAGTATCAATAATTCGTGGGATTTTATTTTTTAAAAACTTTGCTGTGAAGGGAGAAGACATAGTATAAATGTTATTTTTTGTTTAAGTTTTTGAAGTTATTTTACTTAGCAAATGAAAGATAAGCAGGTTATAACATTAATAAGAATGTCATAGTAAGATCATTACTGTTAGAGGAAATAAGGCTAATTCAATATGGTGAGATTCCAAGTGAATGAGATTCAATATTATTGTATGTCTGATGTTATGATGGATATGTTTGCCATTGTAATATGAGAGAAGATGAAAAAGTATGGATGTAGATGTGTTAAGTTTAGAAATTTGATGCTCCTTTCTAATGGACCATTTTCTGAGATTTTTGAGTCCATGACAGGTACTGAGAGTGCGTGGGGCTACTGTAGGGTTTGAGTTAAGGGGAATGGACAGTGTTTAAAGGTCATTCTTGGGACGCCTGGGTAGCACAGTCCTTAAGCCTCTGCCTTTGGCTCAGGGCGTGATCCCGGCGTTCCGGGATCGAGTCCCACATCGGGCTCCTCCGCTGGGAGTCTGCTTCTTCCCCTCCCACTCCCCCTGCTTGTGTTCCCTCTTTCGCTGGCTGTCTCTCTGTCAAATAAATAAATAAAATCTTTAAAATAAATAGGGGGCACATGGGTGGCACAGCGGTTAAGC